>NC_031975.2:7501443-7811860 GCF_001858045.2 Oreochromis niloticus
GCTAATAACCTGACAGAGTTGTCTAGCTCAAAGAATATCAGTCTTAATCTGAAAGGTTGGTGCCCTGAAAAAAATAAATAAAAAAAAAAAATCAGGGCAGCACATAAAAACTGAACTGTCAAACAACGTCAAAGTGAGAAAGAGCTATCTGGCAGGCGAAATTCCAATATCTTACACTAGAATGACAACTGGATCCAATCATGGCAGAACACTTCAGTGAGCTGGTCAGGCATCCTTCCAGTCCCACAGACACATCCAACTCAAAAAGATCACACTTAAGCTTCACTTTTATAATTACAAATCAACTCTGGATGCAGTGTGGCTACTGAATGTTTAAAACCTTACTCCTGGAGATGAGTCACGAATAAAGCTTAAAAAAAGAAGAAGAAAAAAGACAGATTTACAAAACACAACATGTTCTGTCAGGTTTTATTTTTAAATAAAAATAAAAATATTAATATAAATAAATAAGCACCAGTTAAATTCGACCTCAAAACTCCAGCTAAGTCGCCTTAAAACAATATCACATTTATAGCCTTGATGTGTACTTATTAATAAAAAATAATCATATACTCAGAGATCCTCCTAAAGTTCTCCTCATTTTTCCAGTAAGAAATGCTGCTATTATAAATAGCCATAGGTCTATTTGTAATAACTTCACACATCTTGACACCCCTGAGCCTCTCTTGCTGTGGGTGCCATATGTCACTCTTTGTTGTACCGATCCCAGACAGCATGTACAAAAGCAGAAACACAGGTGTAAAGTTATTGAGAAGCAATGAGAAATCAAAATTGGATGGCAAGGTAACGTGTCTGACAGCACAATAGAACTCATCATCCTGATTAAGCTGGCCGTCGCTTTTTAATTATTCCCCGTGTTTCATTCGAACGCGATCTCAAAGAGGTCACAGTTAAAAAATTAGAAATGCCTTCTAAAGCCCCTCCCCGATGTAATGCCTTGGATGGGTAAAGACTTGAGAGGGTGGAAAAAAAGATGTTATTGTGAAACCAATTTTTTTTTTTTTTTTTTTTTTTTTACAAGACCTGCCGCATTATTGAAGAGCGCTAATATCCAAGAGTGCTACAGCTGATGAGGCCCCAAGGTCAGTGATGCTGCTGCGCTGTGCTGACCAAAGCCACTTAGATTCCTGGTGACATCGTGATCAGAAACAACTGCAAAAGCAAATCCTAATAACTAACTGCAGTCGATTTTTTTGTAACTACAGCAACAAACAAAAAAACAACACTAAAGTCATTTACTATACATATTTCAGGAAATGCATTGTTCCTTTCTAAGTACTTAAAGGCTATTTTCCAGAGACCGAACAAAACGTCTCCAGATGTGCTAAAATGTTTTTCCAGTAATCACAGTTTACCTTATTTCTGATCCTTTTTATTAGATTTATAAGTAAAGCCCAAGAACACAGGTATTACACCGACCTGTGATGTATCTGCTCTGGTCTACCTAGTACATGTTGAACTTGTGTGTGCTTGTGTTTGTATTTCTAGTGGTACGTGTGTGAGTGTGTGTGTGTGTGTGTGTGTGTGTGTGTGTGCGCACAGAGGCTTTGATAAGAGGTCTTGAGAGGTATAGTGGAGGACCATGCCCTCCTCTCCTCTGCACGCCTCTCCTCTCTATCCTGGCTAGCAAGCTGTCCTCATTACTGTCAGTCAGCATCAGGTTTAGCAGTGCCAGGCTCCTGCACAGCCCTCTGTCCTCTCTGCCCTGCCAGCACTAGCCTGCCTGACGGCTGCCATTGGTAAGCATTGTAAGAGCCCCTCAATCCCCTAGAAAACCTAATTACTCTCCACCCGCAACCAAGGAGACCACAGCAGGGAAAAAAAAGGAGGCAGAGGAAAGAAGAATCACACACACGCACCCTCCATTTATAAGCGCAATAGCAATTATTCAAACAAAAGAAAATGCGTATTCGTATTATATTTGCAGTAAAATAAATAATAACAATAATAATAATAATTACACTAGCTTTCACATTTACAAATCATTTATATTTCAGTTGAAGTATAAATATTGGTGGAAGGCATAAAAAAAGGGAACACAGGATACATTTAGAAAGTGTGAAACATTAAAAGGAAAAAAAAATGCACGAATCAAACTGAGCATCGCTTTGACTACCCGTTAACTGGGTCACTCAGTTGGTGATTGTGTCTGACCACCAAACAAACAGTCATTCATATGTCTCTGCTCTGGCCCCATTTTCATCTGGAGCAGTTCCACCGAGGCCACTGAAAGCAAAGGAGCTGACGGGTCAGGGATTTAAACCCATCTCCAGCTTCAGCACAGCAGCCATTACCACAGGGGGAAAAAACAACTCCTTGTGTCAACCTCCGTCTGAGGAGGGGCTTATTCATGTTGGCTGCACATCTGCTTTTTTCAGGGGGTGACACAAGAGTGACAGCGAAGAATTCCCATCAAGTTGCTTGTCACTTTCCTGTCGTCTTGGTCAAAGTTGTCTTTGCTTACTATCGGACTGTCTCTTGGTCTCAGTGAGGAGCATTTAGTGTCACTTGTAAAGCCTGATTTCAAAAGTGCATTTATTTCAAGAGATAAAGAAAGAAAAAAATTTTTCTTTCAGCTGGACATCTTGGTCACTCACCGGGATAAGACCTGTGCCACAAGCCTTGAAATGCAATGTCAGGTTCGGATAATAGCCTGCACAACACAACATTCGCTCTCTTTCTTCTACTCTGTGTGCTATCTGCACAGCAGAAATTGCTTGAAAAAGAAGAAGTCTAATAGGAAATAATGTTCTTTAACACTGGAAATATTTGGGAGGGCTCACAGTCATAAAGTGACGCTCACCAAAGATAATGATCCGGCATTCTGTTGCACGAATTACATTATAGACTTTTGTCCTTGAATATTCTTTCGGACTCGTGCAGCTGTGCAGATCTGAGTTGGAACGGGGAAGCTGGTGCTTTTAATAAACTCACAGGGACATTCAAAGGGGCTGGCAGCTACGGAGGTTTCATTTTCCCAGCAGTGAGCTGTGTCATTTAAAATAAGGATCATTTTGACAAGGGGAATATCATAATGCTAAATCTAGATCAAATAACTGAGCAAGGTGTAAGACTAGATTTACAAGCCCTTGTAATCCTGAAAGACTAAGAAAGAAACGGGCACAGAAAGGGGAGGATGCTGCAGTGAGGAAGAATGATAGATTGAGAGATAAAATATAAAAAGAAAACAAAGGAGCAAGCAAAGGAGACAGTTTTGTTTTCAAATGTGGATATCAAACTACCTGTTTCCAATACAGTGTGTGTACATGTGGTCACAGCACAAATGGCCTGGGGAAGGGAATGCAGCTTTGTTAGTTGACTTCATTAAAACTTGAGTCTTGAAATTTCTAGAACCTCAATACACCTGGGAGGTTTTTTCTTCTGCAAGCAGCCACATAAAGCACAAACAGTCCCTAAGAGAGATGTGTGGAACGCAGACAAGTGGAGGAGGTTGGGGCACTGGTCAATTTGCCATTCACAGAAGAAAAAAAAAGAAAGATAGAGGAAAGAAAAGAGGCAAAGGAAAAAAGGGAACGTGACGTGCAAAGACAGACAGGGAGACAAAGAAGGAGGCAAAGAGAAAGGGTGGAAACTCCAGCTGTCAGAGACAGGCTAGCACTAACAGAGGGCCGTGAACAGGGAAGCCACAGTCACAGCTGCCACAATCTGAAGTAAAATTCAGGACAGTGGTTTAATGGTGGATCTGTCTGATGCCCCTAAATGAGCTCAACCAGTTTACTACCACAGTTACCTGATAAAGCAAGCGGTTTGCAAATCTTAAGTTTCAGTAAAGAAAACTGCAGCGGCAAACAAAACGAGCATCTCTCAAAGTATTGTCACAGTTGCTTTTTTTGCAGTACACATTTCTTTTTTCCTGCACAAAGATTCAACATCCTATAGACTCCCAGAGACACACCGACTACCTGTTCTCAATGGCTTACATGGCAAATCCCTTTATGAGGTACAAGGGAAGGGTTACGCCCATTGCTCTGTAAATGGATGTTGCTCTTTCCTTTCATTTCCATAACAAGCCATCAGAACTCATCTCCCACTGAAGTGGCCACAGTCCCACTGGCAATTAAAATCATGCTGGGACATGCCATGGTTGTGTGTGACTCCACTGTGGGAAACAAAAGCACCGGCAGCAGCGGTAATGACGCCAACAGTTGAGTGGTAAATCTCGAGCAATGTCGGCAGAAGCCGTCTCTTTGATTTCTCCAGGAAACCCAGAGCGGGCCTCGTTTACACGTTTCAGTTTGAGCGTTACTGCAAAATATCAAACGAGAAGATCGCACGGAACAGCATCAACTCATCTCTGTCTTCTTTACTGCCTTCTATATACAGTGGCAGTACTGAAAAGGTGGGTGGGTTGTTGATAGTTTCTCTTTATTTTTCAGAGAATTTTCAATTCCTAAACAAGCCTGAAATTTAGTTGGGGAAAAATCGCAATTCTGAACGGCAGATTTAAAACTTGCTAAAATTTAAGGGGTTTGCAATAGACTTTAAAAATCTATCAAGCATCTACACTGATAACGAGACGATTATGTACTACTATCTGTCTGATTAAACCCAAAAGGTTATTAATCAGTACCATTTTACATTCCCATTATTGTTGTTATTAATTAGAGCAGGATGTTTCAGACTCCAGAAAAAAAGAAAAGCCCTGTTTCTTACACTTAGCACATCTGCTAACTAATTTCCAGAAATGTAGACAAATATTTTTACAGTTTTACACAAAACTATAGTACGTGGTGATGAATAAATTTGGTATTCGCATCCCTTGTTCAAAAGTAACCTCATTGCAATGCATCTAAAGTACGTAAAGGTGATAATAAAATCATTTCTGTCAAAAGGGAAACTACACGTTGAGAATTTGCAGAGAAATCCTGGCATTCTAAAGCTACTTTTAGCAGCCTATCTAACAAAGCCACGGCTATCCCCAGCCAGGCTAAGAGGAGACGAGGCATAAATGAATGTGCATAAAGCACTTTGCATCACATCATCATTGTTTAATCCTTTCATTCTCATCTGTCAATCATCCTCAGATGCAACCTAATCCCTGAATATTTGTGGACCGGTCTATATTGATACCTTTGACATGACTTGTAAGCACAGCTTCTATTTATAATACAAAATGTTCTTTTTAAGTCATGAGATAAGCCTTAGTTGGGTGACATTATTCATTTGTAATGTGGGTGCCAGTTTGCATTTCTTTAGCCTGTTTTCTTTGATTGACAGGACCTGTGGTTATCTCCCCTTTGTGCCCTTTACCAATATTCTGGTGCAGATAGTCACAAAACCCCCCTAAGATTACTCAAATCATACATATACATGATTCTCAAACGCTGGGTGGAAATCAGAGGGAAACAGTGCTCTGTGACTTACTCGTCATATCTGCAAAAAACTGACTCGTACAAACAAAAACAAAAAAGTCAACTGTCTTATTATGACAGCAACTTACATTTCATGCAATGCTGACATTAGAAACACAAAGGTTTCACGTTTTTTTTTAAACCGTACAAATGAAGGCAAACTGATTTGTCGTACATGTTACGTCAGATATGAATCAAAATGAGGGCGTGTTCACTTTAAGGTACCCCAATGATCGTCTGTCGCCTTTCTCACTGTCTCTTGACACTTGGAACTGTCCATGTTTTGGGGCAGTGTCAGTTATGCCTGCTGATACAAGATGTTTTTCCTGTGATCCTGTCATCCCAGCACTAACACCTTCAGTTGTTTACAGTGAAATGTCCTCTGTGTTCACCTTCACCTCCTGTCTGTTTTCAGCATTACTCTACGTGATGTACATACTGTATAGAGTTACCATGCCGCAGCGTTCGGCAGCGCGAGGTCATTGGCAGGGTTCACCTGTGAGGTCATTGCTAGCCGTGAGAAAATTAATGCTGATTGGTCTCGTCACGATTTGCTCCCCGAAGCTCGTGCCGCCGAGGCAACTGCCAAGACGAGCTTCCTTAAACAAAACCCTATTCACCGGCAGGCATAAGCAGCCAGGCAGGCACACAGCGGAGTCGGGAAAAAGGGACAAAAGAAAGTATCCGCCACAGCGAGACAGAGAAAACTTTCTAAATGGGAAGTTCCAAATGAGACTTCTTTTAAAGGTCTTTTAAAGTACAAACCCATGCAATGTTAATCTATCTGGCTTAATCCCATTGCTTTAAGATCCTTTATAATCCACATTCAATACAGCCATTTTTCTCCTCTAACAAGCTTGCCCTATAGCCATTTTATAAATCATTGGTACAAGGTTTGTGTAGTGCCACAAATTCTGTTACGGTGTCATTACTTCACTGAGTTATGAATCACGCAAGGTAGAATGACAAATATGTTTAAGACCTGTAGAACTGCTCAAAATATTGTATTTCTGTGTGAGTCATGACAAAAAAAAGAAAAGAAAAAGTGGTATAATGCTCTTTTAAAAAAGATCAACAATAACCACGACAGCAGTGGAGTTTCTTCTCCACTTAAAAACTGGAAGCATCATCAAACATCTGAGCTGTTTTACTGCACCTTGGACTTTTATGAGCAGGGCTTACAGCAGACGAAGTTAAAGCGATATACTTGCCACACAAGAAAACAGAGAAAGACTGGTAGTTTTTCAGCCATATGCCGATATCCTTAAGTCACCATGTGCTCTGGCTTTGAAAGTCTGCACTGCCAATTCCTTATTTGAAACCTAACCAAGTCTTTAACAATGCCTCTCTCTGATCCGGTGGAAAGGAGAAAATCTATTATCGATTTCCACCTGGTTTAGGTGGAAAAAGCCCTGATAGCGATGCTGAATAGCACTACAGTGTGATGTGCTATAGCCTCCACAGTAAAAAGTGGGGGATGGTGTGAGAGGGCATGTCAACAAAGCCTTTGACTGTATGCCACAACACCATCTGCACATGCTGAATTTTTAATTGTCAATAGAACTGCTCAAGAACAGTAATCAAGAAGACAAAAGATAATGTGCATCATGAAGAGCCTGTACCACAGTTCCTGCGTGATTGGAGTTGGGCTTATTTTTTAAAATCACCCATTGTTTCAGTGCTAATTGTGAGAAATTCTACACGCATGCAACACAACAAAGATATTTCTTAATCACTTGTGATATTCAATCCCATTCAACTCCAGACCAACTCAACAGACTTCGAATTCAACCAGTAAATGCAATTCATCACTGTCACTGAGAAGTCACCAATCATTTCTCGCAAATTCAGTCAGGGTAATACAGGCCTGTTCACTCCAAAATATAATTCACCATTCTGCATAATGTGCACCTTCAAAACCACATGAAAGGAAGGTCTTGATTCCACTTTCAAATAATCAGATTTCCTCCTTTCACCCAAATGTAAAAGTTTCAACCAACAGCCTGCATTCTCTGCAGATATATTAGAGCCTGTCTCCTGTCAGTCATGACCCTGTCAAGTCAAGAGGCAAGTTGCCAAAGCAAGATGGTTTCACCACTTAGACTCTGATGCATTAAACAGACAATAAAGCTTGATTTAATACTGCTGCAGACTAAAATCGGAAACCTCTGCTACAGGATTGTAATAATAAGACAGAGTTCATTTCAAAACATTTGCCACTGCAAACAGCTGTGATGAGGGATGAAATAAGCAAATCAGGATAAAAACAATGGAAAAAATATTATATGGAAAGAAAACAGTGGGGTAACGCAGAAAAACAACATAACCTTAATCATGCTGAAAATTTCCTTTAAGTCTCATGTTTTCAACTTTAATTGCTTTGGTGAAACAGCGCAGACAAGGTGAGAACAATGGGTGCAGACTATTTTTTTTTATCTCTTCGTATCTGCTGTGTGAGCACACAAAATTAGGTAAGCTAGTGACATGAGACAAAATCATTTGCTTTGAGCGGGGATAGTGACCAATTTATTCTTACCTTAGGCTGGGCGCGACGGGGAAAGGCAACCTTAGGATCAATCTGAAATGAGAAAAGAATAGCAAAATTGTTGTTAAAGGATAGGCTGGTATATCTTTGGGGTGAAAGGCACCGAACAGGTGTCCACAAAGGACCCCGGGGTGAAACCTCCACACTGCCGCATTTTGACTCCTTTAGACTCCTCGAGAATATAATTACTGGTACTTCAGTGGCAGTTGTACTATATTGGGTATTTATTATATGGCTATGATGTTGGATTATTTTTTTAAACAGGATCCCCCACCCCGAGAATATTTTGCTCTATGAATGCGTAAATCAAGAGGAAGAACAAACCTTTCTTTTTCAAATTGCTTGAATATCTCATCAATGGCTGAGAAATTGTGAACAATGATAATAATTTATCTTTTTTAAGATTTACAAAAGCTTCATAATTAACATGTACTCTTCAAACCTAGAGTCGCCTTTAAGAGCTGACAAAGTTATCACAATTACAAATTAAAGTCAATATGAATAGCGCAGCAAAGCAGTAAAAAGAACACAGAACGAAGACATTTCTGTAAGACGGTCGTACCACTACATTACTGCGTCTAATCTTTGACACAGTCGGGTTAAGGATAGGGTGATGTTTCACTAAAGGGCAGACTAGGTCATGGCTCTGGGTAGCTGACAGACTACAGAGATAGGTAAGAGAACAGTGTGTGCCACGGTTTCCCCCTGCTATGAAAAACTGCCACAGACTGAAAATGAAGGACACCGTCCCTGCTTTGTCCTCCAGAGATCCTGAGGTCTTTGTCTTTGTCATGTTTATATCACAGCAGCTTTGTGGCAGCTTTAATCTCCGCCAATGTTAAGGAGCTACTACCGGAAGTGGAAAACAATGTATAGGGAGGTGCCTGCTATGAAAGTGAGTAAAGCTAAGATGAGTCCCATAGAATCGATGTTGTTCAGCTCAACTACTGGCAAACAGCACATTGGGTTTTTTTTAAATAAAGTAAAATCGTATATGTATAATCTCAGTGACCAGTTCATTTGTAAACTGCAGTAAAAGAACCTGATTACTCAGTATATTAATCCCTACTGCAAAACAGCTTATCATTTAAATTTACTGTTGGCCTATCAGCTAGCCTGGTTCCTTATAAATGATACAGGTGCACAGTTTAGTCCAGCAACTGGCTTTGTTTCCCGTCATGATTGTCACTAGGCAGACCAAAGCATTTAAAGAGAGCTGGCCAATATCACCGGCCTCATTACTCACTGTGGCAAATTATCTACAATTGATGGAGCTCAATGACACATTCTAGGCACAACACTCAGTGCACTGAGCAATGTACCTTAGGAAACCACATATTAATTGCTGTAAATTACCATTTGTGTTTTCAGGCCTAAATACTGGTGCTCCCAAATTAGCTGTTGATGCTGTATAGCAAAAAAAGAAAGAAAGAACCCCCAGTGTTAAAATAAAGTTGGCGTGGAGACCAGCCACACCAATGTTCCGCTGGTCGTGGTCGCAGCAGAGGCCCACTTTTATTTTAGGCAGGAATCGCTGATTGAATATGACAGGAAGAAAATGAGAGTCTGGGGCCGGTGACGCCTCCAGATATTGCCAAATAACTGGGAGGATGCGTCAGATCAGCCTGTTTCTCCATCTTGTGCTTGTTATCTCATTAGCTACATCTTCCTCATTAATTTCTCTGGTATAAAGGTATGTGGTGGGGGGTCTCATCAACCTTGCACTTACAGTGAAGAGGAACTGTCTGAAACAGCAATGTCATCCTAAACTCTCATCGCCTGGATGCAAATTTGAATTTGAGGAGGGAAAAAAGAAAAAAAGAGAAAAAGAAAATCATGAAACTCTTCATGCTGTTCCATATTGTGCTACGTGACACACTGACATATTTACAATTACTATATCAATTCTATGCATTCCTACTCTCTCGGCACAGATGGATTTATTTAAGAAAACGATATCTCATCACGCCGAGGAAAACAATGGAAAGAAAACACTAGATGAAAATTCGCCATCTGCACGGATCAATTAAGCCATTGAGACTGACTACATTTTAATCTGTTTGAAGGAAAACCATGATGTGCAATGTCACTGTCATCTTCTCTGTCAGTCTCACTTATTACTGTTATCTTTCTAAATCGGGTCAAAATGAGAAATGAATTCAATAACACCTGGGCACGGTAACTCTGCTTGTAATGAATTTCATTTAAAGATTTGTCTTAGCACTTAGCCCCAGGCATAACCAATTCAAACTCAATTATTTTGTGCACCCTATTTGAGCAAAGACAACACATTATGCTCTGAATACCAAAGTCCTACACTTGGTAATGTATCTTACTTTTTAAGCTTATACAAAATATATCAAACATCATTTTACCACACCACATAAACTAATTGTTTTTCTGTCCTGCTGAGAATTTCTATTCACTATGAAGCGTTTGGTCTTGAACGTGCGCATGAGAACACTTTAACACAGCAGGAAAAATTTCATGTAGTCTGTTTAAAATTATATATATTTTTAAACAATTACATGCAGAGAAAAACGTTACTGCAGATTGCTTAAATCTCACTCAGAGCAATGCAACCAAATTGGGCAATGAGGCCTTATTAACCAATCCTTCTGTGAAATGTAGCAGTACCTTTTTAGGTCACAACTTATGACGAATAACTCCTCTGAGAAATTTAGAACTACAAGAAGAGGAGACGAGGCAGTTGTTTCCCTTCGCTTTACATATTAAAGCTTTAGGTTTTCATGTAGGAAGCTTCTTCATACCTATCGGGCAGGAGTTACCCTTTGCACTGAATACGACTGTATCAGAGATTATAGTGTCTCAGTTTCACCTGATACTTCCTTCCTGAAACATTTTTTTTTCTTATGTAACACGCATACCATCAGGCTTGGGTTGAGTGAACTGGATGTAAGACGTGCACCCGTTTCAGTAATTTGACTCTAGTCTGTTCTAAACCTGCATGTTTTTTTAAGCAGTAAAAAAATAAATAAATAATAGCTATTTATTAGTTTGTTTTTGCCTATGTTCTTGTTTGAGAAATGACTTTCCTTTATGGTCTGTAGACAAATCTCTCTTACTGTGCCATTGCTTTCATCTTAATTTTACAACAGCTGGATGCAACAAAATATTCGTACATTCTTTTGATTCTTGAAAGGAATTCTGGGAACAAACCATGAGATGGTAGATAACATATGTCGAGAGTATGCAAAGAGTGTCGCTGTTGGGTAGAGGGCCAGAGCTCTGACTCAGCTATAGCTATTTGGCTACCATACAGTAGCAACAGAAACAACAACAAAAAAACCAACACTTCATTAACCCCCCTCTGAGAAATTTCTTTACTATGGAAAAATCACAAGCAATCTGACTTGGAGCCGAACGAACAATCTGCTCTAAACACAGTCGAATGGTCCGGGAGATATGACTACAATATCGTATTGTAATTGAAAACATGACTGTAACTGAAGGTGTAATGTGTTCAAATGTAAACTGTAATCAAAATGCAACTGTGAAAAACAACAATAATGTGCTCACCTATTCAGCGAAATCCAAATTTCTTTTTTTATATCAAACCAGAACAAATTTACATATGTGTCAAATATCATTAAATTCTTTCTGAGACAATGTATTGTTTTGTTCTGGGCTTTTATTACATCTGTTATCTTTAGCTGAATGTAGGATGCACAGTATGAGGTACTTTTTGTTGTTGCACTGATTCAATTACAGCAGCAGTACCTGTTATGTACAATTGACTGGCAAGCACTAATGTGATGTCATTTTCAATGGACCCTGCAATCAGAGTATATGTGCCTTTAGCAATGTGGGTGTCTCAGATGAATCTTAACCATCTAACCAGTGTGCACACTCGAGTTCATGAGAACCAAGAGGCTACAGTGGCATGCTAAAGATGCACTACTCGTGACATACCTCACGTAGCAGTAGTCTCCAGTGAAACATCTTTAAAGTATGTGCTCACCTTATAGACTTGGCATCACCCTCACAGGACCCTTTCTTCAAATTACGTTTAGATACACCTTTGTAATATGATGCAACATGATCTCACAAAGAGCAAAAGTGGATTTCCTCAAGACATCATACAAGCAGATACGTCAACGTAATAAATGAGAACAGACCAGGAGGAATCCCCCCCACCACCCCTGCCCCATCATCTTTTTATCTTCCGCAGCCTTTTACTTAAGGGTCTCCGAGGGCTGCTTCTGCATGCGACTGTGGGAGATCAGGGCAGAGAAACAGCACATATCTTAAGTTCACATCTTACAAAAGGATTTCATATATTAATGCAGCTCCTGGGTAAACTCTCTTCCTCTCTCTTAAGACATATCTACGCTAGCATGATGATGTGGTGTTTAAACTAAAAGGAAAAGCCTTATCAAAGCTTGCAGCTTCTCTCAATAAGTGTGTGAGCAGGTCCACAGGTGTGCGCGTGTGATAGCAATAGAATAGACAAGAAATTACAACATAAATGTTTCATATCTGTGCTGTCAATCTCTGCTGACTTTCGCCGTGGAATAACACCTCGAAAAGGCAGTTTGTTATGATCCTCAAATCAGTAATGAGAATTTTACCGTCATGCTCAACAAGCAAATTGGCTACATATATATATATATATATAAATATATATAAAAAAATTTACCTCTTAGAAATATGCAACAGCATTACAAACATGAGCCACGTTTGCTGGTAGTAGCCTAAAAATGACACTACCGCTTTGACAAACCTCTGATGACCCGTACGAGCGGACAGGAGACAGAAACAGATACAGAAAGAACTAATAACGCCTTCAGCCATAATTAACCGCGGAAGATGGAGCACCTGCTATACTTAAACAAGAGCGAGTCAGTTTAGCTCACTGATTTGACTTTACTTCCTAACACTATCTGATGAATGAAGCTCAGATTTGTCTGGAACAGCTGCTCTTCCCTGTCCTTTCTCCTGCTTTGCTCTTGGGCTGTTTTTTTGTTGTTTTTTTTGGCTTCTCCTAAACTGCAAGGATAGGTTGACCTAAGGGTTACTTTATAAAGGCTGGATTTACCCAAGACAAAAAAAAAAAAATCCGGGGGTGGAGGGGTGGGGGGGCTGACTACATATCATTGGGTTTTATTGGTTGAAGTGAATTAAGCTCAGAAACCCTAAACATGCTATCACACCATCAGATCTTGCATTAAAAAAAAATAAACCCATGTATGCCTTTGTAACACCTTCACGTAAGAAAAAAAAATCAAATCAATCTACTGTTATGTCTGAGATTAAAATTGATGATGTCCTTCTTCATACAGGCCTGATTTGAAACATCTTCAGCAACAGATGCTCTGAGTTGTACATTTATAAACTGAACAAAGCATCATGAAAAATGGTAAATATGTTCTGAATTACCAGCATGTGTGTTTTGAAGCCCCCAGGCTTTGCTTCCCCATATGTCTCATTCACATTCATTCTAGGCTAGAGTGTTTTCATAACCGGACAAAAAGTAGAGCACACAGTCAAAAGAAAACATTAATACCAAATAAAGAAGCATATGAAACCAGCGTTGGTGTGCCTGTCTTCTTTTAGTTGGGAGTAAAACTGATTCTATAGCACTCCTGATCTCAACACTAGGGAAATTTTATGTTTAAATCAAAGTGGGGTTTGCAGTTGATCTAAAAGTACATCAGACTAAATAAAATACCATCTGTGTTTGTGTTTGTGACACTGATTTAATACTGAAAAATATTAGATTTAAAATAACAGAGCTAAAAACATCCATATGATTTTGGCTTTACACTTGCACTACCCAGCTAATACGACCTAACTTCCTGTCATTGCACCTTCAGCCATTCTCACTTTTTTCCAAGGTTACCAAGGACAGACAAACCGCTAAGGATTCGTTCAGGCACTGCAAACGAGGGAGACCTGTATCAACCCAACATCTGCAAACACATCAGGACCATCCATATTTGCTGGACCGGTTCATTTTTCCCCCATTGCCACTGAGCAACTTTCTCAGAGATATGATAGATCCTAATGCAATGCGATCTTGATAGTGTGAATGTTAAGATATACAACAGCACAGCAGATACAGCACAGTGACTAATGGTGAGAAAGACGATACAGACAGCCGCCTTAGGTTTGTAATCTTCTACTGCACACTGACGGGTAAACAACAGCACGTTAGCAGCTGGGAAATATAAATGTCTGCATGCATTTGAGTCAGCAGAATCGTTGGTTTGTCAATTATGCCGTCAAACACTCAGCCAGTGATAAAAATGTCCAGCAAGAAAACACAAACAAAACAACAATCTGCTACACTTCATTTTGCTAAAGCTATTGATTACCTCCATTATTACTGGATTATCAGTATCATCCATATTTTCAGATTTATGTGTGCGATGAAAAACTACAACGCCACCAGCAACAAGAGGCGGGTATGCAAAACTAAACTGGCTTTTTTTTCAATATAGTCGGGGTCCCGAAATTATTATCTTATGCTCTTACAGCCCGGCGGATTAAGAGTTAAGACATCGACCATGCAATCACAACACTGCCTGATCGAGTCTGGCCAGGTCTATCTCCTCAGTTTGTCAGCTGTCTACTGTAGACTATCTAATAATCAAGGGGAAAAAAACATCACCAAAAATTACTAAAATAATTCACTTCCAAAGCATAATGATTTCGCACAAGCCACTATTCAGGCTTAATGATGATTCAATGTCAGACTTTAAAATGTCACCATTCAGTTCTCATGCATTTCACATCTCAATTATAAGTGTGCCAAATGTGATCTAAAGCCTACAATACGTGTGACATAACACCACTGTTTGTGTGCATATCTGTAGCCAAAGAACAAAGTGTATCCATAACTTGCTACACAGACATGCAACAGATAAGAAGATTTAGTGTTGCTGCACGACAGTTATTATACTTTAGCAGAGCAAGAGAAAATACTACTTAACTCAATTATTATACATAAGAGGTCCCACATTGTTTTAATAATGGGATTAAATTCTGCCTACAAATAGTCTGAATATTACAATCTAAAAAAAAGAAAAGAAAAAAGAACCAACCGATTTTTCTTGTGGGCAAAAAAAAAAAAGAAGCTTTTTCGTAATCAAGAAATCAGCTGTAACACAAGTGGTTTGAGACTGCAATTTTAACAGGTCATTAATGTAATCCCATGAATATTGTAACATATGTTAGCGGTATTAAAAATACACAAGAAATTAAACTGTTTCCTGCTGGCACTGCTCTCAAAGTGCCTTTGGGCAAGGCAATTAAAGCAACAACTGCTCTATTTATCAGACATCAGTAATAGACTGCCGCAGCACAGGCCAACTCTCAGGTGTAAGCATATATATTTACGTGCTCCCCTCCCTTATTCATACCCCCCCATGACCTTTGCTGTAAATATATATGCTGTCAAGCTGTCACAAAGCTGCTCATTCAAAATGTCAGACTTGAAGTTATCAAACTGCTCTAGATTCTGCATCAAAGTATGTTTATATCTCCAACCCTTCAAGCAGCCCCCGTAAAGTGCTTCTAAGTATTCCCCTCTGGAGAGGTTCTGCAAGTTTTGCAATGTCATCGGCCTGACTTACCGGTCATTTTAATGCTAAAAAACCTTGCTCTTGCTCTATAGTCGCTACGTCACAACATAACCCCACCGTGTGTCCTTGTCTCCCTCATTTGCATAACACAGTAATAGAGCTGATAGCAGTGAAGACATAACATATAAACACTAAGCACGAGGTAATTGAGAGATTACCTGAAACTTGAAAAAGAAAACATAACACAAAATATCTAATAGGCTGGAAAAAAAAATCACACACACTCAAAATTTTAACTACAAGTGTGTGTTATATGCCTTTTTTAATGAAGGCAAATTGCTTATTTTTAGACTAGCAGAAAAACTACCCTCCCCCCCATAAACCCTTCTGAAGAATCAAACCTCCACCGATGAGCTGAAAACTGTCCAAAAAGACTCATAGCTCCCCCAAAATAATGAAAAGAATAATGATTATAAATAAAATATTAAAAAATTATAATAACAATAATAATAATAATAATGATAATATGAGCAGCCACATTATTACAAACCTCGCAACTTAGAAAAAATTGGAAGGAATATAAAGTAAGGTCTGCCACCCAACAAACAGCAGGTTTCTCAGCTCTGTGCCAATCACACTCAAGCTTAGGAGTAAGCAGCAAATTCTTACATTTACATTACTTGCCTTATCCTACGCAGACTTGTAGATTGCACATTATTTATACACTGCTACCTGAAGTATAATCTATTTATCTTCCAAACTCCTTAAAAAAATATTTCCTCCCAGTGTAAAGTTGGCTTCAGCCGAGGGAGCGCGCACACTACATTTCCTCGATATGCACCATTCCATTACTGTAACTATTGCTGGCATATCTGGATTCGATAAAATATAATTGCAGCTGAACCATATCTAATCCAGCGCATCGTATAATCTTTAATTATTCCTCTGGTGACGAATTTCAACAAATTTCAGAATGCTTGGCAGTCATTAAACCTAAGTGCATGAGTGTATGTATATGTGCACTGGATTAATGACCTTACTTAAGTAAATCAGACAACTCTTTAAAAACTACACATGCACTCTTAAAGTATTTGACATGATACTCCTGACTGATTGTTACCTCACTAATGCATTTATGTATTCTGATTATCATACATTACAGTAATTAGTTTGAACATACTGGCAGCTTAAAAATGTATTAATTTATATTTAATGTGTTTAATCTCTAATATAGGGCTCAAACCTTTCAGACTCATAGTATCTGCTAATCGGACATGCTATGATACAATATCTGCTAGATCAAACAGTAGCAAGGCAGCAGTCCTGAGACAGCACGCCCTTGTGTGTCCACATGAGATATAAGCACACTGCCACATGTGTCTGCAGCAAAGAAGGGGGCGTGTCTGGCCCCATTCAGCCAGAGAAGTAAAAGTGAACACATGTAATATTCACCCCAGAGTTGTGTTTTATTTTATTGCCAGGCTCTCTGTGGAAGAGACCAGCACACATTTAGCCACTGTGCGTGACCTTGATCGACACAGCCTGTCAACCTAAGAAGTGTCCCCCCCCTCCACCACCGCACCACCCACAAGGCCCTACTTAGGCAGTAAAAAGTCTCAGTTGGCAGAGCAGCATAAACACAAAACGTGAAATGAACTCTGGTGTAAGAGCAAACGAAATCAACTCACCGTCTTTGAGTCTAATTCGTGGTGTTGTTGAGCTAAGACTTTATCTACACTGGCAGCATCTGTAAACGTAACAAACCCAAATCCTCTGCAAAACAAAGACACAGAGAGGACAAGAACAGCCATGTTAATAATCATTTAAAATTACATACATATTAAAAAATGACCCCCCCCACCCCTTGCAAATATAAATTTAACCTGCAACTTGCAAATAATAAACCTGCATTAACAGTGTGAACAACAATCCCTATGACCTTACTGCTGCACAACAACATTTCTTTGCAAATATACATTTCTAATCCAGATTACGGCTTGTCCTGTGGCAGATTTTGGGAAAAGCAAAAAACAAAAAAACAAAAAAACAAAAGTGAGGACAGTGCTCATCATTATTTGCTACGTTACAATATGAGACGACTAGACACACACAGCAAAAAAAAAACAAAAACTGTGGTGCAGTCACAAAGTCAATGTCAAATTGCATTCGGCCGCAGCTTTACAGCAGTGAGCATTTAAGCTTATCTGGCTTGCTGTGAAACCACACGCAGGCGCGCGCACACGGGGACACACACATACACACACAGACATACGCGTGCGAGAACACGAACACATGGGCGCGCGGGCACACAAAACACACATACACGCTGGATTAAACACTGAGCACGGGCAAAGTAAAGCGATATCGCTATGTGCACTGGAAAGGGAAAAGTAAGAAAAGCCCTGTATTTACCTTGAACGTTTTGTCGTGGGGTCTCTCATCACCATACATTCTCTTATTTCTCCGAATTTACTAAAATAGTCTCTAAGGCTGTCTGTGAATAGAGAGAAGAAGAAAAAAATATGTCGGGTCATTTTGACAGAAACATATGGGCATGCTGTTGTCACTGTATTTCAAAAATACCCCGCGATGCGCATAGGGGTCGAATAGAGGACTTCAGATGGACGGAGATCAAAAATAACATCGTGCGCACACACTAGTGAGATATCCCATACAGTACACTACTGCACAGTGCACATTCGCACATACACCGCCGCCAGCAGCTACAGCGAGCACTCAGTCACAGCGACAGAGGGGAAAAAAAGAAAAAAAAACAACAAGAAATGCTGGTTACGGTGTAAAAGAGAATAACAGTCTCACCTGGTGAGGTTTGCCAGCTGAGGCCACCGATAAACATTTTACTGTAAGGGGAAAACACAACAGAAGTGAGTCCAGATGTCAGTTCGGCCATTTTGACGACTAACTACTTCTAAAAGCGACCTTAAAGGATAAAGGAAGACTATGAAAACACATTCGCGCTTAGTAATTACACTCTGGCTACATAAAAGGGGCAGGCCACTCTTTGCTACGGAGCTGAGGTCTTTTAAAACTGCATCTGGAAACAGACCCGTGCCCGGTTTAAGTGCGTACTGTTGGGAGGGGGGTGCGGGAGGGGGGACGAATCCAGCACGGCAGTCGAAGTCCTCTCCAAGATGTTGTAACATGAAAAAAAATCGTACCTAAGGATTAAATTTAGAAATATATCCTTACCCCGGGTCATGTTGTGAATCATTTAGGCTTCCGGATGTGGCTTGACTCCCGTCTCCTTCCATATCTATTCCAAACTATAGGCTGGGACTACAGTAACAGTGACAGACACGCACAGATACGGCAGGAGATATGCAAAGCCCCGCTATGAGAATATTACTGAGCCGGGAATGAAAGCGTCACACGTGGGATCAGCTCAGCCCCCTGCTCCCTCCTCCCTCTCTCAGCATGCTCTACCTTGGCCCACAGGGGGCGGAGCCTGGCTCTGTCACCTAACCAATCCAATTGACGTCAATTCAGGCAATCTGCAAACCAATCCTCCGATTTGTCATTTAATTAAGCAATAAGCCACTAGAGGTGAAAGTGGCTTATTGCTCTTCTACGCCAGTGGACACATAGCATGAGAAATGTTATTTTTAATTAATACTGTTTACAAATTGTTTTACCACTGAAAGGTAAGGCTTGCAAAAGCAAAAGCGACATGCAGACATTATTTTTTTTGTTCTTATTAATTACAACTGTTTGTTATTCTTCCGCCGTGTAATCTAGTGCGCTAGAAAGACGTAACAAAGTGGCACAGTCACTATTTTAATAATAGAACATGACATATAGTCGGGATTTTTAAGTGTCTACTGAGAAATAAGCGGGGTTTAACTCGACAGGGAGCAGCAAAGAGTGTGGTCTAACTGTAAAATAAGTATTGTGCAGGTGCACGGGGGCATCTTTTTTTTTTCTAACTGAAGAATATTTGAGCGCCAATAACTGAATAATATAAGTATAATAAGTGTTACCGGTGGACAGATTCATCTTTGCAAGATGATTTGTTACATTATTACCACTAAAATGTCAATATAGTTCTTTTTAGTTGGTGCATTAAAATTATTGACGTCTTTGCAAATGAACCATTCAGACATGATCCATAGAATCCCGCTGTACAAGGAACAAAGCAAGGTTGTAATTACATGTTATAATGTTAAAAAAAAAAAAAATGCTCAACCTAGGCTCAGAATAGGCAAAGAATCTGAATTTAAAACGTATTTCCAGGATTAAGGAAAGTTATTTAAACATGTTCCAGCATGGTTTATGTGTCTCTGAGGAAAAGCCTCTGTAGCTGATGCTGGGGTCTCACCTTCAACTACTACATTCATTACTAAAGCCAACAAAGAAAATTTTCCCATGGAGATCAATAAAAGCTTGCATCCTTACATACAGTGATGCAATTATAGATCCATCCACTAGATAACCTCTAATGAGCTGCTAGCCCTGCCCTCTGTGCAGTGTATGTGGAGATAAGCTTGCTCTGCCCCCTCATGACCTTGAAGAAGGTGATGACAAAGCAGACTAAGAAATTAAGAATAAATGAGGGTGAATGACATTTTTAAGATATTTTAAGATATGGGCCTATGCATTAATTGCGCAACGTGCTATCAATAGAACACAATAAAAAATACATGTCCAATCTGTTTCAATTATGTATCATACATTTGTCTGATTGCTGCTCAGAGATGTCACGCTGACAATATTAAATGACCGCAGTTTTCACTGATATGAGCCAAGAAGATGCCTCATACTCTCTGGGAAATGACTAGCTATCCTATTTTATTATTCACAGTCAGTGACTTTTTTTTTTTTTTTTTTTTTTTTGTATAGGCCTGTCTTTGCTGAGTGTTCAGGGTTCTACCAGAGGGAATTTCTTATCTGGCCAGGCAGCATGTTTTTGAAACAATGACTTAGATAAAACCCAAATAACAACACTTTTGTCAGTTGAACAGCTATAAGTCTGTCATTAGTTAGGGGACTCTCCACATTGCAGCTGTCTGTATCTCCGAAACAAAGGTACGGAAGCAAATGCCGGCAATTCCTTGTAGTATGCGAGTGTCAAAGAAAATGGAAATATGACACCTTGTGTGAAAGACTATTACTTATTATGCCTTATTTGCACCATTGTTTTTGTCCCATGCCATTTGCTGATGCATTTATGATTGCTTTACCGTTGTCATATGCGCAGTGGCCTCCTGAAAGACATGCCTGAAACGTGAGCGCAAGAAAAGCGCATCCACACAGCAGCTGAACAGAGGAAAAGTTAGCGGAGGGTGGGTGGGTGGGTGGGTTATAAATTGATGTGGAGTATGAGCTTGGAGGAACAACGGGCTTTAAAGCCCCATCACAAGGTGTGCAAAAATCACAGTGGATTTAACACATGAAGAGCAACTTCTGTTTCATGCTCAAACAAAAACACTGGAGGCCCGGGCTTCACGGTGCGGTTGTGAATTATTCTGTTTTGTGAACAACAGCATTATTACCTTTCCATCCGCGGTTGTTACGGCATGAAGAGAGGCGAGTTAAATGTGACAGAAAAGGGTACGGCGGGTGTGCTGTTTCACAACGTCTCATCGATCCATTGCCGACCAGATTTGGCCCCAAAGCAACCTGTAAGCAGACGAGCCGAAATCCTTTGGATCTCTGTGGGGTAACGCTCACAGGGGGTTTCCGTGTCCAGATCTTTTTTTAACACTCAGTGAAGGAAAAGCACATATAGATTGTTTTAAATTGACCAGTGTTCTACTTTAATCGGAGCAGCCAGCACCGCCTGATGAAAGCGCCTAAAATGTTTGTAGCTCTTTAAGCAACTTGACAGCAGTGCTTTTGGAGCAGCTGAGTGTTTAGTCGTGGGTGAGGAAGAAAGAGAGGGGTTATATCCTGCAACAAAGTGGCCTACGTGTGAACAAATTTCCTTGAAAATGATGCTGAGCGGTGGTTCCATTACTTGGGCGCTCACGTTATGACAAATAGAAAGGAAAACGAAAAAAAAAGAAAAAGGTTGAAGCAGTTGAAGACGCTTTGATTAACGTGGGGACAAAGTCTTTTAAGATATATTTGCATCCTGCATGCTTTGAGCTCATCGTCATTTGCTGGAGCTTCAAGGGCAATTGAAGACTTCTGCAATCCTGCATTTGCATTGGTGTAACTGTTCAGTTCTGAAAGATGAACAGCTTCTCAATAGAGAGCAAATTCAGCATGCGAAGGGAGGAAAAAAAAGAAGAAGAAGCTTGTAACCAACCAAGCCTCTGCATAAAGAGTGGAGGATTTGGGGATTGAGAAAGAAGTAAACTTGATAGTGTGTGAAAGAGCTGAGGGGGGAAAAAGAAAGTGAGAGAAGCAACAGACTCACTGACAGTGTTATGAGATGCTGTTTTGAGAAGAGGCATCCTGTTTCCTGTTGCAGTAATCACTTTACACCCTCAGAAGCTTCACTTGACCTTGGAGAAATTGTTCTTCCATCATGTGTAACCCCTTTCTCCACCAAGATATCTATGTAAAAAAATAAAAAGATTTCTTTCAGGCTTCAAAGGGGCTTTTTTTGCCACAAACACCAGGAATGATAGACAACATCTAATACGGATGTATTGAAATTGAAACTGTAAGTCTGTGGGGGAATTTTTTTTTTACATGTGAGGTTCACCACATGTTATTTAGCTTGTGAATAAAAATCAAAAGACAAATCAGAGCACTTTCTGTCGTTAACAGGAATTTCTTAGGGAAACTATCCAGACACATCCTAAATGTGTTTAATATTATCCTTTGGACGTGGTGAATGATTTCATATTGATCACTGTGGATTGAGTGCTTTTCTCGGGAGGGCCTATTACAGTGGAATTCAGAATCCCGAGGAAAGCTGTGGAGAAGGCTGCAGATGTGAACAAATTGTCTCCCTCTAGTGTCCTCTCCTCTGTGCTTCTTCTTCTTCTTTGCTCGGCTTAAGTACCTCTCAGGCAGCAGGGAGAGGGCCAGACTGAAACATGCATAATTGACAGTCCTATTTCAGGAATTAGCCACCCACCAAACTCTAGACTACCAACTCTTTCATCTTGCCGGGAATAATTTGGCATCTTCTGAAGGTCCATTTCAGCTGGCTAGGATTAACCAGTGGTCCACTGATTGATTTAATGAGTAAAATTTCTATTCTCCACATTGATTTATATGTCTCTTCAAAGGTGGTTTGTGTGTAAACCCTGTCAACTGATCACGATTTGTGAGGATTACTGGGCTTGTGTCTCTTTGTTAGCACACAGAGAAAGTGTTAGAAGTCAGATCAGTGGGAAGGATGTTCTGGTGATGAGTGATTTCTCTCCCCCATTATGCCTTCTGTAACCACACAGATGAGTTAATTAAGCTGTGCCAGAGGCTACGCACTAGCATTCCAGGTAGATGGGCCACAGCGATATTCAGAGACATTACATATATAAAAAAAGAAGCTGTAATATTTACTTTGAAGTCTTTATGCATATAAGGCTGCCCCAATGCCAATTTGGCTGGCAAATTCTCAAAAAATACCCGCTGCAGAACCTCAAAAGTCCACAGATTATTCCCTTGGAGGTTACAAAAACAGTTGCAACTGTGTGTGAACAGAAGATCCTCCAGTGCTTTTTCCCTCCAGAATCACCTCCATTAAAAGTGAGCTCCACGAAAGACAATTTGCATTTTTCTGACCCTAATGGCCCACCCTTTTGCAACTGGGTCTCTTTTTAGGCCGATCAGATTCCAACACAAGAGGATGATGACAACGTCATTTACCTGCTTCACTGGTCTGGGAGATAAGCTCATGCCCCTGCTGCTCCCTGGAATGTTCTGGCTGCTGTTTGTATGACTCCAGAGAGAGCTGTGTCTTACAGATGATGACAAATGGCATAAAAGCACCACAAGGAGCAATCCTATCACCTGTACAGTCAGCAGTAGGAAGAGAGGTGTGTGTGTTGGCCTTTTGGAGAAGAGATGGACCATCCCTGATTTCTGAGAAACCCACTGTGAAGCTGTTAACTTATGCTTTACACAACTGGAACCTATTTTAAATCAAAGTTATTATTTCTAAATCTGTATGAGTTGTTTTTAACGGCATTTTCCTTTGCTAACGGACAACACAGGAAGCCTGTGGATGACTGGACTGATGGACTTCACCCATGTTTATCCACTTGTGCTTTGTTTATGTGTGCCTAAAACATTTTTAGAATCCTCACAGAGCCTGAGAATGGTAACCAAGCCTCTCTGGCTAAGTGTTGCTCTCTGTCCTTCTGGCTTACTCTCCGTTTATTTAACCAGCCTTTTCACTCCTGTTTCCTTTTCGCATTCTTTCTTCTCTAACCGGCTGCCACCATATATTCTCTCAGTTGCCAACCACTTCCTATTCTGCAACCACTGACCTTAACACTGACCTTGCCTTGTCTGTGCCACTGAGATGAGAGAGAGAGATACCATATCCTTTGCTTCCCCCTCACTATGCTGCGAGGTTGAATTTTGCCTGTCTCATCAGTCTTCCGGCTGCTGGAGTACGCCTTGTTATTTCTTCCAGATTCCTACACATTTTGCTTTTCAGCTGATCAGACTGGAAACCATTGCTCTTGGCTCAAAGACATGCTGGGCCTTGGCATACACAGTAGACCCAAGCCGTCAATACAGATTAGGTTTATCAGATAAACTTTATCTGCTGCGTTTGAGCGTCCTTTGGTTGGGTACCAGCCTAATTCTGGGCTACGATTGATACCGCGACTCTAAGGAGATCAAAATTGGCAGCCATTGTTTTTGCCATAAGCAGCCTGCTGCTGGCTTTTCAAGGTGGATGACTCTGTGCATTACTGGTAACAAGCCTGTTTTTCTGTTTGTATTATTTGGTGATTAAACATGGCATTCTGGGTGGAATTTAGAGGACTGGAATAAAGAGAAGACCCTAAACAGTCTCCATGTCTGACCGATTCAAAAACTTGCTTGCACATAAAGCTCCCAGTGATCAAATTCTGTCATGGCAGTAAACGGAAGAAGTCAAGGATGTTGAGCAGAGCAAACACTTTTTATAAAGTCTCACAGTTAATATATATATATGTATATAGATAGATAGATAGATAGATAGATAGATAGATAGATAGATAGATAGATAGATAGATAGATAGATAGATGTCTTGATGCATTCTCAATCATCCAGGAAAGTAAATCTCCAAAAGCTGAATCTGTTCATCTGGACGTAGCATTTTGTGGGAGAGACGTTTCGTCACTCATCCAAGTGACTTCTTCAGTCTCAGCTGACTGCAGGTTTCCCCAATCTTATAAACAGTACATTTGCATGTGTCAGGAGTATCGGAACAGTTGAGACGCATTTTTTCTAAACACCGGGTCTCTGTGGCTTTTAAACCCCAAAATACGCTGCGCCAAAAACTGGTCCATCCCAAGGATCGGGTCCCCCGACACAAACAGAGTAACATAGTGTACGCTGTTAAGTGCCAGGAGGACTGCCAGGATTTATACATCGGGGAAACCAAACAACCTCTAGCGAAGCGGATGGCACAACACAGAAGAGCTACCTCGTCAGGCCAGGACTCTGCAGTCTATTTACACCTACAGGCCAGTGGACACTCTTTCAAGGATGAGGATGTACACATCCTGGACAGGGAAGAACGCTGGTTTGAGCGCGGAGTCAAGGAGGCCATTTACGTGAAAAGGGAAAGACCATCTCTGAATCGAGGAGGGGGCCTAAGGGTACATCTTTCACCATCTTACAATGCTGTGATTGCAGCCATTCCCCAAATCTCTGTGAATGGTACTCATGGCCATTGATCAGTGGTCTTTGATCAGTGGGTTTTGGTCAGTGGTTGTTGATCAGTGGTCATGGTAATTTGCATAATTATGATTAAGGAACTGACCTCACAGCCCATTGTTCCTTCAGTGGGCTGGTTTCAGTCATTATGCAAATGTACTGTTTATAAGGTTTGGGGAAACCTGCAGTCAGCTGAGACTGAAGAAGTCACTTGGATGAGTGACGAAACGTTTCTCCCACAAAACGCTACGTCCAGATGAACAGATTCAACTTTTGGAGATAGATATAGATATACATATAGATATATAGATATATGTATATATACATACATACATATTCTTTCTTTCTAAAGGTCCTTGAGAGCAGTCTCTACCACTTGCAGGCCGGTGAAGGACACAATCCTTCTAAGAATAGTCTCTGACTGCAATGTTTTGGCATAAACATTCATATATGTCGCTTCACCACAAGAGGGCGCTAAGAGCACATGACAATAAGAGCTGATGTCACTTTGACCTGATGCATAATGATAGTTCTGTTGATTGCAAGTTTCCTATTTTATGTGTGTGTGTGCTTGCGTATTTGTGTGTGTGTGTGTGTGTGTGTGTGTTTGTTTTCTATAAGAAGTGTGTCTAAACATCAAATAAACAGCAAGAAATCACCACCACCTACTCTGTGGCTGTGTGACCTCACTTACTTAAACCAAAGACTGTATTCATTTTTCAGTCTGGACTGGGAACAGCTAAAAGACCCAGCTGCTTTCTCTGAGATTTTTTCTCCTTGAATCTCAGAAAAAGGTGGTTCAGTAACAAGCTAAATAAAACAAAACTGTTAGCTATGTTGGCTTTGTAACTTTCTATAACACAAGAAAATAGTTTTCCAGCAACAAAGACGAATGAAGTCAAAAACTAGAAACTCTTTTTGTGCACTCACAGTGACTGCTTGCTACGTGATGTATTTCTAAAGCCTTTCTGTGAGGCCCTGTCTGAACCCATTCATATACATATAAAGCTGATATAAACTAATTCTATGAGAACACAAGAGGGCAGTACAATAAAGCATGCTGTGGAGTGAAGTCTCCGAGTGTAGCTGAAAGAAAGAAGCGAGCTCACTCAAAACAAGCCTGGGTGGTGAGATGAAGAGGGGAGGCAGGGCAGCAGTAAATGATGCTAGCCTTCTACACCTTGTCAGTTATTAGGAGAAGGCAGAGGAGAAATCTGACATTACTTTGTGAAGTCTACAGAGAAAATAATTGGCTAGAGCAGCCAGCACACTGGCAGCTAAAGTACCTGGAAGGGATGTTTTAAAGTCCCACAGCTAAAGGGAGCCAGAAAGATAAAAAAAAAAAAAGAAGAAGAAGAAGAAGAAAGAAAAAGAAGACATATAAACTCAAAATCAAAAATTCAGCTCACACTACATCCACACTATGGATTTTTGTGTTCCAGCTTTATAAAGCAGGGCTGCAGTGTAAGATGAGTTAATATTTCACACGGGCACAAGTGAAAATAAACTGAAGACAAGAACTGAAAATAGAGCTCTTTCTGAACCTCGAATCATGCTCTCTGATAATCAGCCCACAAACCACCAGCTTCTTTATTTGGTTTTAAGCAGTAAATGCAATCATTTTTTTCGGAGCTCTTAGTAATGTATATATATATGTATATATATATATTTACATTTTAAGCAGTAAATACAATCATTTATTTCAGAGCTCTTAGTAATGTGTGTGTGTGTATATATATATATATATATATATAAAGTAGCTTTATGTGACAATCAATATAAAATTTATCATTTATTTTTACAAAAAAGCATTTTTTAATTCCCCGATTGCTTATGCCACAAAGGTTTTTGGGGACTAGGACGATGACATTTGTAAAATGTTATTACTGGTCACAAACTCTTACTTTGAAACTAACAATATAACATTTTTAATCTTTGTGGCATAAAACTTAACAAACAGTAACATAAACTGCATTACATAGTGTTATATAGGCAAGTTTTGGCTGAGCTACATCAAATATCTCTTCTTAGTATTTCATGTGGATTTTTCTGTGACATTAAAAAAAGATTCATACAAGAGAATACAGACTATTTGACTTTACTTCACCTTTATTTTAGAAGGTAAGCTGTTCAGGTTCTTGGCCTCTCATTGCATCAGGTGTTTATCATTGACTGTGCTGGTGGAAACACAACACCATATTGTCACCTGTTCACGAGGCTCGCGCCTTCGTTTGCCACTCACCGCCAGAGAGGAGCTCTTCTTTGTCTGACCCAGATGTTCCCATATGTGAGATTGTCCTCACTTGTCTTTCACCCATTGATAAAGGTCATACGAATCACCTGAACCTCTGGGATAGTGTCTGTTCTACAGTGTATTTTCTTTTTCAATTTACCTCCTTTTTTCCAAGTAAAGGAAGAAAAGCGATTGGACAGTAACCAGCAAAAAACATTGTGCGTGTGTTCCGATTCGTGATTAACTGTGAGACAAGGCAAGTACACTTAAAAACAAGAGAATAAAATCCAGCCACTGGAGATGCAGCGTGGCCGCTCACTTCCTTCATTTATTAAGGAGCAAGTGTGTAGAAACAAGCCGAGATTAAGCTCAGCATTAATTTGCCGTTTGTTTGGCCTCTCCCCCTAACACTTAATCACTGAACACTTTAAATTAGAACAACTATCTTCCAGCGTAGGATAAAGCAAAGAAAAGAAGAGGAGGTGGTGGGGGAGGGACCATCAGTGGTGAAATGAAAACAATTATCAGAAGGTGTAAATAGCCGACATTTTATTTAACATTACAGAAAACACTTTGAAGCAGCACCCAGCAATAAACTAATTCCTGACATTAGTTCTTCTTCAGTTTATCAAAAGCAGATTTCTGTGGTGCTTTTCTCCCTCTGTTGGCAGCTTTCAGGTCTAGATGCGAAAGCGTTACTAAAATTGTAAAAAAAAAACCAACCTGCAGGCTGCTACATCATTGGCGTTTAATGCAGTCGAGATTTGAATATCACGAAAGTGTCTGCTCTTTAACGCTCTGCGGCAAGACACAAGTAAGTTAGCATTCCTGCGACGTTCAGTCAGCATGCAGATAATTTTCACGAGCGTCACTGAATCATGAAGGACACTTAAGTCTGAGATGTGATCAAAATGCAGAAGCAGCGCCCAGCATTTGGACTTTGTTAAACCGTAGTGATGCAACAATGTCCATTTGTCTGCCCTCTGCTCCAAAGAGTCTCTGTTCTCTCCTGTTATCTGCGTGTCCCGAACATTTCAATCACACATCCTGACCCCTGTATGAAACAAGCAGGCCACACATCAAGGACAGCTACAGAGAGAGCGGAAACAGTTAACAGGATGAAATGTTGCACAAAGTCAAAGTAAAAGTATACATCCAGAGTGAAACTGGGGAAACAAATAGGGAAACAATAAAAAAAAGTTAAAAAAAACAAAAAACATTTAAACTCTAAATTGGGGACATTAGTGTGTAAATATGTAAATGCACCTTGGCCAGCCTGGAATTAGACTGTTGCTGCCCATGAAGCACCAGGCACTCAGTTACATAACAGACTGGTACCTGGATGTATAGTGCCATCATGTGCTCTGCTAGATTCATTACAATCTTAAAAAGACATTCAAAGCAGGGCTTGTAAAAATGTTAGAAAAGTTGTTTGTTTTTGCACATGTAATTATAAAAGTGTCAGTACACTCAGCTCAAGCCTGTCATTGAAATTAAAGCTGTAAAGCTGGTAATATATGTATGCAAGCTTTGCAGCGCAGCAGCAGTAATCAGTTTTGTGTCTGTTCTACTTGTTTGTGCTATAAACTGGTGTTGGGCCTTTTCATTCGTCTTTCAATGGACTTGAATCAGGATGAGAGACAGGACGGCTGAGCTATGAAGGAATAAAACCCAGGAACAGGAAACAAGAGCAGGGCTAGTGTTGGGCATACCACCTGGAAAGGATGGATTCTGCCTCCTCACACTTCTGGTGCGAAGTGTGGTTGTCTTCTTTGTTAGGATGGACAGACTATCTGTGGTAAAAAATTGATCTGTGGAAGATGTTGTGTTATCTTCGTCGGTCATTTCTGTAAGGAGACTTGTGTCTGTGGTTGAGGTTTCCTTTGTTGCAGAGACATGAAGAGAATCAGAGCTAACACTTGCAGACAAGTGATCAATAGTTAGGTGTGTGCCTGTGGTTTTGTACTTCAGGGTGGCCATGCTGATGCTGGGTGTGGCTGTGAAAGTGTGGTGTTGTGTGCCCCATGTCTCTCTGGGGGCAACAGGAGTGTTCAGCGAGGTAGAAACAGACAGATACCACCATCCGGTGACACTAGCTTTAGGGGTCATGGAGGTCAGATCCTTGGCGCTGGCAGCCAATGGGGGTAAGTTGTAGGAGGCATAATGCCACCCTCCTGTCCTGCCAGGGTGCACCCCTCCACAGATGGGCTGGGTGTGGCACGGGCAGCCCAGGACACGTGCGGGGGTACGCTGAGTCCAGGAGAGCAAGTAGCTGATGTCGGCGTAAAGGTGGCAAGCCCAAGGGTTGTTTCCCAAAGCAATGACTTTGAGTGATGTCATTTTGTCCAAGACTCCAAAAGGCATTGCAGAGAAGCGGTTAGCGTGCAGGTAGAAGTAAGTTAGTCTGGGGAGCCGATCTAAAGATCCTGGAAGTACTTTTACTAGCCAGTTGTGGGACAGGTCAATAATCTCTAGGCGTATGGGAAGGTTAGTGGGCAAAGTCCAGAAGTGATTGTGGCTGAGGTTGAGCGTGCACAAACTTGTCAGCGTGTTGTTGATGAAGGTGACTCTCTCCATTTTGTTGTCAGAGAGGTCAAGTAGCTGCAGGTTCCACTGGTAGACCGTGTCATTCTTATCCAACAACTGAATGCGGTTGGAGGAGGCATAGATCCGCCAGAGGGAACGAGGTAGGTTTGCGGGCAGTTGGCTCAGCCGATTGTGAGACAAATCAACAACGCGGAGATGGGTGTAAGCGGTAAGTTGGTCATCCAGGCCGTGGAATCGGTTGTGGGACAGGTTAAGGGCGCGCAGGTTGTACTGTAAGCCACTGGGCAGACTTCTTAGACCCCTCGAGGAGCAGTCTACCTCCCTGTGGCTGCGACTGCAGGAGCACATGGAGGGACACACAGCCAGAACGCGCAACCCAAGCCATAACACGAGCACGAGCTCCAGAAGAGAAAGCTTCCACCTGCAAGAAAGACAGCAAACCAGTGTTATTTGTACACAGCATCATTTTCAGAAGGCACACTGAAAACAAGGCCTGCAGGGTGTGAAACTAGTGAACACAAGACACAAACATTTGCTGCTTGCAGGAAAAGCATTGCAAACTATACAGGCTGGTTCTTTCTCACTGTCTCTCCACAAACACACACACATCTCTCACACATGTGCACAGACAGGTAGCTTAATGTTTCCTGTGCATCACTACATTGTTTGCTGGTACACACATTAACATCACATGCCAAACTGACTCCCACAATTATGCAGCCATGTCTTTAGAGATTCTGTAGCAGTATCCTTTATATGCACCATTAGGAGAGTGCTTAATTGTGTCCTTTTGTAGAACTGATAAGCGCTTGATCTGAACTGAAGGAGGATATTTCTAATCTATTGAAGAAAATCATCCATCACAAAAGGATGAGAAATCCCTGCTGTCATTTTCCCTGGCATCAGTTTGCGTGTTCAGTCATCAGCGCTTGTCAGTAAAGTCACTCCCATGCTCTCAGAGGAGGAGAACTAGCTCAGTAGATGGGTTTTTATTAATGACTCCACAGAGAGCTCATGCATCAGCCGGTCCGAAGGCAGGCGAAGACACAGCCGCGAGCTGCGCGCTGTTGAAACTGCAGTATCTTTGAGCCGAGGGTGTGGCAGAACGTGTGAGTAAAAAGAGTGATTAAATTTGTTCAGAACTCACCTTCTCATTTTATCATTCCACTCACTTTTCTCTGCTCCTTCTCGCTGTCCAGCCCCCTCTTTCCCCTGTCCTTTTCTGCTTTTGATCCCAGGACCAGCTGGTGTTCTGCTGAAGGTGATTTTTTTCACCCTTTTCCGCTCATAGAATTGACCTCTGCCTACTTGACCATTGCAGGTTTTTTTGTAGTTTTTTTTTCTCAGGCTGCCCTCACTTCTTTGCAGTTTGGTCCTTGGCTGCTCCTTGAAAAGCTGAGAGTTTACTACCAGCTCTTATGGATCTTTTGGGGTTGGCGTGATCACACACTGCAAGCTCTGGATTTACTCTGTGCAGTGGAAGTGAAAGGGGAGGGCTGGGGTGCTAGTGAGTGGGTAAGGTGGGGGTTGAGGGGGTGCATTAGGATGGAGGTAAGGAGAAATGTAGCGGATAATGAAGGGATCTCTGCATAAAAAGGACTCTACAAAGGAAACCACTCGGTCCCTTCTAAACCTGGCAGCTCTCAGGATTTCCCTCTGCATTTTAAAACGGCAGCTGCTGCTGTGCTCGGATTTCAGCCCTGTTTGTATTTAAATAGGATCGACTGTTATCAGTTATCTCACAGAATCTACACCCCCTCTTAAAGCCTCCTTTTGCAAATGTAATGATGTGCTTCAATTGGGTCTTATTTTCCTCGTAAATGTTGGAGGCTGCCACAAAAGAGCACCATGATTTATTGCAGAGCACTCTCCCTCTGCTGCAGCTTCCTACCTGTCATCAGCAATACAGGCAACTCTCCGTTCTGCACTGCATTGCTGTATTGCTACCACAAAATTAGACTTAGTCCAAAGAGACAGTTAATCAGTGTTTCAACTTATCAAGTGTGACAAATTTGACAAAAATTATTTTTGCACAAAGGCAGCTCACATTTCTGACTGCAGAACCCTGGCAGCAGTTAAGGGGAATCTTCTTTTTTTTAACTTATTGTCTCAGCTCAGTGGTCACCTTAACCGAAAACACATTTCAGCAAAGTGCTTATTACTTCCTTCCCACCTTTTCTTTTCTGTACTTTCTTTTCTGGGTTTAGCAGCTTGCTGAGATGAGGTTAAGATGCATGTATCCTGTAACTGGCCCTTACAAGAAGCTTCACAATCACTCCACTTCTGTCCACCACCACCCTCAGCGTGCTATAAAACTGCTTTCAGCTCGTGCAGTATTGCCAAATACTGCAGCAGTAGCAGGAAAGAAAAAAAAGAACACCCAATAACCCAAATTTGACTTTGTATACCTGCTGCACCATACAGACAGTAAAAAGTTGCTGAAATTATTTACTCATTATTTCATCTCTGTACATGCAAATCACCTAGAGCCATGCTTTTATTTCTCTCTTTTACTTTTTATCTCTTCTACTTTTGCATTCAGTGCCAGTGGTGTAGATGCACTACCCAGCTCAGCAGAGAACAAACTATTCAGAACTGTTAAAGAAAGGTGCACATTCATCATGACGTCACCTGCATGAGGATAAACAAAGTTCTGCACATGACAGCGGAAACAACCCCGTATTGGTTTTTTGGAAAAGTTTTCTGTGTGTGTGTGTGTGTCTGTGCTTCTATGTATGTCTTTTGTCAGCTCTGGCTGAGGTGAAAGAGAGCATTCTTTTAGAGTTGAGTGGCACTGCCTGGAGGACGCACATTCTCTGCTTGCTAATCAAGCAGACCGCACACACACACACACACACACACACACACACACACACACACACACACACACACGAAAGCCAGCTCGTTACACAGCTGAAGGGCCAATGATGACTCTGAATGATGGATCTCTGTTGTGCTGGTTGCGTGATTGTCAAATTAGAGTAAGAGAGGAAAAAGTGTGAAACACAAGTTGAGCTGGGGGGAAAGAAACAAAAAGCTTATTCTAATGTTAAAATATTTTAATTTTCACACACAAGAATTGGAAGCAACATCACTCTGTTGTTTTTCCAGTAAGAAATGGTTGACTAGCTTAGAATACACACAGCTGGTTGATTATCAAATTGATTTTGTTAATCAAAAATAGAACAAAAAATCTGCCTGGAAAAAAAAATTACAGTTAAAGGCTTTAAACAAAGTGAAATAAAGGCAGCTATACACAAAACTCCACATCACATCCTCTGGCAAAGAAAACAAAATGTTCATATATTTAGCTTGTCTTATCAGACATCAACGTCTTGTGCTACGATTTACTCAAGAAGTTGATCACTATCCCATTTTTCTTATCCAATATATAAGAAGAGTGATGCAGGCTGTATAAGAACACAAAAGGGGGCAGTTTCTTGAGTTATTTCATGAGCTATTCAAAGTATGAAACACACAGTGTAAGACATCCATAAAACCCGAGCATTTAGAAGTTGTGGGAATCTTAGGAATGAGATGGGAATCTTCCTATTTCTTTTCTACATCACCTTCCTCTTTGCCCTCAGAGGAGGCTGCTTCCACAGCTTGGCTGGGCTGGGCTTCGGTGGCCGCCTGTGGGTTGGGGGAGGGTGAATCTTCAGCTGCAGTTACAGGTGCGGCTGAAGCCTCCTCGCTGTTGGCCGCATCTCCCACTGCCTTCTCCTCTGGTGTTTTCTCATCTTCCTTTACCTTCTCACCGTCTTCTTTGATGGTGCCGTTATTTGTCTCCCCTTGTGCTGGAGTTAGCTCAGCCATTAACATGGTGCTCTCTTTGGCTTCTCTCTCAGAGTCAGGCTTGCTTTTGTCCCTATTGTCAGTCCTCATCCAGTACTCGTTGTTGCTGACAGATTCGCCATCGGTTCTCAGACGTCTCCTCAACTGGCACACCTTGCACAGCAACATCAGTGTCGATATAATAAAAATAACGGCGATTAATAACAGTATGCCAGACAGTATGTACAGGTCACGGCATTTAGCTGTGAAATGTAGAAAAACACTTCGGGTGGTGGTTCCTGTTCTCACAGGGGTGGTGGTGGTGGTGATGCTGGTAGTGGAGACAGTGTAAGTGGCAGGCTGAGATTCAGTCCTGCTTGTAGAACCAGTGGAAGTTGTTGTTGATACATTAGTTGTGGATTCACTGGGAATAGATTGAGGGCTGGTGCTGGCATGGTTAGCACCACTTTGCCCTGGAATAAACAGCAATACACCCAGGATGAGCAGGCCATTCATATTTGTATCTGTGAAGAAATGGCAAAGCAGCATGGTTTAAAATCCACCTATTGCAGTAATGTCAGAAAAGGAACAGGAAATAGACTAGTACAATTACAAGGGACTTGTGCTATCCTTTGCATTTCCTAATATTTTATACATCAACTCCAGAACATTTTAGACGTAATTATTACAGTTTTTATTCCTCTAACACATCCTAGTGTATATGACAGCTCCCGTTTTAAAAACTAATCACAGAGCATTGTTGTTTCTCAAGCTGTCCAGGACCATATAGAATAATTAGTTCCATCTTCATCGGCTTTATTGGCTTTATGGCTGTTTATGTAAATGTTGATGCTAACTATTTTAAATTTGAACAATGGCAATCAGAGTACTTCTCCTTTAGCTGTCAGCTGCGGTATCATAGTTTCTGTAATTTCTCAGTGTCTTTGATTTCCAAAAATTACCCCCCCCCCAAAACAAACTAAAGGTGCAAAAGCACACTAATAATAATGATAATTACTAACCTCTTGTTTTTTGCATTTCATAGAAATCAGTGACAGTGTCATTTTGAGTCTACTGGAGATTTCTTTTTAAAATTCCAAAGTGTGGGTCCCAATCAGTTGTATAGAGTATTAGTGAGTTGTATTAAAATGGAAGGGATCGTTGTATACTTTTGTCAGGCACCCTGTCCACCATCCCAGCCTTACCCCAACATCTATAATGAGTTCTATAGTGATCTATGTAAATACAGCTATCATAAATCAACTACAAATTCATACATAGTTTTGAACTTCATTAAACTCAAACTTTATCACATCCTTACATCTGTGGAGTTGGACAGTTTTTTAAAAAAGTGTGCATAATCCTGTTTAATATACACAATCTTATTTGTACTAGTGGTACGCACCATTAACACTGACTAACACTTCAAGATGAAAACTAACATTTTAGATTTGATTTAATCAAACACGACATCCCATTCTGCTTTGTTAAAAACTAATGCCGAAAAAATCACTTTTTTGAAAACTGTTCATTAGTTAATGAGTACATTTGTTTTAATTATAGGGTTATATAGTCTTAGGTATTCAAAAAGAGTAATAGGTTGGTAATTTTCTCATTTGTGAATCTTTGGAAAATTATTAATTACACGTTTACATATTTAAATTTTTTTTTCTGTATTTCACTGTCAATTTATATTTGCGAAAACACAATTTTCCTTTTATGCTCCCAAAATTAAACGGCTATCAAACCCTCAAATAGTCCATCTATGTGTCCAAGGTCCACATAGACGGGAAGCTTACTGCTCATGCAATCTACCAAGAGCTTCTTCTAACTGAGATCTGCACTTGATTTATAATCAAGCTGCGCATTAAAAGATAAAGTTTGTGACTTACATTGATGATGATCTTGATATAGTTCCAAGAAGACTACGGCTCTGTGTGAATACTATAATCACGTATTCAGTATGTTGCAGGTGAAGAGATGTGAATGATGTGGAAAGCTGCTGGGAGATTTGACAGTAATCTAAATCAACGACACACTTGTCTTTCTGACTCATTCTTACTTCTCCATTTAGGCTATATTAAGAAAAGGAAGTGGTTTTGGTGCTCTGTTCTGTGTTGCTGCTGGTCACGCAGACATCTGTTGGGTGGCATACTATAAAAAGAAGGAGGTGTAAATAATCAGTAAAACACATTGTTGCCCTACCTAGGACTGCATAATCATCTGCATCTACAGTATTAACAACTGAGAGGGAAACTAACAGCCCCAAAATTCCACCGTGTTTCATCTCAGGATACAATTTGCAAAGCAACGACACCAGTCGAGCTGCAAACTGTGCTATTTTTTACACAATTATTTTGAGCAATTCTATTGTTCTTAAAGGCCTTTCACAGAAGCTGACGTGTCAGAGATTCATTTTTTTGGAAACCTAAAGCAATAATAATCATGCCTATATCTGTCGTCTTCAATTTCACCTACATATTTTTGTCTGAGCTCTCTCCGACCGCTCACAGAGCACTTTTAATTATAGGCATTGGTAAATGTCATACAACAAACAGCGTACAACCTTTCTGACACTTGGTTACCACACACCACATGCAGCGAAAAAGCACAACAGAACAAGCACTTATAGATCACATAAAACATTTATGAAAAACATTATTCCGCATCAGTTCACCAACAGCAAAAAAAAAAAGAAAAAAGAAATTTGCATCAAAAATCAAGTTATTTTATCAACTTCCCCTTTTATTTTCCTCTCTTACTGTATGCTGAGTTTCCCATGTGACTTCTGGCTATTTAGGCAGTCTGCACCTGCACCTGCACTCATAACTTTCAGCTTTAGAGGGGAATGTTTAATTTGGTAAGATGTTGCAGATAAACTGGATGTTTTCTGCAGGCGGTCAAGTAGAGACGGAAAAGTCTGGACTCTGTGACTCCCTGCTGCTTAACCTGCTGTGCTGCAGACAATTTAATCATCACGAGCATGAAAACAACACCAGACAGTAAAAATTGGTAATAAAAAAATGACAAAGCAAAATTAAAGGTATTAAAGGTAACCTGTCATGCTGCTTTAATCTACCATCTATAGTCCTTTATTTGCTTGGTCCTCACACTGGCAGTGGCCAAATATTCTGACAAAGAGTGTTAATTCTCCTTGAGCCCTAAATGCTGACTTAATCTAATAAAAGTGAGAAGGATGAAAAGGCTAAATATGTATGAGGGGAACTGAGAACAAAAGGAAAGGGGATGACTTCATCTCAAAAACCCCTCACCTTTCGCTGAATGACGGAAAGTCCCCATTTGTTAGTAAGATCACGGTGTGTTTGTTGTAGATGTTTTGCGTGCGCCCAGCTGCCCCACTTTTTTTCCCCTTTTTTCTTTTGCTCTTTCAGTACCTTCACTTCTATAAATAGCCAGCTTGCTGGCTGTGTTGGTGGACAGCTTCATTAAGGAGAGTCCCAAGGTCATCAATTGATGGTTGACAGTTGTAGTGGTGCACTCAGCAAATGTCAGAATGACCACGAGAAAGCTCTCTGTTGTGTTCTCACCTTGCCCTCTGTTTCAAAACCAAATTGTGGCCATGTGTGTGTGAAGGCTTTTCGTGTGATTTCTGGGTTTGATTTGAACATGCCTGGCATAACACATACCACTGGTTATACATGTTATGCTGGTATACTTTCAGCTTGCTAAATTGGTAACAAAATCAAACAAATGACTATTTGTCATTCTGTAGCTGACCTCGCAGTAATGGAAACATTTTTCCCCCACTAAACGATGGTCATGTGATCCAGTACCAGTTGGAGTCAAAGAGCTTTTTAGCTGCAGTAGAATATACAAGGTCCTCTCTTTGCCATTGATGCCAATATACAGAAATCAACCCATCATTCTTCTTTCTTCTTCAGATAAAACATTTCAAAGACCAAACGCAAGCACAAGCACTCATTATCAAGGCACCTTCCGAGGCCTCATAAACTTGACTGAAGGTCACAGAAAAGCTTCCAAACCAAAAGGGAAACTGGAATTGCTTATTTATCTACCTCCAGATACAACCATTGAAGCTCTTGTGTTTACTGACTCATAGTGAGACTTTCGATTATTGTCACTGTTTCAGAGTGAGACCAAATGCAAAACCTGGCCACCCTCTCTCATCTGCTACCAAGGTATGAAATTGAAAACTAATAAATGAGTGTTTGCAGAATATGATGGTCACACAGTGAAGTTAACCTTTGAGCTTATGTTCTCATTAATGTCACTGCCCCACATTTTTTAAACCAATTAGACATTTGTATGAAATGAATTCTCGACTCGTAGCCAAAAAATTATCTTTTTGAGGTTAAAAGTAGCACCATCTTTGGTAAATTCTAAGTAGTTTATTCTTGACATGTCGAATTTGAACAAACTGAGGAAGTGAGCTTAAAATTTAAGGCACATCGTTTACATGTTTGCCATCAAGTTACTACATATTTGACAAAAGTTAATGTAAAATGTGAAAAACCATTAAAAAAAAGCAGTGTCTCATCATGTCTTGATCATAAAAGGAAAGATGGCAAACACTTGTAACTTTCTTCTGGGTCTTTATGCCACCTAGAGGAAAAATGGGATTGTGCTCAGCCTGCTCTTGGCTTGGATCTATAATGTTCAGCTATAATAAGCATGGAAGTTTATTTTTGATAAGATAATATCTATAATTTATTATAGGTTTGGATTTGTTTTCTTTGTTTTGGACATTAATTGTATGACTGCCACTCGACGCTCTCCTAGCTAACCCCAGTATTTGCTGATAGGTTGTCTGCCTATACGGTCTTCAGTGAGTGCAGCTCTTTGACTGCTTTGTACATTTTTGAACATTTTTCCATCTAATTATGAAATGGGATATTGCAATATCCCATTAATAAATGTAACATAATAGAATTATTTGCAGACCATTTAAAAGTCACTCTCACTAAAATAAAATACATATTAGATGCTGGAATGGAGAAATGATATTGCCTTTTAAATAATAATGACTCAGTTTGAGGTGAGTAACCTGTTTAAAAAATGGGACAACAGAAGTCTGGAAAATTAGTGTAATCATATGCAAAGAATAAAGACGGGTGTGGTGGATAGGCGTAGCTTTGGGTCATGTGGTGTTGGTAATAGTAGTAGTGATTGCTATATCAACTGTTCGCTTCCCGAGGGAATTTTTCTGAATGAGTAGGTGATGGGGGGAGTCGACTTTTGCTGGCTGCTCAAGCCTGGAATGTTTTGATCATTAAGGGTTTTTGATAAGAAATAAAGGAGTTTTAAATCGGAACTTTGACTAACGCTTCAACAGCAGGCGCGTCAACATTATTCCCCTATTCAGCTGCTCTGCGACTCAAAGGTTTGATAGTCGCCAATAACAGGAAATCAAATCTGAATATCTGTCAATAAGTTTAAAAATAGCCCTCTATAGTGGAAATCACTGCCTTGGGTCGGGAACACTTCTCAAAATAAGTTTCAGTGAACACAGTCTGTCAGCGATTCCTAAAAGGCATCAGTGCACTGTTCAAAAAGCAGCATCTGTGATTTTATGAGGGGCATTAGTGCACTGTGCAGGCTCCATAAACTCTCACCTCCTTGGACTCCTACTGTGGGTAACCCTTGTTACTGTTTTTTGAACCAAGCACTTTCTGTCATATTTCAGGAAAGTCTCCAGAACAAAAGGTCAGAAGTTAGTGAGGGTGATTTCTGCTCTTACACCTTATAGGGCCTCATGGAAAAACCCAGAACCTATTCTGACAGTTATCAAAAACACTTCTTAATTAATATATCCTCAGGTGTCAAAACTCATCATAAAGGTATGGTAGAGGTTGACAAATGTTGTCTTCATGGGGGAAAGAGTTAATGTTGAATAAGGCATACAGTCTTTGCACAACGTGCCCCCGTGCGATGACATTTCGTTAAGGAACAGCCTTGCTTATATCAGCAAGACAATGCCAAACTGATAATCTGGCCTGGCTGCTTCTAAAACATATCATATATAAAAACTTGAGAAAAGAGAACTGGAACAGTAATGTTATCTTAAGCACAGAATGGAAAAAATATTTCAATATTTCTTTAAAAAATAAACTGGTCCAGACAGGAAAAGGGGGACAGAGAGAGGGGAAGACATGCTGCAAAGGGTTGAGGGTGGGACTCAAACCCGAGCCTACTGCTCTCCGGCCACCAGGCATATGTTTGCCTGCTCACTCACTGAGCTTAACCAGCTTCCCAAAGTGTTTATGGAGTGTTGTAATAAAGGAGAGATGTTCAAAAGTATACACATAAAACATGCATAAAAGTTGAAGTATGCATACATTTTTAAACTACAGCAGTTCACAGTTATCAGCATTTTATTAGTTTGTATTTGTACTATATCCAAATTATTTTAAAATCATGGCTTTCAGTTTTTATTTGCATTTTTATACTGAACCCCAAATCATTTAGCAACCAAGACTGTACTTAATAATGCTTGCAGTTTGCATTAAAAGAATTCAAACATTGACATAAACAAATCACATTTAAAATTGAAACTTGCTTTGATTGGTTATATTTAGCATATTCATGTAATTTAAACTGAATGTGCTGAAGCTTGAAAGGTGCAAAAAAAAAGAAAAAAAAGAAGAAGTCTAGAGCATGTTTTATCTTTCTACAGTTTTCTCTCTCTTTCACATTTCTACTGAAAGTAGCATGTTTGCTGGTGCCAGATGGGCTGATCGGAGTATTTCAGAACCTGCTGATCTACTGGGAATTTGCTCGCACAACAGTCTCCAGGGTTTACAGAGAATAGGCCGATAAAGAGAAAACATCCAGTAAGCTGCAGTTCTCTGGCCAAAAATGTGCAGTGGTGTTTCTACAGTCTGTTGGGGCCAAAGATAAAAATTCAAAGGTGGTCCTTCCAACCAGCACTGATCACCACGTTACAAAAAATCTGACATCACAAAAACAAACGAACAAACAGAAACATGGAGACTTAATGCACAGCTAGCCAAGTTAATGTGAAACTTCAAAGTAAACAAAAGAATGAATTTGATGGTAGCAGAAGTTACGTTATTCAGGCTTCTTTCTCCCACAGTTAAGGCTAAACTAGCAGTGTTTAGTAATTTAATATTATATTTAATCCACTCACCCCAGTCTTGCTTTCCCCCCTTCTTATTGTCGTTGCTGTAATTCCAAATCTGCCAGCCCTCTGGGACCAAGCAGTTGCCTGCCTTGCTTTCTGAACACGTGATTAACAACATGAAAGCATGGCTCCATCTCACCTTGTATCAACTGTTCATGATGCTGGTGATGGTGTAATGATGTGGGGAATGTTTTCCTGGCACTCTTTGGCTTCCCTGTGAGCATGATTTAAACAGCACAGCCTTCCTGAGTATTGTTCCTGAGCATGTCCATCCCTTAATGAGCACAATGTCACAAAGCCTAAATAATTTCAAACTAGTTTCTTAAACAAAGTGATTTCATTTTGACCAGATGGCCTCCACATTCATCAGATGTCAGTGCAACACAGCACCTTTGGGATCTGGTCAGTTGATGCCATCATGTTGATATGATACATAGTGCAGTTATTGTGAATACCTGTGCTGGAAAACACACATTTTACCAACTTACCATCAGCTGCAAAATAACCGTATCAGCTGTATTTACATGACAAGCCTCACTTTATTGTTTTCCATGGATGAAAACACAAACTGCGTGTACAGAATGGTAATCACATGCAATACAAAAATATGAATTTTTACAACAACATAAAAAAAAGAAAACAAAAACACGGATTGGCCAATACTTAAAAAAAAAAAAAAAAAATTGTACAGCTTTTATACAGCATTCTGTACATGAAAAAAATATAAATATATATGCACATCTGTAATAGCCAGAGTACCACCAGTTCAAAAATGTTGTCATGTGTTTTACATATAAAATGTTTGTAGAAATATTAGAAGAATCGTCTTAATTTGCTGTACATTAAATAATGTATATACAGTACATTACATACCATTGGATTTGCAACACAACATTTACTGTAGTCTTTCACAAATACCCCCCCCCCCAAAAAAAAAAAATCAAACAGAACAAAAACAACCCTACATGTTCCAACACAGTACGCTCACTCAGTCGACACATAACCACAAGCACACCAACTGAAGCCAGCAATCACAAACAGTATACACAAGCACGCACAAGAGGTACTGTTTAAGGAAGGTATAGGACACTTTTTTGCACCAGATTCCTGATTTCTCCTTCCCTCTTTTCTTTCTTTCTTTTTTTTTTTGTTGCACAGAAAATGCGATCACTCAACTCCCCGAAGCAATGTCCTTTTAAGGTGCACTTCACACTTCAACAGATGAGCATTGCTATTAAAAAGTCTGCAGAAAGAAATAGACGGTAGTTTTCTATTTTCGTGTAGATAGTCTTTGTTTTCTGTTTGCATTTGTCTTCCACTTCAGCTTGTTTAGCATACACAACTCTTTATCAGTGCCCCCTTTTTCAAGCATCGAATAAACAGTGAATTCACCAGACCACGCTCCAAAAATGACAAATAAGTATATCACACTGTCCAAGGGAAAAATAAACACTGCAAAAGAAACCCTACTCAAAAACAAAAGAAACAAAAAAATAGGAGTCTATGATTTTTTTCCATTTTGACAAAGTGCATATTGCATTTAGACTTCTCAGCACATGCCATCCTACAATCCTTAAAAAAATTTAAATAAAATAAAAAAATCTGAGAAGGAGGAGGCAGGTGGTTTAAGATCATCACTCAAGCAGCCTGTCAAAGTTGTGTCAAACCCCCTCCACCACCACCACCCAGGGAGTGAAGAGATAAATGAAGCAGGGTGTTTGGTATTAAGGTCCATTTTTTGTCCAGCAGTGTGTATTTGCGTGTGTGCGTGTGTGTTCGTGTTCGTGTTTTAGATAGAAAGAGAGCCATGTGGTCAGGACCACCCCTGGCAAGAACAACCACATCGCAGCAGCACAGAGAAGTTGAGCAGGGCCGAGGACAGGGCAGCCATCAGCAGGCACAGACCACAGCACACCAGTCAGTCTCAGCACAGACACCACAAGCCGGTTAGTCAGAAGCCTCATAGTCTCGACTGACATTACAGGAGAAGACCAGCAGGAAGGCAAAGAGCTGTTTTTTTTGTTTTTAGACGAATGAAGGGATTTAGGGTGGAGGGCGACAACAGTTGTCCGTCACACCTCAGTCCAACGATCCTCTCTTCCGAACAAGGAAATAACACAACACGGAAGATCGGACTGTGGATTAGTGGAAGTGGCGCCTGTTTCAGACAGAGGCAATGCTTTGATCAATCCTGTAAGAGTTAAGGATTCAGGAGCATGCAAGGCAGACCCAGGCTTTGTTTTGCATTGCTTTTGTTTCAGAGTGACGGCTACAACCTAGATTAGAAAAGAGAAAAAGAAAAAGACCAAAAAAAAAAAAAAAAAAAAAAAAAGCAGAAGAAAACAGACATTAGACGGTTAGTGAAAAGTTAACAGGCTTACATTGGAGAAAGCAAGATATCGCACGCACTGATTAGTTAGAGGACATTCATGAGATTTAAAAGGTTTAAGGCATGTTTAATGTGATTTAGAAGTCATTTGAAAACCAGCTGTGCAAAGCTGCTATTTAAGAAACAAGAGTGAAGCCCAGTGACTGCTGGCAGCAGTCTCGAAGCAAATGGCAAATGCAATAAAGGTGTGTGAAAAAGCAAACCATACAGTATTTTGCAAAAGTCTTCACCCACTTTTTGCTTCTATATATGTTGCCAGGAAAAAGGGACATAGGTGCAGTGATTGATGGAAACTTGTCCAAATCTACATGGAAATGTAACATAGAACGCAAAAACAGAGTTTGTTCAATTCTAGTGATCTTGAAATACTTGGTATAACTACTCCTGAAGTAGTCTTCAGTGTTCATGAAGGACATTTGGATCACTTCTTTGTATGCTGGCTGCTTTTTGTTCTGTTTTCTATCAAGCCAGGAAAACTATTATGACTCATTGAAAGCAAAATATAAAGAAGACAGGGGTGGCTCAACACTTTTGGACAATACTGCATAAAAGCGATAAAATGTAGGAAACAGTGGAGAAGTGAGGCTATAACAAAGTTAATGCTAATGCCAGGAAAAGAGGCATATGTGGTTGCATGAAGTGGTTAAGGTGGTCTATTTAAGAATGAAAAGACTAAAGCAAAGATTCGATTTGATGTTTTACGTCCAAATATCTACATGCATTCAGCTGAGTTTTACTTTGATCTCTATGCATTACCCAGTTACACTCTAGCTATAGTCTGTTGGTCACAAATGTAACAAATTTCTGTATGACAGACTTATTTTTGCCAAAAATGTCTCATTTCAATAAACAGTGCTGTGCAAGGAATTCAAGTTCAGAAGTCATGTTTCCAGCTATAAATTTCAAGATTCACATTTCATCCAAGCCCAGTACTAAAGCTGAACCCAGCTCTGATCTGATATTCCACTCTCAATAAACACATAAGAAAAAGGAAAGAAAGGTTTTTGTGTTGACAGGTCCAGTGTCTTCACACCATCCTTCATTTCTGGGATACCTACTCTGCAGACTTCCAAAAATGTCCAGGGTGGGACAGTCTGCGGTTGAGTTTGGGTAGCTTCTCCAGCATGTCAGCCAGCTGCGTAAAGGTCGGCCTTTCTCTCAAGTCATATGCCCAGCAGGCAGAGAGGATTTCCTGAAACAAGAAACCACTTCGTTTCAATGTGACTGGCAAACCATTGACCCGCACTCACCGCACTGTGAACTACAACTGATTGATCTAAAAACTGCTGCAACATCTTGATATCGTTGCATCAGTAGAGCATGGGTATTTTCCACTCTTACACAAGCAGGACAAACATCTACATTTCTGAATGACTGACACGCTCATGGTCCAACTCACAGTGACCTCCTTTCCCAGGCTGATCTCTGCCAAAATCTTCTTTATGCCCTCTCCGCTCCCCACCTGCCAGATGGTAGCTTCCACAGGCTGGTTAGTGATTGGCCAGTCCCTAGCTTGAAGCTCATACCAAATTGTGCTTGAAGTGGGGAAAAGGAAGAGCATTTAAAAAAAAAAAAAAAAAAAAAATTCAAATGGTGGACTTCCTTCTTAGTCAGTGAAAGTTAAGACAGAACTCAACCAGATATGCATGAAGAACTTACCCAAAGGCGTACACATCTGCTGCGGTGGAAAAAGGGAGGCGGTCCTCATTGTTACCTGGGCTCATTCTGCGCACAATCTCTGGTGCGAGATAACAAATCCAGCCATGTGGAAGTTTGAGTTTATTCTCACGCCTGGAAAAACAAACAAACAAACAAAAAAAAGTTTTCAGTAACACGTTAAATGGAGGGGAAAAGATGTATTAAGAGAACAAAATGCATTCACTAAATAAAGTCTCTAACTCCTGTTAGCTACTAATGAACCATACACAAAAAGAAGGCTCAAAATTAGCAAGATGTGCGCTCAAAATGTGCTTCAGAAATCAAGAGTGTCCAGAAAATGCCTGTAATTTTACAATCAGGAGACTTCCCTCTTTTTACTGGCTGACAAGGGAGATGGCTACAGAAGTAACACTGCAGACCTCAGCGATTATCACAGATCAGTGGGTGTTCCCAGATAATAGAGTGGTTTTAGCACTCCTTTAGTTAAGGTCATAGTTTTAAGGTCTCTTTGGGGTGTGGGGCGGTGGACACGTTTCTTACCTTCCCTCCTGAACAACTCCAGAGATCCCAAACAGGCCAAAGTCTGCGATCACAACCTTATTGGTGTCATGAAAAACGTTCTTTGACTTCAAGTCTTTGTGAACAATGCCTTTGGCATGCAGATAGCCCATTCCCTGTATCAGCAGGCCAACGGTGTTCAGACAAACGAAAACACAGTAATAGAAAATTATATATTTGACTACACACTTCTCCTATGTTCTAGTACGTAACGTGACTTTTTTCCCCTAAGGTGTCATGTTTCTCACAAATTAACAGACAAAAAGAAACACATACCTTTACAATCTCCTGAGCGATTTGTCTTGTCTTGTTAATATCCAGAGTGTTTTTAGTGTCTCGAACTACTGAGTAGAGTGTCCTCCCTTTACAAAAACTGCAGGAGTGAGAGAAAAATCATTCAATTAAAGCAAACACATGCATCGGTTTAGAGTCGTTTTTGAGGTAATGTGTGATATTTTTGTTCTCACCTGGTGATAATGGCCAGGTGGGGTGGAGCCATGCAGGCTCCCATAAAGAGGACCACATTCTCGTGCCTGGTCTGTCTGTAGTTCATCACCTCCTTTTTAAAGAGCTTTAGGTGGTCCTGATTGTTCCCGTCGATCTCAAGAAGCCGGATGGCCACCTCGCCGTGCCACCGGCCCTTGTGCACTTTTCCCCAGCGGCCCTGGATAAACAAAACACAAACCGTCTGATTTTTTTTTTTTTCCGAGTATGCAACACACTATGAATTCGTTGGGTAGATTCCTCACCTTTCCTATGAGCTCCCCAAGGTCCAGCTGTTCAAAGGGGATGTCCCACTCTTGCAGGTAAACACTGGTCTGACTGGCCTTGCGGGAGATGGGGCCCTTCCACTGGTTTCCCCGAGAGTTGGGCAGATCATCCAGCTCATCGCACTCGCCGTCGGAGCCCATGTTCATCCTGATCTCCCCCCTGTCATCCTCATCTTCTCCTCCATCCACATTGTCCTCATCATCCTCCTCATTGTCCTCCTCCTCCCCTTCGTGATCTTCATCATCGACCTCCTCGTCCCCTTCCTGCAAAAGTGGCGATGGTTTTGGTAAGAAAAAAAGCCAGTGTTGCCATCTGAGCAGGTTCTAATCAACAGATGTCACAGGGACTTTTAGTCACAAACCTTTTGGTTACATTTGGATGGTTTAATGAAATCTCAATGGTCAATCACCTGAGCTAAATTCATACCCTAGTTGAGATTTGTCCAACCTTTTAGGAAATGAAAGTATAAGTGCCTAAAAACTGAAAACAAAATTAAACAAAACCAATTTCTGAAGTTGCCTCACTGTACAGACTAATAAGTGAAGAGCCAGGAAACAGTACAACAAAAGAATATTTTGTAGACTGCATCTCCAGCAATACCTCTTCATCGTCATCTTCTACCAGCTCATCATGTACGTCGTCCGATGATGGCTCTATCTCACTGCTGTGACACAGAACACTGATATCAGAGGGGTTCAAAGGAAGACAAAAAAATAAAAAATAAAAGGCTGTTTCCAAAAGAGCGACGCTGCACAAAATGCAAGTTAAGCCAGATAGTTTAAGTCCTATATTCCATTTTAAATAGTACAAAGACATCATGACAAATGGTGAAGGTGAGATTCTGATAAAAGCGCCAAATGTTTTGTGGGTGACAGATCTGTACTGCAGGGAGGCCAGTTTTAATGATTTCTTTGAACTGTTCTTTCTCCAGAGTGGAATGATTGTACAGCATGCTTCTTTAAAGCCTCAACATAAACAAGTATTGGGTGCAAAAGTTTGAATTTATTTTGGATCGTCTTTAATCCGCACAGGGTCATAATTATACATAGGGACTCAAATACTTAAATAAGGGTGCTTAAGGTTCCATAATGTCTTAACTTGCCAAAGCTAAGTTAAAGGCTTTAGCAAGGTAAAAGGCAGTGTAGTTGATCATTAGCAATCATGATTGACTACAACTAGTAGTTTGTATTTATTGCAATCATTAGACTGACCATTATTCAAACCCAATCTAAAAAAAAAAAAAAAAGGAGAATTGTAGATATACTGAAGTTGGGAAAGTCTCTTGGAGCCATTTCTCAACAAATGCAGATTAAAGGATCATCAGTTCACACATTAAAAGCTTAAAATGATCATAATATTCATGCCCATGAAGAGTTCATGTCAGAAGTTCTCATACATTTAAATATGATCTTGCATTGTCTTAGACTTTCCCTGAATATGAAACATGGACATCGTGCCCATAACCTCTAAATAGGATATCATTTTTTTATTGGTCACATTTGTCAATGTGTCAGCTGTGTTTCTTGATCCTATATTTTCTTGGCAAGAAAGCGCTCTAACTTGTTAATGTGTATGCAACAACTAAATGCATTCATGGACTGGTTTTGCATGTGTTCTGAGTCCACGTTGAGATTTTCACAATAAAACCTTGTGTGTTTATAACGCAGTGTCACCGATGAGCCCAGAGCTCATACCCATCCAATAATAGCTGCTGCCCTTGTCCCTTGGGTGCACAGATTTCTCTGGATTCTCTGAATCTTTTAATGACATTATGCTCCACAGATGATGAAATGCTCCAGTAAATTAGATTTTTCTGTTGATCAACTCGTACATACAGTAATTCAGAATACGTCTCTGTTAGTTGCTCTTTTTAAACCCAACCATATTAAAAAAAAACAACAAAAAAACCCAACTTTTGCTAGCTGACCTAGTTAGATTTTCCAGCAGCATACCTCTCAAGTATTTTCTTGACCCCGGTCACACCTTTTTAAAAATTTAACAGAACATTGAAGTTTCAAAGCAAAATAAAGTTTCTCATGTTCAACATTTTACATTTATTTAAGGTGTTGCTGTGTTATTCAATTACACATGGGGTTTACATAATTTGCAGATCATCACATTCTGCTTTTATTTACATTTTAGAGCATTATGGCATTTTTAAGAAACAGGGTTGCAAATAACCCAAAATACTGTCTAGTCACTAAAACTTGGATTAAAGCTTGAGACAAAAAAGTCTTACACTCTGTCCTGGAGAACATCTGAGTGGAAATTTGCAGGACTGGAAACATCTGCAGAGGAAAATGACACCAGTTAGGGATGACCAAGGGGAGCAAAAGTTACAGAGCCAGCACCACACATGAACATGACTGCTCATGCAATTTCCTACTACTTCCAGCAGATGGCATCAGAATGCTGCCACACAGTTAAACACAGCTAATCTAACTACTATAACCCTTAAAAGCAAACATGCAGGAGACGGAAAACTGTAGAGAAGCCATGGTGTGGAGGGAGAGAGGGATGAAGGGATCTTAACAACGTAGTATGACACTTTGGGACCATCAACTCACCCGGGAAGATAAATTGCTGTCTATGCTGAAAGTAACAGGCAGCTTTTTCAAAGAAAAAGAGAAGGGGAAGAGTGATAAGCAAGGCAAGGGACACAAGAGTTTTTGGTTAGAGAAGCTTTGAATTAAGAGATCTTCTTAAAAACTCCTTTTAGTGTTAATATCGTGTATGGGGGAAAAAGGGTAAGTAGTTGTGGGACCGCCACACTCCTGAACCAGAAAAGGTTAATCGTCAAATGCAAACACTGAGGAAAAATCAGAACAATGTCAGCATGCATCTTCAGTATAAACTCTACATGTGTATCTGTGCATCTGTGTTTGTGATTCTGTACCCAAGCTTACCTGGGAAATTAAATCGGCTGTCTCGATGACCTTTGGGCGAAGGGTTGGGCGGTGGCGTGGCACTGGGGGGGTTGCTCAGCTGGAAGGGTGCTGGGGAGGAAGGTGTGGATGAAGTGGTGGAGGATGGGTTGCTGCTGGAGTCCAGCTGGTTCAGCACTGGTGGATGATCCTGCTGGGACCGAGATGGAAGGTTACAACGCTAAGCATGATTGCTATTTCATAGCCATGTTGCATTGCCTTCAAGATTCCTTCAACAAGCTCTATGCTTTATTTTCCTGTCAGTGCAGACTTTAATAGTCAGGTGTGATTTCAGATACATTATCTTTACAATGGTTAGTATGGACAGATGATGGAGATAATGGAGGTATATGTATTGGCACAATAGTTCAAGGTATTTAAAAAGGGACTACACACACGGCAGTTCTGCGAAAGTTCTTTTAATTTACCTTTTTCGTAATAGCCTTTGGTAGTGTGCCAAACTGCGGTGCTTCCTGCGGCCGGTCCACTGGGTTGTTTATATCAGAGGGAACTGACTCGGTCCTCCGAATTTTGGCAACTGTGGGAGAAAACCAATCATGTCACAAACAGGCATGAATGCCAAATAGATTCAGCCCATCAGCTGCACAGCGTGGGATGAAAGAAAACTTACTTGGTAGAAAGGAGATTCTGCAGGATGGAGCTTCCTTTGTACATTTGTTGTGGCACTTTAATCTGCATTAGCAAAAAAAAAACAAAAAAAACGTAGGCAGCATATGAGAGGCTTAGCGGTAATTCGCAATTAGCACCAACGTGCCTTACACCCAGATCAAGATTTAGCCAAGACATCAGATTCCCACCTTCCTAAAACACATGTGCCTTCTAACTGACCTTTTTTTCATTATTTTTTTGGGTTGTGTTTGTGACAGTAATTAACTCACCGACAGTGTTTGCACTTAACTCCAAACATCATGTTCTTCTGGCACACTTGACACGTCTGGGACAACCAGGATTTGGTGGAAAACCTAAAACACACAACATAAAAGCCTCTTACAGACCCACTCTGTATTAGATCACTGAAAAGTTTAAGTTATTATTGCATTAACAACAAATCTAGCTTTTCTAGGCATTGAAAGGTCTACCTGTGTGTGACTGCAAGCCCTATATCCCTCCTTACTGCTTGTGGAGAGCTGCGATGCACTGCTACATTATCTAGAATGAGACAGAAAGAATGCAAAGGATGAGTAGTGATTAAAAGGATGGCTGACTGAGGTGATGTGAAGTCAAAGCCTTTATTTACATTCAAGCACAAAAACACACACAGGATCATTATAGCAATGTTGTAGAACCAAAGACTTTTACATTGTGTCAGTAAAGTGGACCTATAATGTCCTTACTTCTGCGTTTTCTAATTTCAAATAGTGATGTCAGTGCATCTATAAGTAGTTCCTATGAGCCAAAAGCTCAGATTTCAGACTGCATTTTTTTACTCTTGTATTTCAGTTATTGGTTGTATTCTTAATGTGGTCATTTACAGCAAACAGTCTTAAGCTTTGAGCACACCTGTTGTTCAGATCTGTTTAGACAAACATAGGAAAGCTGTCTTTAAGAGAATGAACTGACAGGTTGCACCAAGGCCCCGTATACAAGAACTATTTTGATCAATGAATCATAGAGCTGGAAATAAGCACAATAAGTCCACTTTGAGCAGGTATATTCAGAAAAATTAAAAGTGCATGCATGCAGCTGACTCACTCTTAATTGTGCTGTGCTCCTCCAGAAGTGTGGGAGTTCCAGGAAGGGTGTAAGGTGCTGTGTTGGCAGCTGGGGTGGCACCGGGTGTCCTTGCAGACACAACAGGGTAGCGAGAAAGCGAATCCTCACATCCGTTACCGTTGACTTGCATGTTCAGGAACAACTTGTTCTTTTTAACACACCTGGAAACGCACAGAAAGAAGAGTGAATCAGCAGGTGCAGTATACTGAACTGCTTGCTTACTATACTGCACAGGACAGATTATGTAAGGGCTTGGGAGAGGCACGTTGGAGAACCTTAATTGCATTGGCACACGAAGGGCAGGGTGACATCTTTAACACCCAGAGTGAAGTCACAAGGACTGAAGGACAAAGCAGTGCCAGGTCTGTGGTTTATACGCACATGCACACAAACACGTGAGTAGCCACAGTTGTAAAAATTTGCAAAAATGACTATCAGTCTAGTACTGTTTGATCAGACCTGTGACCTGCTTACATTAGGTAACACTTTTGTAATATACCGCACAGCATATGCAGAGTGAGAATAAACCAACTAAAACATATAGTGTGCTATGTTAGCCATTTTCTCCATTTTGTTTTATTTTTTTAAAATAAAGTTTTCTACAAACAGATATTATGGATAAACATGTGATTTTATTGTGCTTGGGCAGCCAGTCCTAGTACAGAGGTTAAAAAAAAAACATTAAATATTAAGAGATAGAGGAATAGAGAGAAACTGTGTGTTTCTTGCCACCTCTGAGCATTAGACCTAGGAAATACTTCCTGTTTTGACATGACTCATAATCTCTGAGAATCTGCATGGGGATTAGCTCCACTCATACAGCGAGAGCAAAGGAGCAACAGGCAGTATGTGAACGGATGTAAAAGAGGAAGGGGAAGAGGGAGAGAGAGCGAATGAGGGCATATCTAAGGAAAACTGCTTCTGTCCTGACATAGCGCAACACAGAATTAAGAGTGAGACATCGGGCAAGAACGGGGCATTTTATCAAGTCCTTTATAAAATGTCAAACAACAAGTGCTCTTTCAGTTGATAGTAATAACAAACCGAGAAAAAAAAAAATCCCTTTTGAGAAGGCTTGTCAGCTTGCCAACGCCATTGCTGGCTAGCACAAATCAGAATTTTCTCCTTTTCCTTTCTGTGAAGCAGGAGAAACTAAACACTTCCTGCAAAAACAAGCTGAGATTCAAATTCCAGTGAAATAAAAGATACCCCCCCAAAAAGCAAACAAAAAAACCCCCAAAACACATACACACACCCCACAACAGAAGCAATCTGTCACAATTACAGTGCCATCTGAGGATTCCCCACTTAGTTCTAGTCTGACCTACTTATGAAAAGCTGCAAATGAGGTGAATTCTTGAGCAATTTCTTCAAACCACCCATTAACAGCTTAGCACTTACTTGTTGATGGGAGGGTCCTCGATGCGGTTGCCCAGCTGAGACTCGTGGCTTTTGCTGCGCGTCAGTGTGATGTTAGGAAGCAGGTGCAGTACCTTGCGGGATGGCGGGGGAGGGGTGCAGGGAGGCTTCAACCGATGACGCCTCTTTGAAGGCGGCGTTATAGGTGGGGTGGAGGTGTGCCCATGGAGGCGGGCTGCGCGGGCGAAGGACATAGGGAATGGATCTGTGAGAGGGCTGTCGCCATGTGCGTCTGGCGTGGGCGCCGCTGACACCGAGCCCGAGCGAGGGTGGGGGAAGGTTGCGCAGGGAGTGGATGGGGTGGACTGGATGGTGGATGGGCGGGCTAGAGGCGAGGGGCTGTGTGGGCGGAGTGGGGTCCCCAGGTTGGTTAGCTGGTCCGCTGTCAGCAGAGAGCCGCTGTCCCTCCTGGTGGGCTCAGACAGCCAGAGACTGCTGTCATCTCTTAGTTCGCCCCCTGGAAGAGACATGAAACAGACCAAAAATAAATAAATAAAAAGACTAATAGAAAATCTGTGGGAAATATACTCTAGGAACATCAAAGTGTAAGCCCATACCTGATTCAGTAGCACTCTTTAGACAGGAGAGGGCAGCACCGAGTCTGGCACATTCTTCTGAGCTGGACCCAAGTCTTCGCATTGTGTCTCTCACCTGAGCTCCTGTCATCTGCAGTAAGGTATCCAGCGACAGCTTTGCCTCCACGGCCTGCAGAGGAGCAAAACAAAAGCCCATGACAGGAGCTCTAATCTATTATAACGTGAAGCAGCATGTTAGTGACAAGCTTTGTACAACAAAAGAGAGCAAAAAACCCCCAAAAGACCTATGCTTATATGGCATTCATAAAAAATATTTTTTTGTTCCGAGTGTACCCTCAATGAGCCACAACAACACTGTTTATAGTAAGGCTGAAACTGAGTGTTAAAAAGGGCAGAATGTTGCAGCGCTCAGCAGGTTATTCAACATCTGACTCGGGACAGTTCCTGGAAATCACTGTTAATCCTGTTTGTTTGGGGTATTCCAAACACTACTTTGTCTGCTTATCTGATTTTTCAGATTAGCTGCATAGAGCAGAAGCTCAACATCAGGTGCAGACAAGATCAAACCTGAGGTGGGGTTTGACAAAAAGAAATGGCTTAATATTTTCTGTCTATGTGAAACTTCTTATACAAGTGTAATGACTGTACAATGGTGAAGGTAACTTTGACAACAGTAAAACAGAAAGTAAACAGTGATGCAGTAAGATGCAGAGTGAATACACACACCACACTGTGAGAACTGGGAAGCACTAGTGGGCTGCAAAGTAAGAAAACAGAACATGCTTTATCATCTTTTTCCCCAATGGCTGAACGGATAAAGACACAAATTCATATAGGCTTGGATACTCTATGTGGACACAATTGTGAATTGTAAATAATATGAAGTACTGGGTGTCATAAATAAAGAAAACAATATCCAAATGGAGGATTAACAGTGTGTTAAAGTTAACAGTGCTCACATTAGTTTTGATTGACATTAGCTGACCACTATTTAATTAAGCATAAGTCTGTATCTTTATTAATACTGGAAAGTTATCAATTTTGAAATTAAAACAAAGAACACTTGATCGTGACTGCTTTACAAATTTAAATTAAACCCTAAATGTAATCCACTCAGCAGCTGCGATATTCCCAGCATTCGTTTCAGAGTGGAAATTATCGTAGCAATTTATAATAGGCAAATTGTAAATAGTTTGCGGTACTTTTTTGACTGACTATTCTATTGTATTACACGTTATATCACAGCTGATACCAGACAATATCAGCATTGTCAACATTTACATTCTCATGACACTGAGGCATATAAAAATTTATGTAAATGATGAAGGCCTAGTCACTGGTCAATGTTCAGAGCAGCAAATACTGCCGTTTATACAGCGCCATGGGCCTCTCAGAGACACACGTGTCCTTTAGTGTTGGTCCACTGATGCACGTGTCACAGCAACAGTGACAGCTCTTTAAAACAAGTATTATAAACATTTAGCTTTATAGATAAACCATGCAAATAGCTTTTTTAAATGCACTACGCTGTATCATTTACAAAGTTCTGGAGGCATCACTCTGAACTTTACAAAAATCCACAAAGCATTTGTTAAACAAACAGTTGTTGTGTCATTTTAAATTCAAAAATTCAAAAAATAAAGTTGATAAAATTTCAAAATAAAGTCACATTGCACACGTTTAACTTCACTTTTAGGTTAATGGTAACAAACCATTAAACACGGATTTATTAATTATGGAATTTCATTTTGTTATACATCTAGTCTGCTTTGCTTTCCCAATTCTACACATCTAAACCAGCGCCACGTATTTAACCCTTTCATGGATGAATTATGACAACCTCAATCATGATTTTTTTCTTAAGTATTTTTATTCATCTTTAGGCATGAAAAGATGAATAAAAATACTTAAAAAAAAAATCCTGATAGAGGTTGTCATAATTCATGCATGACAGGGTTAAATAACAATGATTACAATGAAACACGTCATACATCTATAGTAACATTAAACGACCAGTGGGTGGCAGGGTATGGAGTGACACATCAGTGTCCAATCTAGTGGTTTATGTGCAAATATAACATCAACACTAACACAAATAAAAGGAAACAGCCTCTGAATAGCTGTCCACTGTAGTGACCACTATGTGTGAAAGAGTTAAGACTCCTCTCTGTGTAGCTTTTATTTATAGCCTGCTGTCTAGTTCCTCTCTAATGTTTTGGGTCATCTTGCTAACCACCCAGGCTGTCTTCCTTTTTTACTTCCCATTTTTGAAAATTTATTATTTCAGCAGACAGTAAAACTCAACAATAAGGCATCACAGGGTGTCGTAAACCAGACTGTTCCACTTTTGTTGATACTCAAACCCCATTTGGATGATTATTCCATTTCTTGACTATTGAAACTTTATTTTTTTTTAATGCATTTATTTTATCTGAACTTGTAGCATTACAGTGAATCACCGAGGCTGTTCGCCCAAGTCAATCTCCTCAAATTTCAATAAAAACTGAAAAAAAATGGAGGCGTTCTTTATGACCTCCAGTGTACTACCAACTCCCACTTATTTAAGCATTTAGCACTGCAGTTTACCTTTAATATTCCTCTGTTTCCAGCCTTTTATATGCCTTAAAAAATGTAGTCTGCAAGATTGGAGATGTACAAACCTGGAAGGGCGGGGCTTTCTTTTTACAGCCGAGTTACTGAACTGGCGAAATAAAACAACAGCGCAATCAACAACTGATGGATGACAGAAGGAAATGAGGCCAAATCCAGTGAGTTTAGGATGTTTCTTTTGACTGGGGAAGTACGCAATCACTTATCAGTCAGGTTAAACCCTTGCTCTCAGGGGCAAACACTGATCACAAAACTAGGGCAACCTCCCACACTAGTGTGTACACTAGAACCAAAACATAGCACACGCACACACTAAACCACACGCATGTAAGGGGTGAGTGATGTGATATTTGAAGTTGCTGTCGGCCCTTTACTCTCATTCTATTTCCTCACTCAGAACATAGTTACAGCATAGCCTGCATACGTGACCGTTTCACTGGGGCCTCCTATACATGCGGTATTATGTCGGCCCTGTTTTAATTAATATGGGCCCTTCACAGGTTAGAATCCTAAGTAGGAATTCTCTGTATTTAGTCATCTACATAATTCAGCTACGAATAAACCTGGACTGTCCATCACATAATCTAGCCATCATAGTATAAAGTGAAGAGATGCGCTGTAGACATCTCAGTCTAATAATATTTGGTCTAAATAGGTCATCAAAATGCCGCTACAGCCCTTTGTCCTTTGGGATGTCCCCGCTGGTCTACAAGACATACAAATGAGCACTTACTATTTCATCAGAAAACCTCATCGTGTCTCGCGCAAAGCTAAATTCTTTTGAAAGGAAGTGAGGTTTAAGAGTGAACGGACTAAACGGTAAACAGAGCACAAATAATCAGATACGGAACAAGGCCGCAACACAAAGCACATACAAGGCCGGGACATATTAAAGAATAACGAGTGCAGAAGAGTTTTAAAAATAAAGCAGGTTACCGTCAGGTCACAAAACAAAGACAAATGGACTGGAACGACAAAAACACATAGGAGCTGACACGGATTAAAACAGTTTGCAGCAGGACACGACAGGACAGGACAGGCGGAGAGAAAGGAGAGACAATTATGACAACCGAATAAGAAAAATGATAAATCCAAGCGTTAAAACAAACAAACAAACAAACAGCTGACAGCCACTAAACAATAGCGGAGCTTAAAAACAACACTGAAACAAAAATGATAAGTTAACCAGCTGGTAGCTTCTGCAATGGAAGACTGCACACGGCAATGCTCTAAAGTTTCATCATGATCAGAAGTGACAGCAACTAGCGAGTTCTGAAATTGCATTAATAAGGGAGGCTTTCTGCAGGAAATCTCTCCTCTCAAGACTCCCCACTGCTACACGAGGAGGTCAGAGGTCAGTGTCAGCCACAGATTAGCAGGCTGGAGTCACAGTTCAGGAGCGGGACACTTGAGCGGTGCTGAACAACACATATTAAACATTTTACTGCACTACATGGTTCTCACACCCAAGGTCAGTTCTTTATTTTCTGGGTCATTGTCTTTTTGGGAGACCGACAGAAAGTGAAACAGACCTTACACTACAGCCCAAGTGATCCAGCACCTAAATAAATGCTAATCGTGTATGTTTTAGGCAAGGAACAGGTCATTATCTTATTTTAAAAGAATCTACTGAAAAACAAGACTTTATAACCTGATTTTTTAATGTACACATAACCGTGAACAATGCTAGAGCAATAAAAAAAAAAAAAGAAAAGGCACAGAGTGGATCAGTTAAAGAACTATAATAAAGATAAGTACACTTTGTACACTTGTATAAAAAGGGCCTTCTCTTCCCTCTTACAAACATGGCATGGAGCTATAAATAGCAGCAGAAGGCTGAGAGAGAGATTTTTGAAGCATTCAAGACTTTCTCCGAGCACAGACCAGCATGTCTCTTCCAGTGTCGCTTTTTTTGCTTTGCTAGTTTTGTGAGCCTTGTTTCAGTAACAAAAAATAAAATTTAACAGTAGAAACAGTTTTCTATAATGAATCAGCTCAAGTTTAGATTTTGGCGCCGCCGTTCTCGCGACCTCGAAAATGAAGCAGCTTCTCTTTTCGAAAGGCACTTTGACGGCCGCTAGTTAATTCCTCATGCACATGTGAATGTTGACTGAGTGCACATCACAGACTGCATATAAAAGACTTTTATACGCAGTCTTTGATGTGCTTATAGAACAGCTGTAAATGGGAGACAAACCCCAGCCACTCTGGCCAGAGTACTGGCGCCCAGACGATGACCTACCTCAATGAGCTCTGGTCGCAGGTTGATGGTGCGTAACCAGTCTCGCAAGTGTGGATAGCTGTCTAGGGCCTCGGGCCTCTCTGTCTCTGGCACTTTCTGCTTGCACTGGAGCTGTTTACAGATGTATTTCATCAGCTTCACCTGCAGGGAGCAATAGAGAACATAGAAGAGAAGGGAGGGGCAGGTTAGCGGGGGAGACTGGGAGTCTGCTACGAGCTACATCAGAAAGAGCAGGCATTCACTGTGAAGGGTATCTGTCACACCTGTGTTTGCAGGGTTTTATTGTTGCAGAGGTACCACCTTTAAAGCAGAAACAGACCGAAAACTGCTGTTTTCACACAAGTGACACAACACTGACCTGACACCAGATGAGCCTCTGTTACGATAAAGTCAGACACATGAATATCTCCACACCCTCGCTTACTGTTTTTCCCCCCTCTACTGAGCTCAGTGTACCTGCAGTGACAGCTCCAATGTTTCCCTGTGCCCTCAAAGAGACAAGCTAATTAGATATAAACTGCTATTATTATCCAGAGGAACAATGACCTGGTCATCTAATGAGAGCATCAGCAGTGCTGCCAAAGCAAATGTGTCTGTTTGCAGCTGAGAAGCATCAAAGTTCAGAGTGATGGAAAGAAAGTGCCCATGTGACTACTTCCGTCACACGGGCACTTTCCTTCAAACTTTCTTATTTTCTCTGAGCTTCTACAAATGTTTTACCCTCCAACTCTGAGGCTAAAAAGAAAAACCACTTCATGACAGAGCTAAGGAGCCATCGTTTTCTTTCCTTGTTTGCTTTAACTTTGTAATGCCCAGAGTTTGTAAAATCAATTCCCAAGTTAAAAACTGAGACACTAATCAGTTTAGATTTGAGAAAAAAGGTAGATGGACAAACAAAGTTATCACAGCGTAGTACCATCAAGATATTCAAACACAGTGCAGGACAAGCCTGACAGAGAAAGAAAACTAATGAGAGATGTGTTTAAAGACACCAGAACACCTGCTAAGACAGTAGTGAATGACTTAGCCAAGTAGGGAATTGTAGTCTCAAAGAAGACAATCACTGGAACCCTGCACAGAAATGGACTGTGAGATGACAAACCAAGAGACACCTTCAAGCCAGACTGAAATATGCAAAGGACAACCTGGAGAAAGATTATATGTACTGGAAATGTGTCCTTTTGTCAGATGAGAGAAAACTAGAGCTCTTGGGCCGCAGAAATGCTGCTTAAGAGGTGTATAACCCAAAGAACAACACTGTAAGCTGTATTGTACACCTTTATGTGTACAATATAAAAAATATTGTCCAGTATATTGAGATGAGCTGTAACTCTGTCAGGCTCTAAATAAAGTATTCCTTTCAACAAGATGCACAGAAACCTACTTCTCCTCAGTTTTTTTTTTCCCCTCTAATGGTTGCATCTGTTAATTAGCAGCCTGGGTGCAACCTTTGTTGTAGTGTCTCATGACATCAGACCCGACGTCAGTTAACATCCCATCAGTTAATATTGCTTTACCTTTTTTTTGTATAGGCAAAAATGATCGGCCTATCAATGCAAATGATTCCACTGGAGTCTGCCTCGAAACATTATGTCTGCACAAATAAAATGTAAAGCTGTAACAATTTAATCTGATGCCTTCCAAAAAACCCACGTTGAGCGCAGTGGTCCTGTGAGTAAGTATAACAATACTCGCCGTGGTATTGGTTTGCAACGGCCTGCATTGTGCAGCTCAGCGTGACTGTATAGAGTGTCCTTATCTCACCGTCTATCTGTAAGAATCCATTACAGCAGGCAGCACCTTGAGATGAGTTGAACGGCACCAGCTACCTCTCGACCCACCGCGCACCTCTCGAGTGCCTGGGCAACAGCGACGAGCGTGTGTCTTTCTCTGCTCATTCAGCTTCCTCTACTCACCGACCAGACAGAAACTCGTACAGCATACCGCGCTGCTCTCGGAAAGTGTGGCCTTGGGATGTAAAAAGGCTTCTTCACAGCAGCCAACAAAAGCCTCTCCACTGGAGGCCAGAGATGAAAGACGATAGAAAGAAGTTAAATTCTCAACGTGTTGACCCTGACTGAAGCTTTTCAGCTCTGCGAGCAGTCGTAAATCATCGGCTGCACTGAGAGCATTATGAAATAATAAAACTGAATGTAATCCAATGAAAAAAAAAAATATTACCAGCACACAAAAAAGCACCTTGTCATAAAAGCTTATTTGGCTAAATGAAATGTGCCTAAATACAAACTTTTAGGCTTTACATGCCAAAGCCTGCAGGCAAGCTTTACTAAAAAAAGGACCAAAACAGAGCAGCATTTCTGACTTGAACATGCATTCAGCTGCCAGAGGTTGACCTTAGAGGCCAGTAAGTAAGACCAGCTCCCTCTCTGGGAGGAGGGAAAAGACAGGAACGTATTTTGCTGGAAACCTTTTTACATATGGACATATATGCAAATCTACTGGCGCACACACACACACACACACAGACCCATGTATACGGAGTAGATAGGAGATAGAAGCAGGACTGCACAAAGTGAAACTGTGATAAATTCGACATCCAATCCATTGCAAACTCAGAATAACAGAGCCTGTAGTCTTTTTGTTTTTGTTTTTTTAGATCAGGCCTAGCATGGCATTTGCTCAGTGTGGCTAATGAGCTAGCCTCCTGCTTTACCTCCCTATACACCAGTGCAGCCCTGTGACGTCAGGTTACCTAGCAACCCCTCTTCTGAGTCGTCAGCAACATTTCAGTGGGATTTTCCCAAACATGTGAAACACAGAGCCCAGGCACCATACATATCACCATACAAACATCCCAATGTGTAGGAGCAAAAACACGACCAACATTTTTTTTATATTGCTCCTCCCACAGAGAGCAGCCTCTTTACCCATTATCATCTAAATAGGTAAGGTAGACAGGAGGACACAAGCACGAAACCCCCTCACCGATATCAATACTGTGCATAAGAAGAGCACAGGCACGCGCATGCCAACAAAATAATGGCAGGCTGGCCTCGTGGATATTGTTTTTGGTGCAAAGGGGAGAAAGCAGTGTTTGACGTGTGGCCTGGAGGTGGAAGGAGGAGGAGGGGGAGAAATGGCGTCAGAGCCCACCTGTCAGCGGAGCTAAACAACACCATGGCAACGGCCTAATGCTACGAGGGAATGAGTGACAGCCGGTTTGTCAGGCACCGAGAAAAGGAGAAGGGAGTCCGAGCACAGACCAGCCTGACACAGCAGACTCGAGGAGAACATCCCATCGGTTCAGTTGTTTTGTTTCCTCAAGGCTCCTGCTGACACAGCCACTTCGGTGCACCTGCCAAGGCTATAAGCGTGGCCCTATCACAGAACTGAGCAACAATGCTCTATCCCTGGAAATGTTATTCGCAGATGAAGGTCAGCTCTCCCGCCCTGAAATCTGCACTCACTTCTTGTTGTCAGAACAGGCTCGTTGAATAAAAACAAGCCTTATGTCATATATCATTAGCCAAGTGGCCCCTCTGGACTAGGTAAGAAAACCCTAAAGAGGAGATACCGATATAAGTTTTGGTGGGGATCGAACAGAAATTAGAGAGCACTGAAAGTCAAAGCACCTCTTAAAACTGTGTCCCAGAGATTTGCTTCATCATGTCTGTACGCTACATTGTCACCATCAGCCAAAACAGGAAAAAAAAAAAAAATCTAATTTGGCATCCTTTTGTTATTTTGCAGTTGTACCCTATAGGCTCTTCTGTCTTCTGTCAACAAGAGAAATAACAGAAGCACAGTGGCTCTGAAGACTGTTTTATGTGCACTTTTGATCCTATCAAGTATGGCCAGAGTTAGGTCATATAAGGTCGGCATACATGCAGGTAGTAGGCCTGAGCAAAAAGCTCAGTCCAAGCAACACTCTGGTTCCAAACAGTTTGCTGCTCCTGCCTCTGATGTCCATCATAATGTGGTCATAATCTCATGAACACAACTCTGTCTTGGGGCACAGAAGCCCCACCTGACTGCTGTTTAAATATTTTGATTGCAAGAGGCAGCCAATTAGAAGAAGAATGTGCACTTCATGGTTGAGGTGCTCAAACACCTTGTTTCAGACTGAGGATGAACTGAGGGGCTGAACCAGGGCTCAAACTTAATAAAATATAATAGTAAGGTAACAAATATGACAATTAACTGATTACAAAGACACTTCTCACAGTATCATGCATGCACCGTTAAAGGGGGGAAAAAAAATACAATGGCTGACATATTTATGCAGGGGCCAGGTCACAGAGGGGAGGTGGGGGTGTGTCTGTCGGGGATAAACAGTTGACAGTCCAAGACAATGGCCTATAAATTGCCCCTCCTCCATCATTGTTAGCACCCATGCAAGTCGATGCTGGGTGGGAGTGGTAGGTCCAGGGGGTACGTGTCTGTTCAGGCCGCAGACAGACCAAACAAGACACGTCTAAGAGGAGAACATGTGGCCAATTTAGCCAGTTAAAATGTAAGGTTTACAAGCTGCTGTGAGGCGTTGCACTTTTAAACATTTTAAAAGGTCTATTTTTTTAGACAATTACAACCAGGTATGATTTACAACTAGACAAAGCAAATCCCTTCTTCCCAGAAAAGAAAAAGAAAAAGTACAGCAGGCCTCAAAATTACAGGATGCAATCCTCAACTCACCCCCAGTGGGTTTAAGAATAGATCAACATCTGCCTACACTGTTCAACCATTCTGATTTAAACAGTATGCGCTCCTATCTTATTGGTTACTTCTCCTTATACTGTAAAAAACAAAAACAAAATAACAACAACAACAATAACAAAAAACAGAGAAAGGGTCAGGACTGATATAGTCACTACAGTTGTGTTTCCTCCTCTATACCCCCCACCCGCACCACCACCCCCCTGACAGCAAACACACACACAGCAGTTGTCATGTCATGAGAAGCAGCACAGCGGATTGGCTTTGATTCTCCCCTCCCCTTTCCTCCCTGCGCTCCCTTCTCGAACAGGCTCTTTGCGCGTCATTTGATTTTCTTATTTAACAACCAACCCTGAAAATGCGTAGGAAGAAAGATGTCTAAATATAGACGCAGCCACAACAGCTCGCACCACGAGCGCGCAGCAAACTCTCTCCAACACTGTGAGGAGACAAAACAGAGTGACGCTTTGCTGTTTGCATTACACAGAGAGGTGATGAAAAAGAAAGATAAGGGCACGGGCTGCTTTTATGGAAAGACTTACAGGATCAAATATATACACATATATATATACACACACATATATATATATATACACATATATATATACACACATACACACACACATACACACACACACACACACACACACACACATACACATACATACATACATACATACATACACACACCTCAAAACACACCATTTAAGGCCGGCGTGCACAAGCATAGCACTTGTTATTAGGGTGCATTTGTTTTCCAAGTTGAGATTCTGTTGGGATTACGGCTCAGGAACAAACAAGGTGCTAAAAGGCCGAGCAAGTGGATGCAATAAAGCAAGAGTCAAGCATACATGAAGAGCTACAGTAAATGTAACAGAAGCACCATGAGAGGCAGACAGAGCCTAAGCCTGAGTGGGATTAACATGTGAAAAGTGAAGTACCAGTTAGCACTCCATTTGAGAGGCCAGTATCATTATCCTCTCACTGGCAAGGCAGAAAAAAAAAAAAAACACAAACACACACACACACACGCACAGTTCAAGTGGAATAATAAAGCTCTCTCAATGAGGGAATAAAGTGAGTTCAAGCTGCTCTTGATTGCACTCCAGTGCAATATGGGAAAGATAACCCTTTCGCACCACAAGCATGACAACTACTCTGACCTCACACAGACTGCTCAAATTCAACACACAAATTAAAAGTGCTCGCAGCTCTAGCAGGAACGATATCCATGCCTCGCTGCAGAACAGACCTCTGATATGACGGTTGCGTGGTGGAGCGCTTGCTGGAACTTTAGAACCATGGCATGCCACTGCAACCACTGCATGCCTCACCTCATCAGAAACATCTCACGCACGCCTGGAAAAGCAACACCTCTCACACAATACTTCTTAAGAGTCATTTGAAATCTACGACCAATGCACTAATTCACTTACTTCTAAGAGATGGGAAACGTGGTAAGAAGAATCTGACAGAGGGCCCAAGTGAGAAGTGAAAGTGCACAATGAAGGCAAGAGGTGGTTTCAAAAGAGCCTGCCAGTAAAGCTGTGGGAAGTAAGACCGCTGATCGGCAGAGGATCCCTAATGCCCTCGGCAGCCTGAAAGACATCTAACCCTTAGCTGCATTTCTGGCACGATACATTATCATGATTGAAACATTATTATGCCCGTCTGATAACCCTACTAAACCAATCCTTCATGTTACAAATGAATGCCTCCTGAAGAACACACCCAGAGAACAGCAAATAGGACTTCTAAATCTCTTCTTTAGTTTGTCGTGAGTTTTTCGGAGACAGAAAACTGTCTATATCAACAGACCGCAACTGTATTCTCACCTCCTGCCCAAAGATCTCTGCTTATCTTTAAGATTTCTTCACATCAGTCTTTTATCCCCAATTCTTGTTATGTCCCAATTTGTTTTACTGTCTAGGAATCGTCCAGTTTAATAAAAGCACGACAAAATCACACCAAAGTCTGCTTACTCTTCTAAAAGTGGTCTACAAAATTAGAAAATAAGGACGAATAAAGCAACAGCAACATTTGAACAGCTTTAAAATCTTGTGCTTGAAAACCCATTTAGACTCGCTCGGCAGAGCAAACACAAAGACAGTCATCGCATGGCAAAGAATTACACAAAGGAACCCAAGAGGTGACTGCACTTTTCCACTAGAGCTGTGATCTAAGATATTACGAGTCACGTGTTCTCAGACAAGTCGATTATTGTCAGATTTTTTTATCTTTATGCTGCCACTTGCAGTAACAACGCAGCGTGTATGAACAGCTGCACCGTGAGCTCACTGCCCACTAGTCGCTGAAGCAGTTTAAACAATCAAACAAAAGTACAGCTAGAATCAGTGGAAATAAGAAAAAATACAATGACACACACACATACAACTGAGGCATAAAATCAGCTAATGAAGCGCAGACTGATGCACTTTTTTATCTCCCCTTCCCCTCCCTGTTCAATTTCTGATTCTGATCCTACAGCAGGAAAGGATCCTGAAAGCTTGCGAGGTCTATAAAGCAGCAAACTTTGACTGGAGGTAACCACATCCACTGCTTGCACTTCTGACTTTCAGAGACACCCCCTAATAACGGTCTCATAGGCGCAGGAAAGAGACCCAGGAGCCTTCAAGAAACATGTGAGAGCGGCACGGCCTGTCCATTGTCATGTAGAACAATGCTGGTGCAAAATGTGTCCACATGACAGCATTTCTCAGGAAGTACTCTGCCAGATCACATCCTGTTGCAGAAACAAGGTACGCATGACCACCGATGAAGAGGGGGTGAAAATGTGGAGCAGGATTCGCTTTGCACTCTTTGTTTTGAACCCATTTATCCAGCTCAGCTCAGGCCCAGGTTTGATCACATATATACACACATATACATATACAGGTGGGACTGAACAGAAAAACTACAAATTTCCAAACTGATTTGCTTTGGTTTCTATTTGAGTTGAAGAATTTGAATATTCATTTAACACCAGGCTTCTTTACTTGAGCCTGCAAAAATTTGTTCCCGCACAGAATAGCTGCCAACTCGCACCTGATGCCTGTCAGCCAGTGAGGGAGCAACTAAATTATTTTATAGAGAATCATACAGTATTCTCAAACTGGATAAAAAGCTGCAGCTGAGTCCATAAAACAGCTCAGTCATCTCTCCTTTGCTTTTGGGTAAATTATTACCCCCCCCGGCCTTGCTGGTGATATTTGTATTTGTGATTCTAAAGAGGTTACGGACACAGTGTAACCTGTGGTTTAAGGGGCTTTTTCCTTCATTAGCAGCAATCCTGGACCGCGCTAAGTATTTCTGAAAAACTAGCTCACTGTATCACTGTGAGGCTGAAAAGAAAGCAATACTTGCCTTTTGGAGCATTAGGGGGGTTTTTTAGGTGTTTTTTTTTATGTAGGGCAACAGCCCAGTTGTTCACGGGGTGTTTGGTTATACAGAAATAAAGGAGACATGGATAATTGATAGCCTCTAGCCAATCAGGAGTGAATATTCCTTTTAGCTAAGGTACAAGGCTTTAAATAAACCATGAACCAGAAAACCCCCATCATCTATCATGTCTCCAGGATGTCACCGTGACATTTGAAGGCTTTGAACTTGTAATATTCAACTGTTTTCCACATCTCCAAGCCTCATCAAAATATACTGTCTGTATCAGCCATTTATATGCCACAGCACCCCCCCCTCCTCTTCCCATCACCCTCCTCAGCAACATCCAGGCCTGAGATAAAAAAACAAACAAAAAACTGGCCCTTTTGTTGAAACGACTGCTATATGTATAACTATGTTTCGCATGTATCAGTTATCATTATGTGGTAAACCGAAAAAAAAAAACGCACTCCCCCGTCCCTCATTTGAATTTTCCTCAAACATGCGAAGTGAGAGCAATATAGCGTGCGTCCTGTGCTGACGCCTGCACGCCACCAGGCATGACTTCTCCACCGTGCCGCCTGCTATAGTAGGATATGTTGCTCCAAAAGAGCAACGCGCAAAGCAATGTCAAGTCATCCCCGCACGACGTAGGTGAATCTGCATCCAGATGCAGGAGAGCAGCAGCAGCAGCACACCAGCCTTTGCCTGCTGGATGGGGGGGGGTAACCACATGGATCGCGTCGTACATTTGTATTTGTCTCACAGGCCCCACTGTATGGAGGCAAAACCAAGTGTAGAGCGCCATACACGAACATATACATATATCTATATAAATAACAGCCGTCAGAGGCTATTGAATGTGTGCCATGAGGCCAAGCTCAATACAGCTGCACGGCACGGTGTTTGGAACTATCCGAAGAGCTCCGGGCAAATAAAGATCTTCTTCTTCTTTGGAATATTCTAGAGGGATGGTAAAACCGAATGGGACAAAGCAAAACTTCATTATGAGTTCCTTTTATTGTTTTGGTTTTTTAATGTTTATTTTTGAGTCACCTCTACACAGTGAGCCAGCAGTAGCCCGTAAAGCGACAAAATGTGCTCGGCTCACTGACACTGATAGGGCGCCCCAGCCAATATTCAGCCTGGGAGGCGGACATAGCGCTGGGGCTTCATGACTCCGCAATTTGGCTACACTGCTTTCTATCTCCGGACGGGGCTTATGCACTGAGCCCGTGCTCGGGAGCAGGAGGAGGAGAGGGGGAAGCTCATTACCTCTAAAGTTCGTATTTCCTGCTGTGTGAGGTCGTTGGTGGCGGCGCATTTGGTGCGTAGCCCCTGTAAGCTGGAGATGGAGATATCAATCATATTCTGGATCAGTTCGCACTGATGTAGCGCGGCCATCGCTGCGCCACCGCCGCTATCCCTCTCCGGCTGCTCATCACTCTCGACCATCTTTCCGCCTTTAGCAGACACACTATCCATTCCTCGGCATTGGGCACGGCTGGAAGGGCTGGAGTTAAAGTGTTAAGCTAAAAAAATGTCAAATAAAAATAAATCAAACATATGCAGCAGTCCGGCGACGCAGCGACCTATTGTGGAAGTTAGCTGACAGCAATTGTCCCCAGCTCCGAATCTGGAAAAAAAAAAAGAAAGAAAAAGAAAAGAAAAGAAATGGAAGCCCTCCGTGCAAACAAAAATGTTGACAGAGATCAAAATAAGGTGCTCGACGGTGACCCGGGTCCAAAGTCCAGTGAGGCTCGACTGAGAGGATACTCAAAGCTTCCACCGACACAGCTCTGACAGAGGCTTCCACCGTCTGTCAGCTGTTGGGAACATCATGGAGCGCGGTGCAATCTGGGAAATGAAGTCATATAGGTTACACCAACGTGCACTCCTCTGTCGTCCGTTCGTTGCTCACGCAAGAAAGCGAATGAAGAAAATGAAGGTTTTGAGAAGTATTAAAGTAACTTGGCTTCATCCGGGTGTCCTCCTATTTATTTTAATTTATTTTTTTGTTGTATTGCAAGGTAGGAAAAGCGTATTAATAATACAATTAACGACGGCTTAATTGCATTAAACTGTTTTGATATACTGCAGGCTGATCCACTGTCACGTGGCTTACTGGCACTTATCAGGGTTTTTGTTGTTTTAAATATCCGTGCTTCTCCTACTGTGACAATTTTTCAGCTGGGAGAAGATAAGTATGCAGGGTCAGAGGTAGAGAAGCCTAAATGCAGGGGCGATTCTAGGATGAAACCTTTAGGGGGGGGGGGGGGCTCAGCCTCCAATCATAATGTAATGCATACAGTATACGTGTCTGTGTAAAGGCCTTTAGGCTCAATGATGTTCTCCAGAATTTTGAGAAATAAGTTAAAGAACTATTTGTAGAAAAGCGAGTGAGAGGAGAAATGTGCTGTTTCAGTCTCTTAACCATATAAAGACAGCCCATCTTACTTACGCAACTACTTATCTCTTACTTCTACTTAAAAACCTCAGTGTGAGTGCACTGTAACATCACGACATCAACAACTGTGGACATTTAAATCTGTTTTCACCGTAACCTGCACCCACTCCAATAGAAAGGTTGGCAAAATATAACATTCAGTAATAGCAAAAAACATGAATATTACTTTACTACTGTAATTTTTTAGTGCAATTTAGGGATGCTAAGTGTCCCCCCCCCCCCCAAAAAAAGGCCTAAAACCCCAATGTACCTGGATAAATAAAGATGATGTAAATCACTTTGTATAGCTCCTACCTTGTAACAGGAATGATCTTTGTGTTTCAAAATGACTTGACATCATTCATTATAGATATGTTTGACAGATTATAGTCCAGCAGGTCATTTTAGCAAATAGTGGAAATCGCTTTTCGGCAGCAAAGCAGATACTAAAGGAACTGCAAAATAATGCAAAATATACTGCTGTGGTGCTACGAGGACATCCAGGCCTCAGCATACTCCCACTTTTTCTATTCTGATTGCAGATCCGTACAGAGAGGCAGGGCAATTCCAGAGTAGCTTTGGACACCAAGAATAATCACCACCTTTCACCTCACTTGCAGCTCCATACACTGTCATTATACTGTGTGGAGCAAAGCTGATGCACCAGAAGAACTATTTGGATAGGAAATTTAGCAATATGATTAAAAGAGTGTCGACTAGTATATTCCCGTATTCCTTGTATTTACTTTCCTTACACGCTTTAGCAAAGACTGTGAATCAGTGCCGAATCGTCAGTTCATCTGATCAAGCTCACAGACTGTAGGCAACATCATAACTGCATGTAGTGAAATATACAAGGTGTACTTTGAGTAAAAATGAGCTTTACACCCAGAGAATAAAGGATATGTGGATATTTAGTATATTTTTATATGCATATTTGGCACAAATGAGACTAAAAAAGTGATTTTATTGTCGTCCTCACAGAGCAACGAAAGCCATAGAATGCATGGAGGCAGAAATGAAGGAATAACAATTTGTTACTGCAAAGTCGAAGCCGAGGTAGGTCGTCTGTCCTCATATCAGGACAGTGCATATTATATCTGTGGGGGTGGGATGAATTTGCAGGTTTCCACAACCGTTAAGTAGCAGTACACATGGCTTATTGCTGCAATGAGGGTGTGATGTTCCTTCCTTTAATATACCCTGATTATACAATGGAACGTGAGTCACTTCTCATGGAGCCCTCTGTTCCTTCTCCTCCATCTGTCTGTCTCTTCTCCTCTTCTGATTTGCAGGGAAAATGTAACTGTGTCTTACACCAGTCCAAATATCAGCTGCACATGGTAGCACATAGAAATCAGACAGTGCAGAAGTGAAAAACCACGTAGAGGGATTAGAAACCTCACTCTGGCTGTTTTCGTACACCACTGAGTCGGCCTCAAATCACTTGAAGCTATTAAAGTCAAAATGAACAACTTTGGTTCGACTTAAAATAATCTGTAACCTGGTTGTATTAAAATGTTATGTTTATTAATGCACATACAGTATATGCGAGTTCTTACATTTAGAATCATGGGTTAAGAAAGGTGACGCTGATAAGTAGTCTCTTTATGTTTGAAGTTTAATCAATATTTACTCGCAAACAACACATGTCAAGTTGGACAGACCTAAATCCTGACTGAAACACAAAAGAGACTTACTAGGAAATCCGACAAGCTTAGATTGCTATATGAAATATTAAAATGTAAGTCGATTAAACTAAGCAGCTTGTTGAATTGTCTTATCTTTTCAAGGCGGCACTGTTACTTTCTCACAAATATATTAGAAGTACATGTAACAGCCTTCCTGTAATGGAATGAAACAGACACAAAGTCTCACTCTCAAGCTATTGTTGTTGTTGGTCCACCACTTTGTGAATTCAGCCTTGCTGTATTAACAGCACAGATTTGATGATGAAATGCCAGCAGGACACCACGCCAATTTCAGCTCCTCTCTGCTTTCAAAATCAAGTTACAAAGCAGTAACAGAGGGATCATTGTAATAAGGGCTTTACAAAGAAAACAATACTAGTATGCTAAAAGTTTCTCTTATCGAGGACGTGCTCTTTTAATCAAACATACCAAGCAAAATGGAAAAGATGGCTATTCTGTGTTTCGAAATATAATGACATAACTGTTAAACTCACATATGACAAAAAAGGTGAATTTTGAGCAGTTTTGTTTTTACTTCAATTGCGCTCTTTCTCATGAAACATGTACCGTGTTGCTAAGGACAACAAAAAAAGAAAAATCAGTCTCACCATTTGTTCCTCCTCTCTGTGTTCTGTTTTTGCTGCAGTTTTTTTTTCCAAGATTTTGTTTCCATTTTAAATGATACTTGAAAATGACTGGCCATTGAAATAACACTGTACATCATGTAAGAAATCCCACAAGTATCTTAGTGGAGCATAAGTACAATGGTCAGCTCGCTTGACACAACTCAGAGAGCTGAGGACGACATGATTCTTTCACAGCCTCATGGTCTCTTAAGCCCTTTAAACTGTTGTACTATTGGACAGCCAAGACACAACACACAGCACGGAGCTCCCGGCTTTAGATTAAATTAGACTGTAGACAATCTAATTCCATCTCCTTTGCTAGCCAGGATTCCCAGCAGGCATCCGTTCAGGTCTTCGGAGGGTGAGCCCCAAAAAGAGCATTTAAGACCCACGACCTCTGACCTGGAAAGCCTGCCCATGAGGCCTGCAGCACAGCTAACAAGACACTTGTCTCATTGCACTGTTTGGATACTTATCCCAGGTGCACATAGCTTTGTAAACCCTTGAGAATTTTCTATAATTCTGCACAAACACGATTTTTTTACATCAGTGAGACAAAACATCACAAGTCAGGCTATTTATTTAACCCAGTAGTATTTATCCAATCATAAATGTTTTCATTAGATAACAGTTTCTGGATTACAGGCAGGAGAGTTCACCTGAACTCCTTCACCATGAGATCTTTTTGTTGTTGTGTCCCGCAGAGTGTAGTTTGGTATTGTCTTGTTGAAATAAGCAAGTTCTTCCCTGAATGGCAGCATATGTGGCTCCCAAACCTGTATATATTGTTCACAGCATTAATGGGACCTTCACAGATTTACAAATTACTCATACCATGTGCGCAGATACCGTCACAGATGCTGGCTATTGAGCCAGATGGTCTCTCTCTTTATCCATGAATGCAACTTCTGTGATTTCCTAAAAAAGATTTCAGTTTTAGTGTAACTTGAAGGATCAATTAAGTATGAGTCTTTTAGCCTTTCAGTCCAGTTTTTCTTCTTTAATGACACTTCTGTAGATGATGAAACCTTTAAGCGTCCATAAAATTTTAAATTGTTGGCCTATGTGCCCACAAAGCCTCACAACTTGATGACCCACTCCACAACTTTACTTTGGAAAAGCTCTGAGAGCTCCTCTGTTATTTCACCCAGTCCTGTTTCTATTTAGGATAATTAGTTGTGAGATGTTCCACTGGTGGGAAACTCATTCTTAAGAATTTTGTAACTTTCCAGTCTTTTGTTATTCACATATATATATATTTTTAAAAGCATATATTCTCTTTAACAAAAGCTTCTACAGGTATATTGTCTTTTAACTTTCCGTTGTTTACAGGTTTTAAATAACTTCATCATCACTGATTTCTGTTTTTACTGGTATTTTTTAGACAACTTCCCAGTGTTGTTATAAAATGCATTTGTCTCATTTGATCTAATTGTGGGAAACGTTTGAGTTTTTAGCTCTTATTTATCCAGAAATACAGTCTTCTGTGTGCTTCCTACTTTCATTACTTTAGTTATAAATACTGCATTCAAAATTTTGGGTCAGTTAAAAAGAAGGTGCCTGTCATAAATCTGCTTTGGTACTCTGAAAAATGCTTTGCTTTTGTTGATTTTTTAAACTATACATATCAACATTTTACAATAGCTAAGAGGTGAATTTCAGTTGCTCCATTTTATTTTGAAAGAATCAGTGATAATTATTCAAATTCAGGACCATTTTTAAGAACTGATTTTACAGTTCTTAAAAATGTCCATCAACAGCATTTCGATTAATTGTGGATCACAGAAAAGTATATTTTACAGTGTCAGAAAAACACACTCAAATGCTATGATGCACTTACGAAACTAACTAAAATAACAAAGAACAAATGTATAGGAAATTCCTTCACTTTTAGTCGCTTAATAAATGAAATCTAAACTAATACTGAAAATAATAAAAGTAAACTCAACACTTAAAAAAATGAAAACTAAAATAAGAAAACTCACCTTGCAAACTAATTGAAACAAAACTAAATTTAAGAAAAATGTACAAAATAAAATAAAACAAACAAAAAAATCAGCTACTATCACTCTGGCTGTCGGTTTGGTAAATAAATTTAATTTAAAAAAATGTTTTCAAATACAGACCTATGTACACACTGTTTGATGTGACTGCATGAATCACAACGCGAATTAAAAGAAGTAAGACACAGCAGTGAACTGCAGCTGATTTCTCCACTCCTCACAGTGGCCAACACCACCATCTGCTGGACATCTGTGAAAAAAGATCACACGTTATGGAGTGTTAAAGAACTTCCATGGGATAAAATCAAGAAAATTAGATCTCATGAAAGGATATGCATATTCATAAGCAGTCATTATCAATAACATTTCACACACACCAGCAGTGGACATTAAACACTTGAACAGAGCATGTGTTGGGCTGATGGCTTTCATGGTTGATTAACAGCACCTGCTCCAACCAGCCTCTCGGTTTGTTTCCTGCTTGGTAATCATGCTGGTGGAAGAGCTTACCCAATTCAGTCATTTCAGCTAGCAATGCAAAGAATACATTATCTAAGAATGAAACATGATTTTTGTGTGTGTGTGTTTGTGCGTCCAACATGTGACGGCCAGTCTGTTTCAGAAAGAACTGTTCTCAGGGGACTTTGATGAATTTGGCTAACAGTCAAAACCGTTCTTACAGCATATCACAGTGAGAACACATAATAAGTTACCAACAGTAAGCATAAGTACAGTACCACAGCTGATCTGGTTTGAATTTTGTTGGCTGTGACACAGTTGAGTTATTATCCAGTCTGACCTTTAATGGAGTCATACTTCAACTTTTTTTTAATTTTTTTAGATAAACTATTATTTTAAAAGTATTCAAAATCTTATTTCACTTAAAGTATATAGAGTTCCAGTGGCTTGCAAATGTTAATATATGTTATACAAAAGGTTTATACAAATCTACATTCTTGCTGAATTCAGAAACTTTTATTTTGTGAAATATTAGATTTAAACTCTTTCAAACATGTATTTGAATGCAACTGTGAGAAACATTTTGAACAGATAAACAACTTTGTCATTGTGTGCACAGCTACTTTGTGAATGCTAATCAAATCTAGGGAAACTAGCTGAGGCTATAAAGCTCAGGCCCACATTTTCTTATATGCTGCTAGGAAAATGGGAAATAGGTTTACTAAAATATGAGCAAATATATGTGGAAATACTTTATAAAGCAAAAACAGAGTTTGTACAATCTCGAGCTTGAATGTACAGCTCTTCTGGTGTAATGGCCTACCTCAGCACCGTTTCCCTTCCGTAAGAATGGTGAATGCTGATGAAGCGCTAATGAATGAATGAGCCACTCTTCCACCGAAGCCATTTCTGATGAGGCTTCAGTGAACAGTAGATGGATCAACTTAAGGGACAGATGAATCTCTAATCTCTATTTTTCCTATTTCTTAATGATGTGACTTTCAGGTACTGTTCATCTGCAGTTTTTAAATGATTTTATTTATTAAGGGAAAAAACTATCCAAACCTACCTGGCACTAATAACAAAGTAACTCCCCCTAAACCTAAAGTGGTTGTGCCACCTTTGGCAGCAAAAACTGCAATTAGGTGTTTGTCATGGAGGAATTTTGTCCCACTCTTATTTGCTGAGCTCTTTTAATTCAGAGACCACGCGTTTGTTGGTATGATGTTCTTTTAATTTTTTATCAAATGCTGTGTTGGTTTGACCCCACATGTAACGGGAGGCAGTCCTTCCAAAAAGTTAAGTTGCCTCAGAATATTTTCTCAACAGACTTGGATCATCAAGATGTTCTGACCTTAACTGAGACAAGTGAGGCCTGCAGTTTAGACGCTGCTCTGGGTTCTTTTCTGATTTTCTGGATGAGTCGGCGATGTGCTCTTGGGAGTAATTTTGGTAGGTTCCCACTCCTGGGAACGTTCACCACTGTTCCAGGGACAATGAATCTCCCCAAAGGTTCGTCCCAAAGGAACGAGTTTGTTGCCTTTTCCAGACTAATAACATGTCAGTGTTTTTGTTTCTGTTTCATGTTGTTTTTTTGAGATTCTTTAGCGTACTGCACTTTGTCCAACGGGTTCTATTTAAGTCGTTTCTTGATTCAACAGGTCTAGCAATAATTAGTCCTGGGTGTGGCGAGTGAAAATGAGAGGATAATCAGCAGCACAGAGGGTTATAAGTTCTATTAAAATCCCGATTTGTTTGTAGTTACAGTGCTGTCTTAACTTTGAACTATACTTAATACATAAACACATTTGATAGTTTTCTTTTATTTAGACAACCCAAATAAAAGGCACATAACATTGCGCATGTTTATGTAATAATCTGACAAACGTACATTTAAAAAAAAATGTAGGAATGTTTGACCTTTCTGCTAGTCAGAAAGCCTAGTGTCTCATATATACAAAATTATCAATGTTAATGTTCTAATACAAAAAATTTATAAAAAAGGTTATCTTTCACATCTATTGTAACTACCTTATCCTTGGAACTAAAATAGTTTTGTACAAAGATATACATTCAACTGCTTTCACAAGTGTCCTGGAATTTCCAATTAACCATTTTCCTTAAAAATAAAGAGATGTTCAATTCCACCAGAAATATTCAGTTTATCACATCATTATGGTTTCAAATTTGGCAAACAGGCTATTATAGTGTATCTACGTAAATATAACCAAAAACAAACAAACAAAAAAGCTAGACTAATATTTTGTTTAAAACAAAACTTGGGAAAAAAAAGACAAACATGCATATTGCATTTTTTCAGTATAAACTCAGTCAACTCAGAAGAGCTGAAACACTGCTGAGATGCCATGGCATCCGCTAAAAAAAACAAACCAAAAAAAACAAAACAGGTCAACAGCTACAGTGTTTGGGATCATGCATTGTCAGTCTCGTCCTGTTGTTTCAGTGGACACAAACTTGCATTTGATTAAACAGTTCCCAGCCACATACTGTACCTATGCAGACTGAGACTTAACAGGACTTTAAAGGAAATGTAAAAAGGTAAACAGCATGTATTCCATTGTACAGTAATTTATCATTTTAAATGGACGGCTATTTTAAAAAAAAGAAAAAGAAAAAGTCTTGGACAACTTCTTCCTCACTGAAGTCAAATCCCATGATGCCAAATCTTTTAGGGAATCCAAAAAGGTACATTGAGAGGGATCATGACACGTGGTAGATATCAGTACAAAAAGAACCGTGTTCATGAGTAATGGGGCTTTTCTATACGTTTCCTGAGTGAAGCATCCTTAGCATATGGTAGGGGATGTAACAGAAAAAAATTAAAATAAAGTAAAACAGTGTGCAGAAGAGTCAGCCAAAAGTATGCCGCTTTAAAAAAATAAAATAAAATAAGGTGACACTTAAAATCAGACCTTGATTAATGAAACATTCAGTTTGAAAATCATTACTGACATCCACTGTGTAATCAAAATCACCAACACTTTGAGGGTTGGATTTGAAATTTTAAAAGTTAAAAACTGTTCAAGTGTTCCCTCCAGATTTTTGTTTTTGTTTGTTTTTTGAGCAGTACGTTTAGTCACCATCCTGGTGACGGGTAACAGCCTGAAAAAGCTTCACTGCAAGGCAATCCTTTCCACAATCAGCCACTAGATGGTGCTCAAGTGCTTGCTGTTGCTGCAAAAAACACTGAGACGCCACTTTGATCTTCAATAATACTGCTGTTCACCTGTATGCAGGATATGCTTTCAGTGCAAGACTCGTTCCATTCTGAATTCATGAAGAAAACAAAAAAAATTAACACTACAAATAGGAAAATAAAAACAGAACTTTGTGTGTCCGTACATATAAAAACAAAATAGAAATATTTCATAGTCAAGAGGACAGTGTCTTGATATCCACTTGCTAAAAGCAAAAATTAAAACGCTGACGTGGAAAATACATTACTATGTCAACTGTACAAGTTAGTCAGTGTACCTCAAGAGCATACCTATTATCTGAGAATACAAAAGAAATGCTATAGCAATGTGAAAAAATATTCTTCCATGCAAGTGGAAGCTGCTGTCCCTTTTACTAGACTCATTTCCTATAACATTAAATAGTGATTAGCAGGCTATAGTTAAAAAAAACCAAAAAAAACAAAACAATATACAAAGTAACACCCAGAGACTTTGGGAGAGAACTTGTAAAACATCAAATACAGCAATCTATAGTTATTGCTTCAGTTCATTTCCCATCTCCCTTTTACAAAAAGCACTGATGTGTTTTCCTAAGGAGTCCTCGAGGATGAGGAATCCTCTCATTTGTCATAATACAAATCACAGTTTCATCGTTCTAACTGACTACACTAAGTCTTACGGCTGTCCTGATTTCAAGATCAATCCTACTCAAATTCTACTCTTATTCTGCGTCCCATGCCAGTCACTTAACCTCGGTTGGGACACAGCTGGGACTTGGTGAGCTCCTACTGGCCCCGCAGCTCGTGTAAATATTCACTTCAGAGCTCGGAGAAGTGAGCGCTGTTCTAGGTGAGAAAGAGCCGAGCCCGAGGTTCAACTGTGAGGACAGGAGTCTCTTGTTTCACTTCATTTTCCCTTTCTTCCTGGCCAGTTCACCTTGCTCCCTCCTTTTTTTTTTCTTTTTCTTTTTTTTTTTTTTTACCAGGGTGGGATGAAGGCAAGACTTGGGAGAGAAAAGGCATGCTATCCACTGGCCTCATAGCGATGTTGAGCGGCCCGGCTATATTCATAGGCATCGGGGTTGTGATCGCGACGGGGTGGGCGATATTCATAGGCGCGGTCGCTGGGATGTTCACAGAGGCGATGTTGACGGGCCCGGTGATGGTGACCGGGTGCTGGAGGCTGACCGGAGATGTGATGTTGACTGTGTTGGTGCTAATGTTCATTTGTGCGGCGATGGTGACGGGGTTGTTGTTGTTCGCATTGCCCCGGTTCATCGCTGAAGTGATGGGGGCAGAGATAGTCACAGGTGTGGCTGAGGCAGAATTGCAGACTTCGTTACCGTCTGGAGAAACCCAAGAAAAAGCATTTGACTTAACTTTGCAGCATTTAGCAAAAACAAAATAAACACCATTATCTTGCACTTTCCACAAATATTACGCCAATAGCGAGGATCAGCGCAGGTGAGTGGTGCTCAACATGTACAGGTTGACAGCTTTTATGACAGCTGCAGCGGTATTGTGACCAACAAAAGGATTCTTGCTAATACATAAAGAGACTGGCATTTAATACATATTTTTTTTTTAAAAGTCCGCACTCTTGAAAAAGGCTGCAAAAAACTACAAAAGAAACGAGCATGAAATTTTAGGACAACGCCTTAGGTGGTTTGAGCTAGTTTCAAAAACCACATTTTTTCTAAAAAATGCTTTCCACTTGAAGCTCTGGCAAACTCAGCCTGCATGATATTACTGCCTTTATCCCTTATTGCTTACAGTAATGCGAAGGCAATATGCAGGAATTGGTTTCCATTGTTTTTAACTGCACTGCCCTATGATGCTGCTGTATTTGCTCCCAGTGTGTGACGAACCTTTGTTACAGGAGTTAAAGTTGGTCTGCCCGTGAGTCTTCAGGTGACTGGTGATGTAGGCTGCGCTGAGCATCTTTCCGCAGATGCTACAGGTGACTTTGCCTTCATGTCTAATCATGTGGGAACGGAGTCTGTCTTTGGTGGCGAAAGCAGAGGTACAGGCCTGGAGTTGCACAGCAGATGGGGTAAAAGGTCAGTGCAGTGAAATCACGATATTAACAATGATAAAAAAAAAAAACAAAACAAAACAAGCTGCAAAGTAGCCATTTTTCTCACCGTTACTTGACATTTAAACGGTCTTTCTGAGGAATGCACATGCTTCACATGGCAGCTCAAGTGGTCTGGCCTAGATAAAAATGACAACAAAAACATGGTTAATGTTTAAAGATGATGCATTTGAGTTCCATTAGATATAGATGAGACAATTTGTACTTTATTATGTGGAGATTTATTTATAATATGGTTTCTGTAACCTAACAAACAGCTGCATAAAACATAACTACCAGTTGTAGGGCTGGTATAACGTCTGCTAACACTTTTAAAAGACTTCACCAAGTCATTTGACATTTATTTTGCTTGTGATTTAACCAAACCTATATGTTGTTATAAGCACTTGTATGTACTATAGTTTACTAAAGGCGCATCATGGACGTGCACAAGCATAAAGGGAAAAGCCTAACATGCATTACAAGTGCAGAAGTGTACGGATGTGCTCTGTTTACTTAGATAATGAGGGGATGGGCACAAAAAAATCCAGAAAAATTCAGTCAATGGTAGTTAATTCTCCATGATCAATCGTGCGTAAATTTGTTTGACCTACTTTTGAACACACACAGTGAAAAGAAAGGACATTTTCTACAAGATATTTGAATAAACTGACAGTTTGATTATTATTGCTGTGCTTAGTTCCTAACATCCTTGTTATTACACCCATATGAAAATGACATGAATGTGAAGTTCCAGGAATTTGCATCTCTCTCTGAGGATTAGAAGACCACGTATGCTACAACTGTTGTTCAACAAACAACAATAATCCATGGCTGTGCTGAATTGTGTTTCTGATAAGAGCATGTAACTGTGCCACAATATTATGTGTATATATTACAGGTATTAAAAACTGCCTTTAAGGGAAAACAATTATAACTGAGCATATAGAGAAGATAAATATTGCTCTTTTTCTTTAATTGTAAGACCTGCTTTGTTATAGAACTTTAAGTGGGGATTTGAGAACACTTAATATTTACTTACACCCCGACTGTACTGATATACCATGTCTATTATACATTAAAAAACACTGAAAACTGGATTAATAAATTGCTGAAACTTGTCTTCTGTATTCCAAGTGTTCAAGCTTAAACTCAATCTTCATGTGTTTTTATGTCAAACTAGCTGGAAAAAAAACAACATATATATAATTTGAGTTCACAGGAAAACAGCTTGAGATTTACAGGGAAAGGCCAACATTCACAAAAGTCTTCGTGGCACTGATCCTCCTGTCAGCATGTCCGTTCTAGTGAAGCTGTGAGCTGAATCATGTTAGAAGTGCCATAATGGAGTGAGCAAGGACTACTGCTTTGGCAGCTGCTTCCAAACCGGAAAGTTTCATGCTGCTGGATTCCTTTTTTTTTTCTTCTTTTTTTAAATACAAATCAGAGGAGTCAAGTAGGATCTTCTCATGGGTGCCATGAACCGGAATAAAGATTTTTTCTTCCCCTTGCCCCACTGACGAGGAGAGCAGACTCCAGACAGTGCCTGTCTACAGATCTGGCTGAGTGGCAATGACTCAGTGCCCTGTTACTCAGTCCTCATTCTCACTTTCCAGTATGCTGATGAATCGCTGCCCGACGTCACCATGTTGGAGGCATGCCTGAGATTGCCCTATACAGCACAGTGCTAATGTTACCGCTTGGCCAGGGTACACTGCTGATGTTTTTGTTGAAGCTGTGTGTTGCGGCACACAGCTTGCTGTTTTTTTGGGGGTTTTTTTTATGTTATCACGACTCTGCTAAATCAATACTGATTTATGTACACATCAGGTTTAACAAACACTTGGCTTTTAACAAAATTTTAAAAGTATGCCACTATTAAACCTTCTTAAAGTCATTACTTACTACATGTTAAATGTGTTGACCTAAACATTACCGCATGGTTCAGTGAATTCCCAGGGGAAAGAGTCTGTGACATGCTGGCGGGAACTGCAAAGTGACAAGTGACGCCTCCCCCTCCCTTGGTACTTCACTGGTGCTCTTCCATGTGCGACTTTTTAACCATGTGGTTGAAATGGCGTGGGGGGTCATTACAAGTACAAGTCTAAACTGCTAACTCCAGCAATAAACAACAAAAAAAGGCCACGTTGGAGCAACACGGACACTAGATTGACTTATATTGGCTCTATATCAAATCATAGTGGGGCTGACTATTCCAAACACCATGACGTGAATAATTCACTTACAAATGTACAAGCAGTTCAGTGTACCTTTGGTAAAGCATGAAATATGTAGCATCTAGCATTTGCATTCAAAACCAACTGCATGCATGAAAGATGGTAAAATTTAATACTTCAGTCTATTAAGCATGATTTTTTTTTCCCTTAGCAGAAGCCATTTGTGGACTGCCAAGAACACACTCATAAAAGACAGGTTGTTAGAATGTATTTATCATTATTTATTTATTGAAATTCTGCATAGACAAGTCAGGACTTTTCCCTATGACCCCGGAATGCAATCACCAGAGGGTGAAATTACTTTTTGTCTCCCCTCCCATAAGAATAAATTAGCTCTCAGACGCACATTTCCTGTTTATAGTAGCCTTGTTACTTGTTGATTAAAAGCATAGGAATAGAGCAGAAGGGTTGTAAAAACAGCGCCATTTTCTCATCAGTTTACTATTTTCTTTTGCCACTCTGTACTATCAGTGTTGCTGACATTCTCACTGCCTACCAAACCCCTTGAAGGACTGATCACATGTACACATGAGGAGTCCTACTAGCTTCTTAGTGCACTCAGTTTCATAATTCCACAAACAACCTAAGTAAACTCATCCCAAACAAACTAGTGTCTAGTGCAATGACAAGGAGGGATTCCCAGTTACCCTGGAGAACACTGTGTCAAGTTTGTGGACAGGCCGATTAGCTTAGCTGGAGAACTAGTAAATAAAACCTAAAGCACTTCATTTCTTGCTCCATATTTGGGGGCTGTTCTGCATCTAAAGTTGTCAATAAACTGACAGCTCCTGCTTTAGGAGACCAGCTGTAGTATAAGACACAAGCAGCAGACTACTAAGTTGGTACTCTTCATATGGACATTTTCCATATCAAAGGCAAGACTTCATTGTTGGTTTTGAACCAACAAACACTTCTTGTTGTTATCTCACACACTTTCATCACAACTGAAATGCTCTTGCAGCTGCCAGTAGTTGATTATGGTAAGCTAATGGGTCCAAGCTACTGTGGTTTTATCTGCAAGTGTGGAGCTTGAAGCCTAACAAAATGGATGCTTGTGGGAAGCCAGCTGCCACAACAAGGTAAGGTTGTTTCTAACATCGTTGAGACCTTGGTGGCCATAATGTGTTTTAAGGACTTCTTGTTCTTCTTATCAGTGCAAATTATTTTTTGTTTGGAGGTTTTTATCTCAAAAATGACATTTAGACCATCTATTATCTGCATGGTGGTACTGTATAATATAGAATGTTATGCCATTATCTAAGAGAAACTAAAACTTGATCCAGCACCTCACAAGCTAAATGATTGTATTTTAAAACAGTAATCTTATTTCCCTATGGAATTCCTGTGTCAGTCTGAATCCCTATGACAGACCTGTTTGGCAGGATATTGGAAAAACAAATTCACATTAGAGATGCTCAATGTGGAAAATTCATTTTTAACTAGAGACATACTGAACAATTTAGGTGTTCAATTAACAAATACAGACAGGTGACTGAAAGGAAAAACTGACAGCAGCATTATCAGTCAATCTCGTGGAGTTGAACTATTGCCTCAACAAGTCCATGTCAAGGCACACTGAACCATTTTGATTCTATTTCTTTTAATCTGCCCATTTTTTTATGCATTAGGATGACTGTTGTACTAGTTTCCTTACAGATCAAAGTACAAAAACCTGATTCTTACCTGGAAAAGCCTTTTCCACACACAGAACATACATAGGGCTTGTGGACACCCCCATCGTGAGAGCGAACATGGTAGGTCATGCGGTCCTTCCTTTTAAAGCGTTGCTGGCAGATGGGACACTCAAAAGGCTTCTCGTCCGAATGGGACAGCTTGTGACGATTCAGGTGGTATACGTCGCGAAAGGCTTTGCCGCACATCTCGCATCCATGGTTCTTCTTGACAGGTTTGGCAGGTTTCTTGGGGACATTTTGCTGCGGCACATTGCCCATTGCAGGTGATGTCATGATACTTGTGCCTGAGGAAACAGAGGTTGTTGCTGTGGAGAGGATGCCAGCTACTGTAGAGATGTAGGAAGAGTTGCCGTTGTTTTCTCGTGGCATGGTGCCGATCATTGGGACCATGGTGGGGGCTGTTTGGGCTGTCTTCTTTGGACGTGAAACCATCTTGATACCGGTGTGGCTAGACTCATGACGTCGCAGGTGGTAACTGTCGCGAAAGGCCTTGTTACAGTAGCCGCAGACGAAAGGCGTTTTGCCTTTGTGTTCTTTCTTTATCACAGGCACTGGAGGCCGCTGACCACCTCCGCTGGCGACATTGTCTTTGAGGAGCTCAGCAGCATTGGCAGGTGGCTTCTGGTCTATTTGGATAGGCAGGACAGGCTTCTGGTCAACTTGTTCAGCTCCTGCATTGAGAAGTGGTAGCAGGCTGTTCTGGGCCACCTGGTGCTGGTGGTGGAGGGCTTCATTGGCCTGCTGATGAATCAAACACAGAGGGTTTTGGTTGAATGAAGATGAATACCAGAATTTTGGTTAAAAAACTAAAGTAACAAGGCACTAAAGATAATACAAAAGACTTAATAATAAGAAAAATATAAAGTCGCCACAGTCTAAACCCCCCCCCAAAAAACAACCAAACAAAAAAACCCAACAAAAAACCATAATGACGACCAGGAAACATTGCTGCCAGGTGTACCCTCATTGGAAACTCTGAAAACTCAATAAACACAATATGTGTTAGTACTCTGTTACAGAATACAAAATAAGAACTAGATCGGTTATTAATGAGGCTGGTGCTGCATGCCACTAAAGCAAAAGAATCCACATGTGCCGGATGAAAAAGGATACCATCGAGACGGTGCTGATTCATCATGTGACTGCAAAACAGGCATACCAAATAAGAGCCATAGCAGAGCACAGTTTAACTGCCAAGAAGGCTTCTGAAGAGCAGGCCATTAGCTCAGGTACCCGGCTCATTTGGGATATACAATGGAGCAGAAGTACGGTTAAGTAAAGGAGTTAAATGACAGGAAAATAAAGGGCAACAGACTAAATAAAACTTTACATCTGGAATAACTGCTTTGAGATTTTTTTGCAAGTACAAGTACAAACCAATGCCAACTACTGCCGCAGCACAAATGGGATGAAATGGCTGGTCGTAATTAGCAATAGCAACAAGATGCTAAGCTGAGTTTTCACTCATTTAAGTAATCAAATTTCCTGACTAAATGGATCAGACACAATTTGAGTTATGTACGATTGCTGTGACCTGCTAAAATCATCCTACACATGACTGTTTGGGCGTACTTGGGGCAGAACAGTCTTATTTTCTTTAAAAAGTGACATCACAATAAATATCAATGCAGTTTAATTCAGTTAAAAAAAAAATAAAAATCTAACACACTTCTCATAACAATTCATTCTTTTCTAAAATTTCAAGTGGTTTAGTTCCATGGATTTATTCTACCACTTCTTTTAAATTGAAAATGTGTCTGTCATCCCTCAGTCAAAGACAGTATTTTTCTTTTTTCTTTTTTTTTTTTCATATCATATCCAAATATGGAAAAAAAAAGAAACACGGTTAACACCGTTTTTTCAGTGAATGGACAGACTCAGGACTACTGTGTCGGTGTTGTCAACGACCAGCGAGAAAAGCAAGCTGAAATACTTGACCTTTCTCTTTGAGGTTCAATCATCCATCGAAGAAGGCTAGCCAAGAAAAAAGTTGCAAAAGAGGAGACGGGACAGAAAAGAAAAATGAACCTCACAATGTCCTCCTTATGTCATCTAGCCTATTGTGAAAGACACAAATCTGAGCAGTGATGCACTCGGGCCTCAGCAGGGGATCTTTGTATGCTCATCTTCATTGATTTGGCTCATCTATTCATGGGACGGGGACATTGTTTATCCACACACTACTCAGCGAAACTAGCCGTCATTCCTACATATGCAATGGGACCTGGGAACTCGAGGAGAATGCCACCCATCCATTTGTCTGAGCACCTGCTTACACTTGCCACCTTCCAGGATTAGTCATCATCATGCCAATGCTAACCCGTCCACTGGCACACCAGGGGTGGGGAGAGCTTTATGTTTGGGTTGGAGGGGGGAGGTGGGGTACTAGCAGTGAACCCCCCTTTGTGAAGCTTGTGAACAGCAGACGTAGCCAGTGCAGACAGCCTGGCCCTCTATGCAGAGGTGCAGGGCCTGTAAGCTGCTGTGCCTTCATGCAGCTCTGACCATTTTGACACAAATGCGCTCTGACAACTGGGGCTGCTCCCTCATAAATAACATCAAAATGGAGGGAGTGTCCTGATGGCTCCATGGGCCACTGTAGGCTTGAATTGCGCTCATGGTCTGAGTTAGATTATGCGCCGTCTTTCTTTAGTCTTTTGTGCCACACTCTACAGCTGCTTGCCGAAATCTCAATTTTTCCATCACAGGCCAAAACTGATGACAGGGATGGAAAGGGGGTCAGAGGAAGAAACAAAACTTCTAATTACATAATTTGTTTTTCAAGTACATCTAATTTTTGAGTTTTTTTCTAGGTCCTTCTTTCAAGTTCTGAATGTTTTTGGCTGGCGTATAGTTTGCTTAGTGGGCAAACTTCTGAAATGTTGTTAATCCTCTTATTTTTTTTATTTTTTTTAATGATCCCAAAAAGTTTTACCTCAGGGATTCATTTGGTAAAGGCGCATTTTTTCATACAGATATTTGAGTTCTACTAAGAGTGAACAAACCTTTAAGGATTTAGTTTGACATTCAACAGAGGCTAGTCTTCTAAACATCCAGAATGGGTGGCATTTAACACCCCTATAGCTAATAGGTGTGCTATATTACAATGAGCAATCGCTGTGACATCAAGACAAAACATATGTCAAAATAAATAGATACATTTTAAAAACTCCATAAAAATACAATGTATCCAAAAAACTATGAAACTCAGAAAACCTAAATTGCGCCTAAACATCTACAAAAACAGCCAAGCAGATATACCCTGCATTTCTGATGCAACCCATTTTACAGACCTGTGCTTTTCATTTGAGTCAAAATGACCAGAAATATATTGTACCATAAAAACATGAACCTTCCATATGAGCAGTAAAACATTTGGAACTGATTCTCAACAGCACCAACAAGCCTCAATTTCTTTTTGTTTAAACAAAGATAATAATAAGTAATATACATAACATATTATGACATTTATTTTTTAAAAAGTAATTTAAGTAACATAATAATAAGAGGGGGCCAGTGACAAGCAAAATACTGTGCATGTTGGTGGAGAGAGAAAAAAAATATAATACATGATATTGACTACCACGTCTAAAGCTCTAGCGAGAGCATCCAAAACATGTTTTATATAAACAGTAATTGTGCAATTTCAAAAGGGGTTGTTTGTTATGAAGGTCCAGTTTTAAGCAAAACAAACACTGGGAGTTAGTGATACTTGATAACATCCATCACTAACACCACACTTATGCACGCTCTTTCAGTGTCATGTACGTTGGGTATTATTTCAAGCCAATGTGATTACTGAAAAATGTAATATTATCAGTACAGTCTATTCATCTGGAGAGTGTCATTTTGTTACTGAGATTGGCCATCTGAATGTTTTGGTAAAACGGCAAAACAGAAACAAAGAATCTTTTACACAATTTCCACTTACCATAAAGCATTAATTTTCACTGAGGGTTTCTGAGTGACTATTGCAGTTTCTGGAGAAAGCCAAAACTGAGTTTTGTGCACACAAGGATTGCGTTATAACTTTTCACACTTACCTAAAAGGGTTATTAATGTAACACTTCACATCCAGATTCAGACTGCTGAAAACAACATGATTCACCAATTTTCCTGAACATAGCCTCACAAACACTGGAACCCCCCCTTTCCTCTTTTTAACATGTTTTCCCCACATTGCGCATTTATCTGACAGAAGGATATACAGCTGGTAATATTTAAGCTGGTTTACGCAACAACTCTGGTCCTTTTAAACACCTGACAAAGCTTTTCAAAAAATATCACCAATTTTCATATAAACTTCTTGTTTACAAAAAACAAAGAACCTACAATGTGCTGAAAAACAATGAAGTTTAAAAAGTGTTTCAAAATGTTCCAGGAGCCTGAATTTAAAGGCACACTGATTTACATGAAACTGACACAGTAACAGTGTGAGGTACATAATACACGCAGGGCCTCTGGCTAGACGCCAGATACTGCATGACAAATGACATTGTCTGTCTGCCTTTTCAATTATGAAGAAATAGTACACAAAGATGTGAATGAACAACCACTCCGACAGCAGAGCAAAATATCAGAAATACGGGGAAAAAAAAAATGTGTCCAAACACAACTTAAGATGGATTTCTTTAAACTATTTGCCAAAGTGAGCTATTCAGATTCTTTGCAACCACTGGTGTCCTCACACTAAGCAGCGAAAGCTTAATCGGAGCATTAATGATCAGTTTTATCCACACTTGAGAAGACTTTTAAAAGGAGAAGTGGCTCTTTAGCATGAAAACTTTAAATTGTGCACTTCTAATCAGCACATCCTATCACTATTCCCTCTTACTTGTTTTTTTTTCTCTCGTTGGCATTAACATATTTATTACAAAAAATATATTACTATTAGACAAAGGTTGCAGTACCAACTACTGCAGCAGGTTTAACTCTAGACCTTCATCTGATCATTAAAGCCTGGAATAAAATGAAGTTGTTGTGAACATTACGAATGTAGATTTGATGGGTTTTCTGAAAAGTAATTTTTGGGAATGATCCTGAAGTTACTGGGAAGTTCCTCCCACGAGGAGAACTTTGCAACACCCACTGAAGTATTAAGACAAGGCGAAAAATTTATTTCAAGCACTGGAAGTACACAAGAGACCGCAGAATATTTGTAAACCTGGAATAAGGGTGCGTATTGTGAATGAAAACTAAAAAAAAAAAATGTATATTTATATTGCATTGGGATTACACAAAAACGGACTCAACTGTAAAACATTAAATCTCTATCCTTACAAAACCCATTTTCTCCATGTTCACGAGCTCATTTCTTTTAGCGTAAGGCCATGGGATTGAGAAGCTCACAAATAAGAGTGAACAATAGCCTTCATTCTTAGCACATATTGAAATTCACTAAACCGTGACAGATATCACTCTAAACCGCAGCACTCGCTTTCCTTCCCAGCACGCATTTATACATTTCGTAACGCCGTTGCTAATTTCAAATGCGCCTCTTCGCTGCTAGTGTTAGCTGATGTTGTGTGCATAGTTTGAATTCCTTTCCACCACGGTCACCAGAATAAATAGCTTAGTTAATAAGCAGAGAATCTGCACAGCGCTGGTCGTCAAGTCGTGTAACGTTAGTTTTGCAGGCTCATTATGGCAGCCTCGCCCACATTAAGCTAAATTAGCCAGCGAGTGTAATTAAGGTAGCCCGAACATCGTTAGCTACTTGGCTAGTTAGTGTCGAACCGGCTGGAGCAGGCGGAAAGTTCACCGCGGACTTGAGAACCGCCGTTAGTAAATCTCAGCAGCTATAAAACCTCTGTATACACTTAACCAGAGATTTGCCAAATCTACAATGCGTGTTCTCTTATCCACGCTACATTGAAACATGTCGCAGCGTTACATCTCATTATCCCACGGAGCCTGATCAAAGCCTTCAGTCAAAGGGGGGAAAAAAACAGGTCTGTCTCGATTGTAACGGTGCAGTGGCGTCTCCTGCTTCACTCCAAGTGATCCCGCATGTTTGGCTCCGGCTAGGCAAACAAACTTAAAAAAAACAAGGAATCACAAACGCTGTCGAAGTATTAAACGCAAATACCCAAATATCGTCGGGATAAGAAAACATGCCGCTTTTCAAACAATGCTTGGAGAGATTAGATTTTTTGTTCTAGCGTCATTCCCAAGCCTCACAGCTGGAAGCCTGGATTCATATACCATTGTTTTGCTTGGTTACTTGTTCTTGGTATTAATCGTTTAAAAACTGGATTTACCGCTAACATATGCAGCCGTTTGCAATTCTACGGTTGTTTTATTAACTATTCCGGTTTCCCTCCAAAAGAGACAACTTACTTGAAAAAGAAACGTACTCCAGCTCGGCTCCATTTCCACACTTACTAATTCTGTAGGAAACCTAGTAGAAGCCTACAACAAAGCAACCAAACATGGCAGCTGAAACAACTTCCGGTGACCTCAAGGGCTGAACCACTTTGCGCAGGATTTGGCGGGGTTCATTAAATTTCGTATTTTGAAATGAATTCGTACGCGTAACTCGTGAAATATAAATTAATCACCAACAGGAATAGCAACTTACGATGTATGTTGAATTCAAATTCATAAGAGATTGTATGAATCGTTTCCTTGTTATTACGATAGTAATCTGGTGGCGTTGGATTTTAAAAACACCCCCCTGGATGGTTTTTGCTGATGCTGTGAGGGGAATTTGTTATATTAGATTGTCGCATGTGGCTGGGAAATGATTGCGTTTCAGTAACGTTTCGTCCTTTTTAAAAGGAAAAAAAAAAGATGCTAGCGTGTTGTTCTGCATTACAAATAGTTGGGCGGTCGACTTTCCCACTGTGCCAAGCGTTTCGTTTTAAACGCATCGAGAAGTAATTTGAGTGCGAGTTTATTTTCATTCATGTAATATGGATGAATGAAAAGGCAGAGCCATAATATCATAAATGTAGTTTTTACGTCATGTACACTTGGGTTAAAAGTGATTCTAGTTCCATCTTTCATTATTACATGCAGAATTTGGCTCTTAGTATTTATCACAACCTCTTGAGATAATGATGCAAGCCTCAGATATGCTTCTGAATAAATGAAGTCTTGTATATGCTGTTTTTTTTGCGTGGGATGACTTGTACATTAAACAAAAACAACATTTTTATATAAGCTCTTAGAAAATGAAAATTGTCACTTTCTGAAAAAAAGGTTTTCGTCCTTTATTTACAATTCACACACACACACACACACACACACACACACACACAATTCAGTGTAATCCTTAACTGTCATCCAAATGTCAATTGTCATTCACCATCCAACTATAGAAGGAATGGTAATATGTTAGGGACTCAGTGGTAACTGACAGGGCCACTGGGAATGAGTCATAGTTTCCTTGTATTATCCTGGTGGTGTGAGTCAGATAGGTTTCATTCCTTAATCTTAGTCAGGTGATAAGAAAAAGTTGATATGGCATTTTTCTTTGGAAATGAATAATTCATTAACATTCTCCACTGAAGTACACAAAGAAGTCCTCATAGATAGAGACAGACAGTATAGTTTAAAAATATATGGTAAAGCATACATGACTAAAACAAAAAAAGGTACAGAGACTGCAAGACCAGTAGGTGATGCTACATAACCTTCATAAGCAACAGGAGATCTTACTACTTCAACAATTCCATGTTTCCTGTTAGATTTATAATTTCATTGTTCATACAAGTTAAATAATATCCAGACTGACTGGTAATGCTGTTCAGAAAAAAAAGTATTGTAGTTCATTCTTAAAACCTTTCTAATGAACATGGGGAAAATAATAACTGGACACTTAGGGGATTTTCCACTTTTCATTTTGAGATTTAGGAAGAAATGTACCACAATAAATTGGCAACCTGTTCAGGGTGTGCCCTGTCTCTCACCCTGTTAACACATTGACAGGCTCTATCGCCCTCATGAAGCTGAATTGGACAATGGAAGAAGATGGATGGATGGATGGATGGAAAAGGAAAGTAATAATATCTTCCAGAGAATGAGGCTTGTTTTTAAGGTTAATGTGGATACAGATCTGTGCATAATTCAGTATTGTAGACACTCTTTCTAGTGCATTAACTCTGCTTATCACTGAATGACTGTTCAATGAAGGAGCCCCGTTGTAATCTATTGTCAGTTTTTTCCAACTGTATATTGAAAGTTTTGATTCTCATAGAGTCCAATCAGCGTTTTAGTCGGAGGTATTCATTTCTCCATAATCCAGTTCCAATGAAGCAAAAGTGTCCAACAGTGAACTTCGGCTGAAAACCAAACTTTATGTTCACTGTCAGTCCAAGCTGCTTCAGTGTAAATTTATATCCCAACATCAACTCACAGAAATACGTACCCCAGACCAGAAACGCTAGTATCAGAGGCCAAGTATTGGGCATCTTATTTGAGACACTAGCGCACTCCGTGGACAAATTCAGACAAACCAGAATTTGCCAAAATTTAAATGCATATTTTCATCAAAATAGCAAGATAAATAAAAAAATGGAAAGAAAATCAAGCTTTGCATATTGTATATCTCTAAAATGATTTTTTTATCCTGAATGGATCAGTGCGAGTAAACTATTAAGGTAATACATTTCAGATTGTGGTTCTCTCCTCAAAATTGCAACTTCCTAAGTGTAATGAGCTTTAACAAGCAAAACATATGGGATGATCTGGAGTTCATTATGTATGTGTATATTGAAACTGCTAGGAGAAGGAAGTAACGATGCAAATGAAGTTGAACATTTTATGCAATTGATCTTGCAAACTGAGTTCTAACATATGCTGTAATCAAGTCATCATTGTTGTAGGAGGAATTATCCAAAAGAATTCCATATAAATAGGTAAATAATGTTTAAAATAACCATCCACCACAACTCAGATTCTGTTTGGGTTTAAAGTCTGTATGTCAGTGACTGTCACTCCAATGTCACTCATTAGCTGCAAAACACTGTGTTTTGCAGCTAATGAACACATTAGCTGCAAAATACAGTGTTATCCAATGTGAAATCAACATGTTAACAATATCAAATGAAATACAGCTCTCTACGAAAAACTGGGCAGTTTGAGATTAAATATCTGCGCCTACATCCTATGTATGGAGTAAAATAAAGACCAGGAGGGGTCACTGCTGTCCAGTGTAGTCTTCCGGAGCTTTCATGTGCTGTTGGATTTATTAAAATGTAGGTCGTTAGCCTATATTTTGGACATTTAAATCGTCCTACTATCATTGAGGACTAAAGCTCCTATGTTTCAAATTTAGACCATTTAGAGAGAATTTGTTTTTCAGTTTTCCCTCTTTATAATATATATTTTAAAGTGCAGTAAGGAGACTACTTAAGTTTATTAAAACTATTGAGCTGTTTGGGGGGAAAATTAATCAATCACCATTTTTTCTTCTGATGTACGACACCATTTTCTAAGTTTTTTGTGTTTATTTCTTTACGAGGATAGCTGCTTCGCCGCAGGTCGCCTATGTCAAAGTAATCAGAAGTCGGAGCTTACTGCAAGCATTTGAAAGCATCACAAAAGCATTTGTCGCACCTGCTGACACTTCATTGGAAAATGCCGAAAACCTGTAGTAAGACAACAACGCTGTCATGTTTAGGCAGTTACAGGTAGGTAATTGTCATATGTTACGGTATTACTTAATTTGTATCGTTTATCGTGAATGACATTAGTACACTCTTTAGCACTGCTAAAGAATGAGGGCAAAGCAGCTTAAAGGGAGAGCATTATGGCCAAGCTCAGGACTAGCCGTGTCGACAACCTATGCGTTGTGTTTAAAGTTCAGGAGAACGAAAAACTAATAACAACAGACAAAACTTCGCTTTCCAGTAATAAAATATGACGAAAATACATACCTAAATGTTAACTGTAAGATAAACTGAGTTGCTTTCCGACATTTCATAGCTTTCTTCTAAGAGCATGTGATTTAGCGTGGATTAGGTTTGAATTTACAGTTTACTGTTCAACAGTAACAAAGCATGGCTTCTCGCTGTACATGGAGCTTAGCGGAGGCTCCCATGCACATAGCTTAAGTTTTCCATCACTTAGTGATGATGCTGAGTATCTGAGAGCACTACGCTCTTTAAAACACTGTATGTTATTATGTAGGGTAGCTTGAGGTGTGTCAAAGATAAGTTTTAGATAAGATCAATTTCCATATCTAGGGTGCATGTTCCGTTTGTTGATACTGGGGGATGCCAGGTCCTATACACACCCAAGTATATAGAGGCTACTTTTCTATTAAACTGAATTAGATTATAGGTTGATACTGAAATAAAAACAGTGATACTGCCCTGCAGTTTGATAACGTTTTTTTTTTTATATATTTTTAACCCTAAGGTGTAGAAAGGACTTCTTCAAATCCAAGTTTTAAGTGTGGATTATGTTTTTCTCAAAAAGGTCAGAGGTCACGTGAAATGTAAATAAAAACAGAATAACAAGATTTGCAAACCATGTGAACTCCGTAACTCTGTAACTGAAAATGGTACAAACATAATACATAAGTTATTAAAATGGAGATATTTTTATTTCCATTTTTAAAATTTTATTAAATCTAGTGATCTTTAATTTGATGCCAGCAAAATAATTCAACAAGTCAGGTGAGGACCACAGCAGTTCCTATTTATCTGTGGTTTCTGCAATGGTTTAGGAACCGAGAAGATCAGACCAGCTTTAATATCTTGTTTGATATAACTTCAGCTGTACAGCAGTATGAATCTTCCTTTTCATTGTATAATGTGTTAAATATTTTCAGTGGTGTTATTTTTTGATAGGTGTGGAGTGCAGCCAGTCCAGTTTAGCAGCTAAACTATTACCACAGACGTAGGCTGTTGTAATATGTGCAGAATTGGGCTTGTCATTGTCTTGTTGAACTAAAGAAAGCCTTCCCTGACACTTACGTATTACGTATTATTATTCATCCACTGTGGGGTTGTTAATGTATCGCAGGACTAACACAGACACCGACAGCCCATCACAGTCACACCTACAGCTAAAACTCTACACAGAAAGTGTGGATTTGAACCCAGGACCTTCTTGCTCTTAGGCATGAGTACAAACCACGGCATCACCAGACTGTCAGCCTTTCTGTATATGCCTTTCTACCATTCAGCATTATCTATGCTTTCACAAATGTACTAGTCATCTGTACGTCATAGTACTTATGATTAATTACTGACTGAATCTGTTTACCAGTTACTTAGTTAAACTCTAACACAAGGTTCTTGCACTCTGTTATGCTTTTCTCAGCTTCTCTCAGTGTTCACCTCTGGTTTCTTTTCTCTACAGATATCACTAAGAGAGATCCAAACCCAGAGTTGATGTTTTCAGCTACTGTCATCAGACTCTTATCTAATAATTTAAGGTTCTCATGATCAATTAATCAGTTGCTAAATAACTACAGAATAGTTTAATCATGTTTCACTTAATGAAAAAAGACAAGGACAAGGAAAAGGAAAAGGATTTGAGCAAGAAGGAAAGGGATTTGAGCAAGAAGGAAAAGAAAGACAAAAGAGAAAAGAAAGAACGTATGTCTCAGTCCGAGTTAAAGAGTCTAGAAGAGATGAGTATACGTAGAGGCTTCTTCCCACTTTCTCGAGGAAACTCCAAGAAGGAATCTAGGAGCAAGTTGGAGATTTCTAGCCCTATCCCAATTAAGGTGGCCAGTAACACAGAACTCTGCCTGACAGATGCTGAGCATCATCACAACACTGTGGGGCAAATAAGTGCAAGCACCTCTGAAGATGTAAAGGGAATTGAGCTGGAAAGTAATCGCAGCTCTGTGAAGGAGAGAGCAGCTAAATTTGGGGAACTGGCCAAGGTGAATACAGTGGTGGGCCAGAGGAAAGTAGCTACCTTAACTCAGGTGACCCCAAAGGACAGTGCTTTAGATGCTTCAGAGCTTTCTGGCCATAACTGGACTACACCATCTACAAAGTTACACCCTAGTTCAAAGGGCACCATCACAGTTCAGATTCCTGATATTGTGGAGAAGACCTTTCCTGGTGTAGACCTACAGTTGCCTGCACTTGTCTCTCCACCAGTACCATATCCAAGAGAACTTGAGCTACAGCGACGCAGCACTGGGGACTTTGGCTTTTCTTTGCGAAGAACCACCATGGTAGACAGGCAGTCTGATGGTGGGGTGTCCCGGCGTGTGGTACACTTTGCCGAACCAGGGGTTGGGACTAAGGATCGGGCCCTGGGCCTGGTGCCAGGAGACAAGCTTGTAGAAATCAATGGGATTAATGTGGAGAACAAAAACAGGGACGAGATTGTGGAGATGATTCGTCAGTCTGGAGAGTCAGTACGACTAAAGGTGCAGCCAATTCTCGAGCTGAGTGAGCTAAACCGCAGTTGGTTGAGGACCTCTGAAGACCTAAGCAAAGATGTAAGTAGTACTCTTGACTTGGTCTGTTGTTTTCCATTTTGGAAATCATTGTGTTTACTTGAATTCCACTGAGAAACACAGTGGATCTGTTCTGTAAATACACATGTACTTGGGGTACATCTTTTTAAAATTACTACAAAAAGACCCTTTCTCTGTTATTCTGTATTAATTTCTCATAAGTAAGTACTTTTGCACTGATCTTTAGTAGACTAAAAACGGATGCATTATGGGTGGAGTTGTAATCACATTGGTAATGTGATTTTCTACTCGCATGTATGGGGGAGTGTCTAAGTGTGTGTTTTGAAAGAGAGAATATGTTCTGGTGTACATATAATCCCCCTCCCACTCCCCAGTCCTTTTGACACCAAACAATGGGACGCTGAAGGAAACAACGGCCCAAACGCCGCCACAACACATGGCCATATGGTCTTGTAAGACTTGGCTGCCTGCCTATTCAGTTCTTTTCATCCAGATAATCGTGTGCAACAAGTGGAGGAGCATCAAGTTAAACTCTTTATTAGCTGGTGCAACAAACACCTGAATACAAGCCTTTTCTTGTTGTTGTTGGTTTTTTTCATAATACAGTTTATACAGTTGGTAAAATAAACTTTGGTTAGGTTTGGCAATATGTGCTGCTTATGAAGGCACATTAGTAATGTTTGGAGCTGGAATATGTTTAAATTAAAAGGTTAAAGCATACACTTTTGCATGTAGTTTTCTTTAAATACAACTTTCATTTTTTAAATTTAATTGTAATTTTGAGCATTTTTAACTAATGGTGTTTTTAGAAAAATATAAGTCAAAATCAAAAGGAGGTGGTGTTGGTGATGATGATAAAATAACTTTAGTCGGACTAGTAGTATTATTTTTAAAGACCATAGATTTCCCAAGACAACCAGGGCTTCATTAGATGGTACACCTGGTCAGAAGTTTGTTAATAAAGTACAAACAAATTTGGGTACAAAAATATTGATAAATCCCTGATTTGTGCATGCATCTCATACATGCGGTTTACACACAGTGCATATACTCTTAGTGATAAGACTCATTGTCTCCATTCTGTTAGAATGCATAAGCTAGAACTATTTAAATGAATGTTTACACAGCCCAGTTGCTTCCCTGAAATAAGTGACTGACTACTTTGTCCCACATTCAAGCAATCTCGATGATCAAAAAGACAGGCCTTTTGAAAAAGCACAAAATGTGCATGTGAGGCTGACCTAGAAGCAGCAGCACTATTTTTAGGTGGGTATAATAAGCTCTGGATTCTGGATCTAGAGCTCTGCAATACAGTATGAGACCATATGATGCATTAACATACAGTAATTTTGTTTATTGCCTTAATTCCGTTTCATATATATTTTTTTTAAAATATACTTATTCACAGTCTTTTCATTAGTCTGTTAAAAGTTCACTACTACAGGAGATGGTTTTTGTTTAGGTTAGCATGAAACATGAAATGGGGAAGCAGCTTCCTGTTTTGTGTTTTTTCTTTATCTTTTTTTTCTTTTTAAAGAGAGAGGAAAAAATATCAGTCATCACCACTAAATCTCTCAAATGAAGACATTATATCCATGCTTTTATGTAACTATGCGTTAGAAAGGATAAGTTGTGTTTTTAAAGAGTGTTATTTCTTGGCAAGGAGCATTGACTTTGTCAAATCTTGTCATCATTGTCAAGTTGCCAAGCAACCACTGACAATCTTTGTAACTGCTGTGAGAATACAAGAATAATAAGCCTGTTACTGAACAAAAACTGGCTAGGATTGGTATCGGCTAAACACCTGCTCTCACAGTTTGCTGCCTGTTGTTTTTTTCTTTGTCATTATTGTGTCGTGTCTGATTACTGTATTGTAAGAGGGTTTGCTGTAGGCTACATATGTCCTTCACCTTTTACACCCAGTTCTGTGGAGCTGTCATTAAAACAAATATAATCTGCAGCAATTCAAATGAACTTGGATGAAATGAATGCCTTGTCAAAGTGTTTCATATTTGGTATTCAAAGAGTCAGTGGTAGATCCCTATCAACAAACAGCACTAACTCCTGCACCAAACTTAAATTGCCTTCGTCTATGCACCCCTAAGCACGTTAACCTTTTAAGCATTGGGTAAAAGCCACAAATCAAAAAATATGACCTTTTTTTGTTCCTCATAGTAACTTCTTTGTTATAGACACTGAGTGTCTGTGTACTTGAATCATATAACTGACCTGACTCAGTCGTCCTCCTACTGTATATGAGTGCGTGCCTCTGAATGATATGGTAAATGGTTCTTATATAGCGCTTTTCTACTCTATCATGAGCACTCAAAACGCTTTACACAACTCGTGCATTCACCCCATTTGCACAAGCACTTTTTCCTAAGCTGTTAGCTAGTGCTTCTTAAATAACATTTAGACACACTCATACTCCGATGGATGCATCAGAGAGCAATTTGGGGTTAGTATCTTGCCCAAGGATATTTGGCATGTAGACTAGGGGAAGCCAAGAATTGAAACACCGACCTTCCGATGGGTAGATGACCTGCTCTACCGCCTGAACTACAGCCACCCCGATATAATGATGATACTTGCATGAAATTTTAAAAGCAATTAGCCACCAGATTTCTCAATCTGTATTTCAGACGGTCATATCTGTTCTTTTAGCTTTTGCTAAAAGATGTCAGTTAATAAGGGAAATATGTGAAGATTTATGCAAGTCCTTCAAAATAATTAAAACCTGAATAATAGTAAAATATGCAAACCGGAAGAATACTTTCATTTCTTCACTCTGATAATCTAATGGAACAAGTGGAGGAGTTATTGAAATGACACGAGCCCCCCAGCCAGTGATTTTGCAGAATACACATGGATCTGAGCTTTTTTCCTTTGGTTATCTGCTACATACATGCATATTTTCACAATTTTTAATGTTAATACTGACACACACAAAAACCTGCTAAAATACTCCAAACCACCTTGTGATAGTTGTCGTTACAGTAATTTTCTAGTGCCATACTTTATGTTGTGACACAACAAAACTAGACACACGGTCACAGCTCGTACATACTGTGTGTCAAGACAAAGTAAAAGTGTTTGCTTTTTACTATATCTTCCTGCACAGTATAGGTGTGTATAGGTCCATCTGCTTATATTCTTTCATAGGCATTGCCCAAAAAGTTGTCTGGACATTCGTTGACCAAGATTCTTCACAATCACATGGCATGATGGGTTTTTTTTTTTTTGGTTTTTTTTATTTGATCCATCAGAACCCATTGACTTTGGTGTAAAAGATGGATAAAGCCACCTTTACTTATGTCACCTGCTTTTATTTTTTAAGTGGGTACTATTTCTGACTGAGTGTTGTGCTTTGTAGCGTAAGAGGATTTTAAAAAAAATTGTGCATAATATACTGTTAGAGTGGCCCTCGACATTTTTAATAAACTATAGACCATGGGAGACCTGATGCTGCTAAACCTAATATCCTACGTCACCTCACCAATGCATTGTCTATCAATATCAAGTGAAATCAATTAGAAATGAACTGTCTTTTAAAATAATCTCCCCTCATGTCACCTATTTAAACATCATCTCTGTTTCCAGAAGGTGCATGCTACAATATCATTGTGTTAGGAGGTCATTGTAAAATTTTTAATAATGGCTTTAGTAGTGTTACCACTTATACATTCACTAGTATGAATATGTACCAATAAAACTGTAATCTGTAGCTATTCTTTGGACAAGTGCTGAATAATGTATAGAGGACCACCTTCTCCTTCTCCGTGGTTTATTCCTAAATGTGTGCAATTGAGTTTTTGCTTCTTCTACATTTTCACATAATCTGCTTTAAAAATGATGTCCAGCCCTGTTTACTTAACCAACTTAAAATTTGGGTCATCCCTTCAAATTTTGACAGTAGAGAATGATGTCCCATAATTCATTTCTGCTTTAAGCTTGCAAAGACATAGATACTGATGAAATATCTCAAGCAATTTCTCACTTTCATCTTTGGGATAAACGATATGGATAATTTAATTTATAAACATCAACCTCTCAGTGAATATGAAACAGCAAATGACAATTCTTGCTATGTCATATGTCTGTCATACCTGAAATATTCTGTATAGTTCTATAAATGTGGTAGTCTGATTCATGCTAGAGCTTAATAATATGATTCAAACAGCTTTGATAGTATGGAGGCATAACTGGGTCAGAATCAGTAGTGTCTATGGCGTATAGAGTCCTTAATCTTTAGTCTGCAGCAACTGTGTGTAGACAAACAGTCGACACATTGCTGTGTCCCAGTAACAGACTCTGGGGATTAGCAGTCTGCTCTAGATAGATGAGCCAGGCTGTGTGTTTTACTGGATCTTGCTAAGTGCTAATGCGAACTTCTGAGCTCACCATGAGATAAAGTGCTATGTAACTATTTATAGAGTTTTGGACATTAGAAGTAATTAATTCAATTATGTTTAAAAGCAAAAAAAAATAAATAAAATCATTTGTAATGACTGTGAATGAATGAACTAAATGAAAAGCCAGATGATTGCTGGTTATTGAAAGGTATGTGCTCCGACTGGCCTACCTTACAAAACCAGTTTCTCCATTTACATATTTTCCATTTAACAATGCTTCCGGATGGTAGTGAGATGCCTTGCTTACCTTTCAGCTTTGTTTTACCTGACTGGCTTTACCTGTCCTCATACCTTAAAAAAAAAAACCAAAACAAACAAGAGTGTTTGTTGGTTATGTCCTTAAGTATTTGGACATATTAGACATAGTCCTCTATTTTCAGAGGCTAAAAACTAATTTAACAAACAATTTTAAGTATAAATTGCTTTTAAACCTTGAGTGGAAGTCTTTTGCAGTCAATGAAATGCTGCTTTTTCCTGCCTTGAGATGCTCGACTAAGCTTTTACTTCAGCCACCTTAAGTTTCTGTTTGAGTCTTTGTGCTGTAAAGTTTGTTTTCAGTAACCGAAAATGATTCTCTGCTGGACTGGACTGTGGTCATGTGACTGACTTGGGCAGACTGACTTGAAGAACCTTTTTTTTTCATTTTGTTTTTCCATCTTGAGAAACTCTTGTTTCTTTTGCAGTGAACACAGTATAACCCTCAATAACCATCAATAAACAAAATGTTTTTTTTTTTTTTTAGAAGTTTAATCTGGGGTTCCTATTTTTGTGTAACCAGTGGTTGCTCTAAACCTTGCTATAAATGTATTTGCATTTATCTCTTGAGAGATTATAGAGTTGAAAATAGTGCAACTCTAAAAGAACATTCCTTGAGAGTGTCCTTGACTTGGCTAGATGATGTGAAGTTCTTTTTCTTAATCAAGAAAATAAGTGTGATAGGTGTGTCTTGACTTTTCAGCCTTTTGATGGCCTTCCTCACTTGCATCGACATCTCTCTGGTCTTAGACTGAGAGTTCCAGTGAACAGTAACCAAATGCAAGATCAACACTTTGAAACTCTTATGTGCTTAATTTAAAAATAAAGAAACAGGCTTCACCTTTCTGTGAAACCTAAAGTTAATTGTATGACTACTTTTATACTCTGAAAAATGAAAGACTGTTTATGAAACTCTGTGACTGTTACCTCAGTATATATATATTTTTTTGTTAAACACTGAATTAAAGTTGAAAGTCTTCTTTCACCTTTTCACAGTCTGTGTAAAGACTCAAATTAACAAAAATTGTTTGGTTGTCTTGTGACTTATGGACCTAACTGTTTTGATCAGTCGCAACATTGAAACCACCTCTTTCGGAGCATGATCTTTTGAGGGTGTCCTGTGATTTCTGGGAGCATAACCTTGGGATCCTGTGTTGTGGGCATATTCTGGTGCATGCCGCAGTCATTTGGTAAGAATGCCTTGTCCTCTGCCATGGTCCTGAGCAGTTTTTATGGTGTGCATTATCTGCTTTAGAAGGCAGCTGCCACTGGGGAGTGCTGTTGCCATAGGAGAAGAAATGAGTACAGGTAAGGTGGAGTGGCTGAAGATGAGTTCAGGGTGATTTGGATGAAGGATAGAAGTAGAAGGGAAGGTCTACAAGATGGAGGTGACAATTGCTGTGACAGTGACACTAACAAAAAGACTAGAGGCAAAGCCGAAGATGCTAAGATTTCTGTTGGGAGTGACCAGGATGACTCAAGTTGAGTGGTTTGGGGACAAAGTAAGAGGAGCAATGTTGAGATGGTTTGGACATTCACGGAAGTTTAGTGGATATATTCAATAAACTGACGCTGAATATGAGCTGCTAGGCAGCAGGGAATCCACAGAGGAGATTGATAGAGTGTAGTGAAGGAGGACAAGCAAAGGGTTGGTGTGATTGAAGAGGATGCTAGGCATAGGGTAAGATGAAGGCAGATGATCTTCTATGACCTCTCAAAAAACAGCCTAAAGAAGACTATTCATTCAACTCAGTTTCACTTCACATTGTCGTCTGTGCTCTTGCTTTCAGTGTCTCTGTGCAGCTTTTTGTCATCACTGAAACAGAATGACGGCTTTAATGACAACTCCACATTGTTGATGTATATGGTCCCATCTGTCTTATGTTGTGTAAAACTAACATTAAAATACCAATGTGTCCTTGGGCACGATACAAACAAACCATAAGCACACCATAAAACAATACTGGTCAGTGTATGTCTCTCATATTAAAACCCTTAACTTTGATATAGTTTTTGCTTTAGGTCAACATGCCTGCAATCACTGGATAGTGTTATACCTTATAGGGTTTACATTGAACAGTAGAACATATTGAAAATTGATTAGTGTATGTAAGAGATTAGTTTATTGATTTAAAGCTCCCTCTTGTGGTGTAAAATGTGAAGAACACTTTTTTGTAGCAAATGTTAAATACATTTTAGGGTCACTAGATAAAATGTTCCACAAAAGTGTACTTTGATATTATTTAGTTCATATTTGTTATTTATGTATTCCTTCTGGAGGTTTGCACAGAATTAGCTGTATATAGATTTAGGTGTAGGTAGTTAGCATTTGTTGGATTACTTAATCTATGTTTTTGTGTTATCTCTTATAGTTTGGGATTTCCTTAAAATAGGTGCTGTGTGTGTGCATGTGAGGGGGGTTATAAAAGATAACAGTTGGTAAAGCGCCTGAAGAGGGATACTCTTTTTCTGACTCCCAGCAGGACAAGAGGCTGACAGGGAGAAGTGGCAGTGGCAATTGATGTGATGAACACATTCTATTTATAACCACTGTTCAGCAGCTGCCACTCTCTTCTGTCTCCTCTTACATTACCCCCTCCACTCCTCAGGCCACAGCTTAACTGTGCTGTGCTCACTGTGACCCCACCCTCGAGGTTGCCCTCCCTCTTTCTCAGGGCTAGTGAGTGTGCTCTTACAAGACCCAGGTTTTACTCTGCCTTGGCCCTGGCTGCACTGCTCCAGTGACAGAGTGAAGATTGGAAGGTTAACCAGACCCAGAGAAAAGGTAATGGGCTCATGTCTCTGGCGGACTGTGTGTGTGGCAAGTAGTGTGATCAGCTCAGAGTGTACATGCTCTGCTTAGCAGTTCTATTAGGGGTCTGATGGCATCTCAGAATGGCCTCCTTTGCTGTTGAAACTATTTATAGGAGTGGACTGATGAAATCAGGGACAGAGATAGTGAAACATGTTGCTGTGCAACTCATTTTGGTATGTCGCCTTTTAATGAGTTGAAGAAATTTTAGTTTAGTTAAGAAAAAGTTGACTGGCTTTCTTTCTAGTTTCTAGTTCTAGTATGGCCATTCTTGGAAAAGAAGCAGATTCCCAATATTTTTAAAATATTTTTTGTGTGGTGATTGAGTTAATGGTTAGTTGTTGTTTTTTGTCATGGCTATTATAACAGAATGTGAATGAGACCCACATATGGCACAGCTGCAGATGAATGAGTTTGTTTTGTGTGCGTTGTTCACTTGGTCTGATTCTTGTTCATGTGTTTTGCAGTTGGAAGAAAGCTAACCTTTGGTTCATTATGAATGTTAATGTGTTCTATCTTCAGTGCTGCATACTCGGTCTACCCTGTTGCTGAATGACCTGTTGTGTGCAGTTCAGTGTCCCACTGCTCATCTTCAGGTTCCCATTCTCGGCTGTCTTCAGCTGTCACCCCCCTTCACCATTCCATCCATTTATTCTTCACCTCATCCAGTTAAATCCATGACTTCTGGCCTATCACCATGGCATATAAATCACGCTTCTCTTTCTGGGAGCAAAAGGAAAGTCCCTTTTTGTTTTTGTTTTTTTTCCCTTTTGATTTCATCTCATTATTCAGTGATTTTGTTGAATATTTGTTGAATATTTATGTTAAGAGAGTAACCATGATCTGAAGGTGTGGTTTGATTTGTTTTCTTCCTTCCTCTTGTGTAGGTTAAGGTTGAGAACAAGCCAGATGTAAGTGTTTTTCAGCTGCATGTGTTTGAGTGATGATGATACAAACCATTTTTGTGTGGTAAAAGGAGAGTGGCTAACTATTGTCTTCTAGAGATACAGTTCCTAGTAAAATCACCAGGCGTAGCTGATGGGCACCCACTCTATCATAATTGAACCATGGGCAGCAGCTCTTTATTTAATTAATAGCCAGTGCAATAGCATCAGTAAAGTCTTATTTGAATATGATTTATGAAAAGTAAAAAATAATAAGCTTCATTTTGTTCCATATTTTTGGGCCCATCCAAGTTCTTCTTTTCAGTGGCTTTGTGCACCCTCAGGTGTTACTGGCCCCACAGAACGACTGCTGATAATGAATCCAGTTTGATTATATATAGTCCCACCTGTCTTATATTGTGTAAAACTAACATTAGAATATTAATATGTAGCCTTGTGCATGAATCTCTGGACTGCTTCTTTTCCCTTTATCCAGCTGTAGACTCAATTCAAGAAAAAATTAAAAAATAAAAACCTTGCTTGCCCATACACTGTAATTTTGAGATTTAATGAAAATGAATTATTGAATTGGCTTGATTGATTCTAACCTTAGTGAGCAATTTAAATAATCCTTTTCAAAATAATTCTCTTTGAAATTTTAAATCCAGTCTGATATAGATAAGGGTCAACCTCAGGGAATTCCTAAACCTGGTCTGGAGACAGGAAGTGGTTCACAGTCATGCACATCACCAGCTGAAGAGGCAAATAACAATACTGGCATGGGAGGTCCAGACACACCAGGTGAGGAGAAGAGTTCTAGTGGTAAAAAGGTGGTGAAGGTTGTCAGAAGAGTTGTTAGACGAGTGGTTCCTGCTGGAACAGAAGAGCACAACCAGCACGCAGTTTCTGCATCTGCTACAGACTCTGCGGTTGGGAAAACGGGTGCTGCTGGGGAGGAAAAGGATGATATATCCAAGGGCCTAACGAGCCTGATGGGAAGAGGCAGAACCAAGGAACATCGGCCTCGCACCCGCACCCAGGACCGTAAGGAAGACACTATGAAGCAGGAAGAGGAGAACGGAAAGGTGGAGGATGTTGAAGAAAAGACCACTATGACAAAAACGGAGGAAGTTCCATCTGTGCCTTCTACTGCAGCTCCAAACACTCCACCAATAAAGTCTAATCCCCTCACCCCTCCACTTGGGTTCATTCCTCCACCCAAACCTGATCCTTTGGCCCCACCTCCTGGTTTCATCCCAGTCCCCAAGCAGAACGTGTTGACTCCACCACCAGGTTTCATCCCCACCAGAAAATCAAGCCCATTGCCCACAAAACAGAATCCCCTGATAAGACCTCCTGGTTTCATTCCTGTCCCCAAGACAGATCCCTTGGCCCCTCCTGGTGGTTTCATCCCAAAGCCTCGTCCACTTGCTGGAACGAAACCAGAGGTACTGAGTGAAAAGTGCATGTTTGCTACTTAGCCACTAGGTGGAGCACAACTTAAGTCATCATTCCTAATTCATCCGATTTTCTCATAAATGAGCTTGATCAACATCATACAGATTGTTTTTGGTTATGCATTCATCTTACTTGAGCTAATCTTTGTTATAAACAAAATTAGTTAAAGTAAAATACATCCCCCCAAATAACTTGATATAATCGCTGCCTTGAATAAGTGGAGGGAAGTGGTGCACATATGGAAACTAATCATCAGATTCATCAGTGGGTATAAGGGTGTGTTCATGACCTGCACTGTAGTTGTCTGATGAGTTGGAGCACTGAGCTAAATCTCATTACTGTGACTTTCAGCAGATAGAGTTGAAACTGTGCTCTGTCTGCTGTGCACCACTAAGAGAGAGGATCTTTAGCAATGCTTTTAAAGATGGGAACAAGAATAAAGATGATTTTTTTTTTTTTAAATGTTTGGTCAGGTTAGCATTAACTCTCTTGTAACAGTGTCAGAGAAGAGTGTTTTTTTTCTACAGAGCAGATAATTGGTTATGTAAACATTTAAATCTGCTAAAAAAAAAAAAAAAAAATCCCTTTAAGGATGTACCTTTTTGTATCCTAAGTTCCATTTTATAATTCAGACAAAGTTATGTTTTTGTCCTGTTATTTAGTCTCTGGCATTCTGTCTGTCAGCCTACCATCTGAAAATTTTATCAGCAGATGTCTGTGAAATCTGGTGAACAGTTGGGTATTTGGCCACAGAGTGAGGGATTGGATTTCAGAGAGATGCACCTGGTGTTTTTGCTGAGGGATATAGTGTTTTTAACTGCTCTAGGGAGAGACTCGGCTTTTAATGTCAGGAACAAGATGTTAGCTGATCTTGGAAATTTATGTGTGACAAAACATTAGTGTAGGTTTGTTTTGTCTAGTGATTTTTATATTTCTGCTATCACTAGAGCTATGACTGTGCAACAGTCATGTTGCTGACAATGGCAGACCTCAGCCATTACAATTAGCAACAACTAAATTATACCCGGGGTGAAAAAAATGTTTGACAACTTCAATAATTTGTTTAATTCCAGTTTTTAGCCGCTTCCCGTAGAGGGGAAATTGAAAACAGATTGTCAAAGCCTTACTTTGACTTGCTCCTATGTATATTTAAAAAAAAAAACAAGCAATATTTGATTGGAACTTAAAATACTTTTTGATTCACAACTTCAAGTATAGCAGCAGTTATGGAACAGAAGTAGAGAAACTGAGCTTTTTGCAGTTACAGAACAATGGCATAGAACTTTTTGATGGGTTAATTTCAGATGCAACTTTGAGATTTCTTGGGGAGTGGCGCCTGAAAATTAGGTTGAGATTTTGATTATTTCATTACTTTGAAGAAATTTGCATTTGATTGTTGCTGAAACCACCGTCGACAATTCAATGCCTTCAACCATTAATCTTTACCGCCGTGTTTAATGATCCAATTTTCTTGAACAGCTTTTTGCCCTTACCCATTTCCTGACTGAATTAGTTGGAAAATTGTAATTAGTTTGAACAAGCGTCTCTTGAAGTTGGCTCTAGCTTTCTAATTAAAATCTAGTTTAAAGTTAAAAGGAAATACCTCAAGCTTTAACTTAATTGTCATCATCATCATGTTATCATGTTAATTCCATCTGTGTGTGTGCATGTTTGTTTGTGTGTTTGTGGGTATTTATATGTCGTGCAAAGGTGCAGGAAACATCTTTCCCTCCTGTGGTCTCCAATGGTAAACCTTCCCCTGTTGTCCTACCCCAGTCTGCAAAAAATGAACAGGTGTGTGCTAAGTTTGCTCCTAAGGTTGACATAAAACTGTGGTTTTCCTACATTCAGGAGCATAATACTACCACAGCCTGGCAAATGGGCAAACAGGCTTCCGTTTGCCAGGCCTGATTTCCCTAAAATTCCAGAGGCCGTCATTGGGCCTCTGCAATGCTCATAGTCCTTCTGGCTAGACAGTTCCGCTTCGAGGCTTTACTATGTTTATCAACCACTTGCTATGAAACTGGAAACCTTCAGACAAACGAGTTGTGTCTGGTTTTTATGTAAGTCATAACATTTTAGCAAATTGATTTATATACCCTAAGACTGATTGGTAACATTTGTTTCTGAAAGCATCCTGCTTCCCTTTACTCTTCCAGATAACCTCTACACCACTGATATTGCTCAGCTTAAGCTCGGTGTTTCTGGCTCGTTGCCTTATTTGTATTAATTCTGTAGCATTAATTGCATTACTATCTGGTCCAGAGAAGCACTGGACTTGTGTAAGCCTCATTTCATTCTCAGTCATATAATGACCATGTACTCTGACACTGATTATTTTGGCAGTGCTGGTTATATGGCAATGAGTTACTTGTTTTCAATGTTTAAAACATGGAAATGAGCTTGTTTTACCCATTCTCATTGCACTGCTCTTTTGTTGTCGTAATCCATATCTTTTGTCTCTATGCTTTCCTGTGGGTCACTGGATCCTGACTTGCTGCTGTCCACTTTGCTGTTTACATGGCTAGCATACCAGAGGCTACAAATCTTCTCAGGTACAGCTTGCTGTGCTGTGGGCTTGACACACCCCTTCAGCTGTAGAGTGCTGGAGTCTAAGCTTGTTCTCCTCTACTGACCCTTCTCTAACATATATATATATATATATATATATGCACAAAATACATTTTTTGTGCCTGCCCACTTGTCTTTAAAATAATTGTTGCAGAGGCCTGGAGTGTACTACTGCAGCATAAAAACTTTAGAAAATCTCAAGATTTATTTTTACCACTGCTCCATTTCATTTACAGTGGACTTGGTGTGTCATGTCGCTATGTAATGTTATTGTTCCTTTTGCACTATGGAACTACATGTAGATACTGAAGCTATATTTTCATAATTCTTCAGTTAACTGCTTTTAACAGCTCTTATTAGGAGCATGTCAGTGACATGGAAAGCTGAGTATATCTTTATGTGTGATATTTGATTACATCTTTGTTTTTGAAGTGCCATACACTTCTCTATGTATTGCAAAATTCATTAGCATTGACATTTCTGATATACATACCTTACTGTGCATAACTGTGACTGTTAATAACTGTTAATGAGGTTTATGCTCTCTCCACAAACCCACACACTGTATGTGTGGTTGAATGCATCCTGGTAATCAGTGCATTATTTTTGTTACAGTGTTTCTTATAGTTATGCAATCATTATTTTGGACTTTATGGTGAATTTGTTGAATGAATCACTTATTTGAGTGGTGTTGCACTGTTGTTGGCCTTGCTGCAGTGTTCGTGTTTTACCTTTTACACATTCTGACCTATTGTTTTACTTTTCTCCACCACTCTGCATTTTGTATTGTTTCTTCATGCGGTTGTAAATGTCAGTTGAATCTCTATAGGTGTTGAAATAAAGCACTAAACTTACTGATTTCTTCCCTTGTCCAGTCCAAACTTGTTGAGGATCCTGTGGCCATCCTTCAGGCAGCACACTCAGCTGCAACTAAGGTCTGATAATGGCTACAGCTGGTTGTAATTCTGGTTGCATCCCCAAGTGTTTCAAGTGGAATGTCCTTTTTTGTGTTATTTGTGTGGGACAAAGTAGTCATGAGTGTCACAGAAAGCCTCGTGAATGACATTCACCACCCATAAATCCCAAATTAACCTTCTCTATAGACTTAATCATTGTAGTTAAATCTGAGTAAAGGAATAGAAATAGCCTACTCAGTCAGTACTCATTAATTAAAAAATTTGTTGCATTTCAAGGAAGAAACTACTATTTGGTGCATATTCGCTGTTTGCTACCTACTTTATTACCTCCAAACACTTGACTTGATTTACTCCCTCTTCACTTGACTTGTTTTAACTGGTTTGGCTTTATGCTGTGTGTGTGTGTCGTTGTTCAGTTCATGCAAGTTGTGCGTTTTTTTTTCTATATGTGATTGGTTTGGACTTGGTTGTGATAAATCCCTCCTGCATTTTAGCCTTCCACCTTAAATGTCTTTATAGTGAACATCTTAACTGCACCCTCTGAGTTAATCACTGTGTGAGCTCTGAAAGGTTCATAAAAGGAGAGTCATGGGAAGTCTAGTTCTTCTGTGGAGGGGTGCTTTTGTAAATGACATAAATATAGGACGTGTGAAATGAAAACATACCACTTCTCTCAAAACCATATAGCCCTCCACTCAGTGAACTAAAATCCTTTTGAAAGTCCATTATGCAGCTGTATGATTTATTAATCAGTGATCCAATAGAAATTGGTTATGCAGGTTTTCATATACTGATTTTCACCTCTCCTAACAGGTAAAGACTGAGGAGCAGCTGACAGCAGAGAAAACCTGGTATAACACTGAAAAAGTATGGCTTGTCCACAAGGATGGATTTTCCTTGGGTTAGTAAAATGTCTATATTTAAATAAATTATGCATTATAGTGCATTTAGATGGATTTTTTTTTATGTGTTTTAAGCCTCTATTTATAACTATATTAAAACAAACTTACCTCTTTTCTGCTTCTCCTGGTATGGTCTGTTACTGTTTGACCTTTTATTACATAACTGTAAATGTGGGAGTGTGAAGCATTGGAAATGCTTTTGAAATTTTGATGTTATCAGGCTGCTCACTTTACTTCAGGCTGCATGTGATTAAACCAACCATGTTTTCAAAACTGAATGTATGTTACATTTTATTAAATCTCTGACACTATTGAAAAAGATACAGTTGCCACATAGTATTAGACATGCAAAATGAAATGAAACTTTTGCATTCAGGTTGAAATGATGTGTCATAATTAATTAACTACACACTTTGTGGTGGTGCAGCAACTCTCCTGAAGATGGAGACAGGCTGTCTGCCAGAGGGGAAGGTGAAAATCCGCCTGGAGAGTGATGGATCTTTATTGGATGTGGATGAAGACGATGTAGAGAAGGTATTTAATCATCTCATCATTTGTGAACCTCATTAATTACAGATGACACTTGTGGAGTATGTGACCTCTTCTGACTTTGAACTCTAGGCAAACCCTCCAGCGTTTGACCGAGTGGAGGACTTGGCCTCTCTGCAGTATCTGAACGAGTCGAGTGTGATGCACTCTCTGCGGCAGCGGTATGGCAGCAACCTGGTGCACACCCACGCTGGGCCCAACATGGTGGTCATTAACCCCATTAGTGCCCCTTCAATGTATTCGGAGAAGGTAGGCTGTAGCCAGTACATGTGACACATCTCTTGTGGGAGAGTATAAATGAGAGTGTAGTGAGGAGAAAATGCATTTCCAGTGGTAGTAATCCATGTAAAACCACTATAATTTAGTCCTTCTTTCCAGGTGATGCAAATGTTCAAGGGCTGCAGAAGAGATGACACAGCTCCTCACATTTATGGATTAGCACAGGCTGCCTACAGGAACCTGCTGACTACTCGCCAGGATCAGTCCATTGTATTGCTGGGCAAGAGTGGAAGTGGCAAGACCACTAACTGTCAACACATCATCCAGTATCTGGTTACAGTCGCAGGAAGCACCAATAGAACATTCTCCAGTAGGTTGGAAAGGATGTCCTCTGAATTTAAAAAAAGAAAAAAAAAAGTTTAGCCAATATTATGATTGATGTTGTTGAGCCCCTCCCCAATAACAGCGTACGATCTTTGTTGTAGTGGAAAAATGGCAGGCAGTCTACACTGTTTTGGAGGCTTTTGGGAATGCTTCTACGTGCATGAATGGCAATGCTAGTCGCTTCACCCACATTGTTTCCTTGGACTTTGACCAGGCGGGCCTGGTGACCTCAGCCTCTATCCAGGTACAGATAAGCACATTTATTAATTAACTCACTTGGACTCAACTGTTGAATTTATTCCTAATGAATAACTGATTTTCATTCCAGGCATAAAGTGGTGTATATTTTCACCAAACTCAGTCTTTGTTATTATGCTCATCTGTTCATAATATTGTATTTCTGCCATCCTTTCAATATCGTGTTCTGCCCTGGTCTTTCAGACAATGCTTTTGGAGAAGATGAGAGTGACAAGAAGACCAGATGGAGAGTCCACTTTTAATGTTTTTTACTATCTAATGGCTGGAGTAGATAGCTCTCTGAGGTAGGGATTAATACGCTCATGTCAATTAATATCTAAATCCACTACAGTACTGCATTGGTTTTTACATAGATATATTGTAGTGCTCTATAATGCTGCCTTTTCTTCCTATTTTCCCTTTGATCCTAACTGTGTTCACTAATGTCTTGTAAGTTATTTATTTTTTAAATTTCTTCATTAGAACTGAGCTGCACCTTAACCACTTTGCTGAAAGCAGTGCCTTTGGAATCATGCCACAAACTAAGGTAAATGCATCCGGATACTAGAAGCTTGGCTTGTTTTGTCCAACCAGGAATGGAAGGGGAAAAAGTTTACTTAAAGATTTACCCCCCCAAAAAAGAAGCTCAAGTTATGTTTGTGTGAATCTGCCAGGCAGAGGATAAACAGCGGGCCTCTCAGCAGTTTTCCAAACTGCAAGCAGCCATGAAGGTTCTGGGGATCAGTGGTGATGAGCAGAGGGCCCTCTGGCTCATCCTTGGGGCCATTTACCACCTTGGGGCTGCGGGAACCACCAAGGGTAAGATTGCTTGAATGCACTCCTGCACAACTGCATCACCTATTGGAGATGACGTTTGTCCTGCTGTTATAGAACAGGCTCCAGTGACAAAGCAAAATGTTGTTTTTGATTTGTGCACACAATGGAAGATAATTATGGTGAAATTACCTTTGTTAGCCCAAATAGTTTTTGTAACACTTTGTAATTTGACAGATATCAAGCTGGCATTATCTCACTGTTGGCAACATGTGCTGTGTGATGCAATCACATGTAATCCCAATAACTGAATAATACATTTATTTATACATTAAAAGTACACTGTGCACAGCTCCTCCAATGATCAGCAGCTGAACATTTAAATCTAGGCCATTACAAAAAATTTTATACTTTAGATCTTAGCGCATTTGAGTGGAGTGGGGAGTGGGTGGTGGTGGTGGGCTGTGGCACTGGGAATCATTCAAGACTTCGTGGTACAGAATTATTGCTGCCTTTATAGTATGTGGCTGCCAGTGAAGTGATACATTGTATTTTTTATTCGATCTGAACCCCTGTCAGATTTACCTTATTATTCCTTACTGCATGAACATATTAAATAATCAGAGCACTGTTTGTGCTTGAGTAACTGAAACTAATGACAAACTTCTTGAATCTAATTGCTTGGAAACACCGTTGCTGCTCACGGAGAGAAAAACCTTGATCTAATTCTTGACAAACATTTATTTTGTCATAAAGATGCATTACAGGACTAATGGGAACAGCAGTTCTCACGAACACAAGAACTTGCTTCTGTCTAAAGCTGTTCGTATGATGAAACCTAATGCAACAGATTGTTTTCCTTTAGAGTAATAGAACGGCCCTTTTATCAGGATTTGACTAACATTTTAAAATTAGATAGCTGACATTTGTAAAAGCTGTAGCTTCCAACAAGATTTTTATTTTAGGTGAGTTAATCATCACATCCTTTTTTTTGTCATTATAAAAGGCCACTGGAAGGATAGAAAGGATAGAATTAACCGTTTAAGTACTTTCAAAACACAGATTTAAGTGTTTATTTATATTTAGCATTGACTTTTTGGTTGATGAAATTTGTTTTGTTTTAATTTTAACTGAGGTTAAGTGGGCACATTTACACAGATGAGCAAATGAAAAACTGTCCATTTAAGGATTTAATTGCTGTTGTAGTGCAAATAAATTAATTACCGAATAGCAGGATAATATACAACAGAGAAACCACAAAAAATGTGTGATAACAGTGGCAATAGTGCTGAATTTTGTGTTTTTTTGATACGTTTGCTCACTCTTCAGTGCTTGTCTGTAATTGCCAGTTACTTATGAGAATAGCTTGCCAAATAATTTGCAGTGATCCCCTCCAGCTGGCTTCCAATATTTTTGATGGCAGAATAAAGCAGCGAGTAGTTAAAAAAAAAAATCAATAAATACTGTCTGTTACTGGGAATAAAAATTCTGAACAACTCTCTGATTGGCAATACATTTGATTGGTGTCTTCGTTTTCAAAATTAATTCTTATGAAGAAGCAATGTCAGGGGTAGGAATAGGAAGTCATTGAGAGGCCTGTCTATGGGAATATTTATTAATGATAATAGTCTACAGTCTAGACCATTAAATAGCCCTTTTGTACCAAGGGCCTAGTTTGCATTTTGGTTATCAAAAGGAGTAATAAACAGATTATGAAATAAATCCATTGGCAGTGTAACTTTATTCTGGTACACAAGAGGGCAGCAGTGATCTCCAAAACCTAATTAAGGGACCACCTGAAATGAACTTAGTTTTCTCTGTATATTGTGTAGTGAACACTTACATCGAATAAGTATGGATAGGAGACTTGGCATACTCTTTCTGTGTACTTAAGAAGAAATATTGTACATATGTAATTTTTTTTTTATCTTTAAAAGTCGTACAGCCATCTGCTGTTTGATTCTGCAATGTTCATTCATGTTGGTAAACCCACTTTGCTCTTTTTGATGTTTTAGTGGAATTTAAGTAATTATGCTGCCTGGTATCTATCAAAGTAAATATTTAAATGCCTTTGCTTGTCTTCATAACCACCCTTATCAATAAGAGAAGTATGCAAGGCTTCTGCAGTACTGATGAGACAGATAGAGCCCACTACTTTGTCTGAAATCCCACAGTTTCTCTCTCAAGTCTTAGAAGATACCACTTCATGGTGGATTAAAACTGAAGTTGGCACTCATATCTGTATGTTAGCATCACTCAGCCGCTAGATTAAGGGAAACTTGGTTTTCCCAACAGCAGTCTTTATGTAAATAAATTAATTATGTCCCCTAATGATAAATTTTGCTTTCATTCTCAATAAGATAAAAGGGGCAATTATAATTTCAATTTAATAGACCTGTTTTCAGTATTAAACAATTGAAATAAGGTTTTTCCTTATAGATGCTAGTGGGTGTGTGTGTATGTGTGTGTCTCCGTCTCCACAGTAGTTAAATGTATTCAGACTACCACCCTTTGGAACATGCTTTTAGTGCATGTTTTTATCAGCTGTGTCAGTGTCAGTTCGACCAGACACATAATCCTACCCTGTCACAGACAGTATTGTCACAAAGTCACCATGTGCCTGCAATAGTTGGCAGAAGGGCTAATGGAGGTTTTCATGCACGTGTCTCAGCTGGCAGGAAACAATTTGCACGTCATGAGTGGGCTCAGAAGGCAGCCTACCTGCTGGGCTGCACCCTGGAGGAGCTCTCCTCTTCCATCTTCAAGCACCAGGCCAAGGGCACCCTGCCCAGAGCCAGCACTATTCGCCAGGCTTCTGACGAAAATGGCACGGCAGATGCAGGTACTCCACACCACATTTACCACCATACTCTTTACTCTTTATTCTTCACAGTACCCCCTTTCTCCCTACCTTTTCTTTTTTTGTCACTCTCATTCTATTTACACATGCACACACACATGCTGCTGCTCATCCCTCAAGGGGAAAATGCATCGGAGAGAAAAAGTAAAGCTTATCTTGGTAATGAATACCACAGCTTTACAATGGCTATTGACAGATAGGTGCACATAGTATGTTGGGACAAGCAATTTTGGATCCAGTCTTCATTCATTGTCCCTGAAATCATAATTGCCTCACATTGATTTTTCACACGTGTTGGTTCATCAAGACTGCAGTACATTCTGAAGGGCATGACGACTCAGTTAAAGGTCTTTCACAGTAGGGATGGACAGAAATGACCTCTGTTTCTCCTTCCCTGCATCTCCCCTCATTCATGAGCGTATAGTCATTGATGTGTGTGCACACATGAATATATCGCCTATGCAACAATAAACTCACTTATGTGATGGTATAATGAATTATGAAAGCTTAACAGGTGGCCATTGCCTCTAGGCACAGACATGAGTATTCAGTTTGATTTGACCATTTCCAAAACACCTGATCCCTAAATGACACTGCTTCAGAAAGACACTTTTGTAGGCATTTTCAATACCTTCTAACTCTGAAAATAATGTGTTTGAATATCATGAAAATGTAGTTGCTTTCTAAATCAAATGCTTTTGCTATAGTTTCAGTAAAGCTCTTACAGTTCATTCCTCCTTCCTATTCAACTGGTTCTTGTGTTATTTGCTGATGGAGATATTGTGAATTAGCTATTGAGGATTTGTTCTGACTCTGTGCGTTTTATACCAGCATCCAAAGCAACAGCAATGGAGTGCTTAGAAGCCATGGCATCCGGGCTTTACTCTGAACTCTTCACTATCGTCATTTCTCTAATAAACCGGTTAGTATTTCTTCTCTGGTGTGTTACTGACAGTGCATTACATTTGTAATGACGATGTCATGATTGTGCTGAACCGGTATACAACAGAAAAATGTAGATGCCTTATGTGTCACTTTTAGTAACCATCATTTGTGTTTAAACAAGAATTGAGAGTATTAGAGCCAGTTTTATTTCAGTTAGGGATATAGTGGCATGAGTTGAGGTTATATCAAAAGGTTGTCAAATATGGCACTGCTAATGTTATGTGTGTATATGTATTTACCATGTTTGCTTAAGGGCTCTGAAATCCAGCCAGCACTCCCTGTGCTCTCTGATCATTGTGGACACACCAGGCTTTCAAAACCCAAGGCTGGCTAAGCGCGAATGTGGTGCAACCTTTGAGGACCTGTGCCACAACTACACTCAAGAGCGTCTGCAGACCCTCTTCTACCAGCGTACTTTTGTTCAGGAGCTGGAGCGATACAAGGAGGTAATGTCATGTAAAGTATTATGCACCGTGCATACAAACAGCCTCATTCTCATTGTTTCTGCCTTCCTCCTACCCTTTCTCTCCCCTTGTCTGGTCCTTTCTCTCAGATATATCAACTCCAATAGAGTATGTGTACACACATCAGATACACTATCTGTTCCACCTGTCACAAGCTGTGACAAGTCAAAGTAGTTCATGTGTTAGACCTTCTCATTAGTGATGCCAGTCTTCACCGCTTCTGCCAAGATCAAAGTAAAGTCACTCACAGCTGCCTCTGGGAGAAACGCCCAGCTGCACAGTAGTGCTGTTGTTCCCTAAAGATCTATTCTACTTCTGTCCTCTTTAACATTCTGTCTAGCAGGACTGGACCATCATAACTGTGGGTGTAGTCATCCCATAGGATTTAGTGTTTTTGAGGATAAATAAAAAGTTTTCTTTCGTTACTTACAGTTATGTCTCATTGCAAAAATGTTTTTATTAAAAGCTCACCTGATATCACACTGAAGTTACCCAGACATCCTGATTATATTGCTTCAGATACATTGCTTCTGAAAAAGGATCCTGGGATTTCCCACCCACATCCTTTGCATGGCAGAAATGGAGTTGGAATGAGATGAAGTATTGCATAAATGTGTGTAGTGTAATTCTCTCTTGTCAGTACATCTTGAAAACATAAGAACCTGTGAAACTGTCATTGTAAACTGGGTCAAACTCATTTAAAACAGCACACAGTCTTAACAATCACAGTGACAGGCAGGCGGGTTAAATTGTGATACACACAACCAGCACACGCAGTGTGCCTTTATATTTTTGAATAAATTGCTGTTGGGCGCTCTAGCTTTCTGGCTAGTATTTTTTTCTGTTTTTTTGCGTTCCTCTGTACATGGACTCTCCGCAGCAGAGAACAAAAATCAGTGGGGAGACTTCACATACACAGTCAACTTGAACACTGTCATCTGTCGTGGCCACATTATTAGCATGCCAGGATTTTCTCCCCTTTCTGGAGCATGATCCACTCTGTTACCATGTACTGTTACTTTATCTCTTAATCTTTATAGCTATAGCTTTATCTCAGATAATTTGTATCATGTGCTACAGTAATCTAGAAATGACTAATGGAGCTGCAACCAAAATGGTCAAATCTTTATTGCTTAATAACAATGTATTTGTTCCTTTTTTTAAACCAAGTTAAAATAGTTGTAGTTAACCTATAAAATGCTATTAAATTTTGGAGCTGTGGTAAAATATAAAGACTGTGACAGCTGTTATAGGCTAAAAAGCAAGGTACACTCTAGACAGGTTGCTAGTCATTGACATGGCTAACACACAGAAACGGATAATTAGACATTCTCAAAACCAGGCCTATGGGCAATTTACAATCACCAATGCACCTAAGATGCATGTCTTTGGACTGTGGGAGGACACCAGAGTATTCAGAGAGAACCCACACAGGAAACCCCCAGCTGGGTGGTAGGTTTGAACCTACTTGCTATGAGGCAGCAGTTCTAACCACTGTACCATTGCCTCTCTAAAAATCTTCTGCTCTCTGTCACTTTCTCATTTATCATGTTAATAGTTCAAAACTAAAAAATATATATTTTGCTTGAAACACGACATGGATTATTAATTATTCATTAAACTGATATTCTAAGCATTCTTAATATCAGGATCTTTTGGCATATTGGCTCCCTCAAAGGGACTGTAGTAAGTTCCTCAGTCAGGGAAACATATACATTTAACTTTTTTATACATATGCACACTTAAAAAAAACTTTTCATTAATAATTGGGTATACTTGGATAAACATATTTTGCCAACTTATTGGTCTATGACAATGGGCTTCAAATGGCTTAGCATTCAAAATCCTATTTTCTAACGATTTTGATTGATGAATTTAATTTAAAATGAAATCGCAGATGTATCTTTTTAGTTATTTCATTATTCAAAACATTTTTTTTTATTTTTTGACATCATGGGTCATTAGTCTGTCAATCTCTTTGTTGTCCTCCAGGAAAACATAGAACTTTCCTTTGACGACACAGAAACCAGCACATCTCTGTCTGTGGCAGTGGTAGACCAAGCTTCGAGTCAAGCACTGGTACGCTTGTTTTATTGTCTTTCTTTATTTTATTATCACACATCTAACTTGTATAATTTCTCATTTTCCTTGGTTTTAGTACCATAAAGTGTTTGATTTTCAGATGTTAATGTTAATCCCTGGGTACAATATATTGTTTTTTAATTAAGAAAAAAACTGAATAACGTCTCTAAGCATCAGAAGACTTCTCTCTATGTTAGACTTGTTTGGCAGAGACTAGAAAGAGAGGGTGGGAGCAAGAAAAGAAAGGTTAGAGAATTGACTTCAAGAAAGAAAATCAATGTTTGGCCTTTCCAGCCTATGATCTGCACCATGGAAACAGAAATGGCCGAGTTTAGAGAGTCCATAGATCACTTTGCTGTAATTCCAATGTGTTTGGTTTGAGTGCTTTACTTTTTAAAGGGTCCCCACTCTAATGGGAATGTCATCAAAAGCAGTGAACTGTAGTACATCACACTAAAAACCGAAGGGTAAAAATAACACAGATTCTTCAAAGTCATTTCTAAAGTCAGCTATAAAGATCTATGCTGTTTAGAGTGCAAAGACATTTTGATCAAAGATTTTTTTTCCCTCACAGATATTTTTTTCCTGTTGTAGCTCAGACATCTGTTATCACAAACAGCCTTAATGCTTGATTCATTGCAAGCCTCATAGTTGTCACATGTCTTCTCCAAACTGATAACCTGTTTTGTATTTGTAGTCAGCGTAGTGTGCACTGCTGATAAGGATGTCTCCAGTGCAACTTCTGATGGCTGCTAAAGCATTTTTTGGTTTTGTGGATTTGCTTCTTAAGCCAAAGTTCCCAGGGTGGATTTAGACAGTAGCTACCTTAATGTGGAGATTGTTTTCTTGTGAGCTTGAACAACAGGGGGTTATGCTCAATGTCTCTGACTTAAAAGTGAACGCTTCTGTGTGTTGTGTATTATGGTGACATATATTTGGCATACCCTTATTCAGCAATGACATGCTAATTGTGTAACTAATTGCATTATTTAAATTCTTCTCCCTTTATACTTTCCACATTTTCCCCATTTTAATTGTGTGGAGTAAGTTAAAACTGTTGTGATGGTATTATTGCAGTAAACTGCTAATAGTATGCTTGCATCACAAATGCTTTTGAAACTTAAATTTCCACTGCTAATAATATCACCATGTCTGTGATACACTGCTCAGACTGGGAAAACAGAGTGTGTATTTTTGCTGACATTTAGAATGGCTTATATTTAAGCAAACACTCGCTACAGAGGCCAGCACCAGGCATTTGAAGGATATTTTTCATAATTAATACTTATTGCTTTGTCATTATTGTTTGTAGGAGGTGGATAATAATACCTTAAATATATTGTGACTCATCAATATATTCCATTAAACACTAAAATGAACTAGATGTTTATTACTCATGTTTGACATTCCTTTTGTAAAATCTTTTGCATAGAGGGTCATAAAGGTATAACAGAATATTTGGTGTGTGTGTGTGCGTGCGTGTGCGCTTGTGTGTGCGTGTGTGCGTGCGTGCGTGCGTGCGTGCGGACAGGTACGAACAGTGCGAACAGATGAGGCCCGGGGTCTGTTGTGGTTGATGGAGGAGGAGGCACTGCAGCCTAGGGGTTCAGAGGAAACACTGTTGGGACGCCTGTTTAGCTACTATGGACCTGCTGAGGGCGAGAGTAAAGGCAAGGGGAAGACGCACACACACACACATGCATAAGGTCACACTAATACAAATACTGATCTTCTCAGAAATGAACAGAAAATCCTTGTATTTTCATTTTCAAAAAGAATAAAAGAAATAAAAACAAAGACGTTTATTAACATTATATATTGGATGGGTATATATAAACTCCCCTTTTGTTTTATAGTACGCTGTATTGTCTCAGTTTAAATGAGCTCATTAAAGCTATACTATAATATGGAGTTTCCAAATCACAATATCTCGTTGCTGTTGTTCTGCAGAGCAGTCACAGATATCCGATTCGTATGTTTTCTTAGCAATTCTCTAACAATAAGAACTGAAGCTTTTAAAAAGTTCCCTAATAGAGCTAGAAAATGGTGCGCAAATTGTCATTTTAGTACTCCAAAACAACAGCTGGTGGATTCTCATTAAAGCTACTTTTGGCTGCTCCCTTATTCACAAGGGGTCGCCACAGTGGGTAGCTCCACAGCTTCGATTTGGCAGATTTATTTATTTATTTTTTACGCCCGTTGCCCTTCCTGACGCAGCCCCAAAGGGATTTGTCTCCTCCTAGCATCAAATAAGGGAGCTTTCATTTGCTAGGCGAAAGTGTAAACCACTACACTATGGAGCCACTCAGCTGCAGAATTCTCATTAAAACTCTTCATATAGGTCAGATTTGAGCTCCTCTGTTTAGTCTATCAGTATCTCTCTGATGACCTAGTACATCATGCTTGTGGCAGACAGTTATATTGTCTATGAAAGTGCAGTATTGTTGGATCTAAATGTCTCACACTAAAACTACACGGTGAAAGTGGCCCATTAAACAATAAGGTTTACTAGGAACAGACTGTTCATCATGATGTTTTTATCAGTAAAATCTATGCAGGTTTGTGACAGGCGGCACACACCAGACTAATTAGGATGTGATGAATTTACTTGCTTTGTTAAACTCATGCAGACAGTAAACCCCTTTCTGAAGTCTTGAATATGATTTTTCTCATTATCTCGCTGCATACTTTAGGTCACACTTTCCTGTTGAAAAGTGAAAAAGATCACAATTTCCTGCTGGGCCACAGCCATGGGACAGACTGGGTGGAGTATGATGCTCGAGGGTGGCTCAGCTATGCCAAGCAGAATCCCGCCTCTACCAATGCTGTGTCTCTCCTACAGGACTCGCAGAAGTAAGTATCCCACATGCGGGAGTTGTTGTTCCTTGGTGTTGCAGACCTGAGTTATAAAACATCACACTCTGAATTACTGCATCTCTTACAGAAAGATCATCAGCTCATTGCTCATGAACCGCACAGGTGGAACCACCGTTTTGTCCGGGTCTGTTGCTGGCCTTGAAGGTGTTTCCCAGCTGTCTTTGCGCCGGGCTACTAGCATGAGGAAATCCTTCGTCACAGGAGTAGCTGCCATCAAGAAGAAGTCTTTGTGCATTCAGATAAAACTTCAAGTGGTGAGAGCATAGGGTGTAATGGCTACTTGGGGATGTGGAGCACCACAAGGCACAACAAAACAGACATGCTGTTGTAAATATGAAAGTTTTAAATTTGTTTTTGACTCCACCTGAAGTCTTATAAATGAAATAGAGGCCGGTTGTTTAGCGGCAACAGAGAAAATGACATTAAGCCATTAAGAAGTTTTGTTTTAGTGGCTGCATAGTGTAGCGGTTTACACATTTGTCGAACAAGAATCCTGTTTCAGTCCCTTGAAGAGACATTTCTTTGGAGTTGCATTAAAAAAGAGCGTCCAGTGTTTTATGTTTTATTTATTATTAAAAAAAAATTGAACATGTGGAGCTACCTGGTGTGGTGACCCCTTGTGAATACGGGAGCAGCTCAAAACAGCTGCTATTACTACTACTACTACTACTACTACTACTAATGCTGTTATCAGTACCACTACTTTTTAGAAGAACATATTTCTCAACAAGAGTGTCAAAAACTAAAAACCTTAACTTGTGCATTATTAGAAGACACTGCATTAACTCTTGACCTGTTCCCACCAGGTTGCTTATAATCCTGCTCTGTCTTTTTCAGGATGCGCTTCTTGACATGTTGCGGAGGTCCAGGATTCAGTTTGTTCACTGCATATTGCCCAAGGCGGATGCCCTCAAGGCGCTGAGTGGATCTCTGTTCAAAGGAATGGAATGTGAGGCTCAAGGGGAGAGTGGAGATCCTAGCTTAATGCAGCTAGATGTAGCCTTGCTCCGTGCTCAGATACGTGGATCTAAGCTGCTTGATGCTTTAAGAATCTACAGACAAGGTGAGGTAAAGCAAACATACCCCCTTGTGCATGTGTATTAAAAAAACCCCATCAGATTAAATCTTATTCAATACCGGTTTTCACAGGTTATCCTGATCACATGGTGTTCTCTGAGTTCCGACGACGCTTTGATGTGCTGGCACCGCATCTCACCAAGAAGCACGGAAGAAATTATATAGTGAAGGACGAGAAGAGAGTAAGTCAGTCACTGAGAGAGGGAGTAAAATGTACAGCTGTGCCGCTAGCCAAGCACAGTGAAGATTGATGATGTGAGGAGGCAGCTTCATGACCTGATCTCAACAGCCTGATGTCAGCAGCCTACTGACAGAGACATAAAGCTTCATCAGGGCTAATAGTAAAGACCTAATCAGCTTAACTTCATCACTATAATGGCTGTGAAAGAAGCTGATCAATATCATGGCTTAGAAAGTGCTTGACTGCAAACAAAAAGAAAAATGCCTATTTTTCCAAATGCCATGGTTATTACACTGTGACAGTAGTACTTTTGTTGGTTTTAATTTAAATTTATAAAAAAATTGGATGGCTTGAGCTTCATTATAAAGACCTATGAAAGGAACACGAGTTGAAGAGTAGTAGAGAAAAATACAGAAGTTTGTTTCTGCAGAGAAATGAGAAAGCAAGGTAGAGAATGTGGGTAGGGGAGTATATAACTCCTTTCCCCTGTGTCAGTGTGTTGGAGCTGAGTTTCTGTGGAAACACTGGCAAACAAAAGCCCCTCAGTATTCGTGGCAAACCTCTCTTGGTGTAATCTAGATATGGTCTTTCAAAGTCGAGTCTCAAGTAGAGAGACGAGGCTCAGACAACAATAGACGGACAGTATACACAGGCTGGACAGGGAGGGGGGGGCTCTAGTCTTTGGGTTGGTGTAACTCTACATGGGATGTGTGTGTTCAGAGCTGCAACTAGGTCAAGAAAAACAGGGATCATGATGAATAGACTAGGAGCAGGTGGATTTTAGGGGGCAAGTTGTAATTGGTTTGTTGAATCTTTTCTTTTGCTTCCTGACTTAGTTTTAAAACAAAATCCAGACTGAGAGAAGAGGGGAAAACTGCACTGTAGTTATTAAACATGACAGATAAGGGGGAACTGTAGACTGCTCAATTGTTGTGGTGTCAGTAGCACCACTGGATCCACCTTTTGAAAGGCTAAACGTGTGTTTGTGTGTATGTATGCATTTACTCAGGCTGTAGAGGAGCTACTGGAGTCCTTGGATTTGGAGAAGAGCAGTTACCACATGGGTCTGAGCAGGGTGAGTAATGCCCACACATCACAAACAAATGAACACCTTTAAAAATGTATTGAATAAACATTTGCTATGAATTGCTCCCAGTGTCTGTTTTGAAATTCACACCACAGAGCAGTAGTACACAACTCTTTTTTTTTTTATGACACTTGCTGTCTGGGGATATGTGTCTTTCAGTACACCTGTTCCTCTTTGAGGCTTGTTTGCCATCCTTTATTGGAGACCTGCCAAGCCTTGTCCCTTCTTCAAGTTATTTAGCCAGTGGTTACCCAAGAGGCATGTCTCTACCGTGCCCATATATATTACCATAATTACTATGTTCTTTTCAGGTTATTAGAGCAAATTTCTCCTCTTAATGCATTCTCTGTTTTTCACCACAACCTTAGTATGATTTGCACAGTAAACACTCCTTCAAAATGGACATTAAAATCCTATCAGCTGGAAAGTGGCCATCAGTCAAAATGAAATCAAACAGTAATGTACAAAAGAGGGGGACTTATGCTCCAAGATACTGTACGGTGTGCATGGCCCTTTTATAAAACACATGACAAAAGAATGGTTTGGAGGCGGCTTCACATGGTGCCACACTTTGGAGTGTGAAATGGGCTCAGAAGTAGACATGCACAGTTGGCCATTCACAAAGCATTCCAGTGGTGTCTTGGCAACCTGTCTCACTTGCATGCCAATTACACCAAACCAACTAAGAGCAGTGAATGAGAAGCTCTTGACAGGATAAAATCTGCCATTAGAGATAGCCACATGCCTGAAAGGAGCATAGCTGCATAAAGCTACTACATGATACCTGCATGCAATTTTGAAAAGAAAAATAAAATAACAACAGATTCTTTTTTGTCTTGAGAATTTTAATTAATATTCACTGATACCATTGAATGTATCTTTCTTTGCTACTGCTTTATAGATTTGCTTGCTAAAACAGTTTGATGATTCACAGCTATTGCTTTGTTAACAGATTATATATGGATTTTGGAATTTAAGGAGCACGGACAGCTTGTAGAGCAACCTTAGGTGGAGAAACTGTGTGTGTGTGTGTGCGTGTGTGTGCGTGTGTGTATGCGTGTGGTCATCCTGTCCATTTTAATAGCTTCCTGCCATCATATCTGGAATGTATCATGGTACCAAATCCTTCTTGGGTATAAACAGGCTATGACATAATGTGCTTTCCTTTGGCTGTTTACCTCTTTTTTACCTTTGCCCTAGATTAGAAACGGACAAGGCTGATTGTTTGAGATAACTTAATCACCCGGGTTCTCACTTAGATAAGACTCACTTGACTGTGGATTACACAGTTTCTTATTGATTAGTTGCTTCAGTGCATTAATTTACCTTTTAACTCCCCTCTGTTTTAACTGTGCTGCTGGGCTTGACATTAAAGCAGGGCCTCTAAATCTCATAATAGCTAAAATAACCATTAAATTGTCTGAACTGTTTTACGCTTTGCTAATAAGCATCTGTGTATGATTGTTTCTTGTTATAGCTGTTCTTCAGAGCTGGAACCTTGGCTAAGCTGGAGGAACAGAGGGATGAGCAGACCAAGTGCAATCTAACCCTCTTCCAAGCTGCCTGTAGAGGTTACCTGGCACGGCAAGCCTTCAAGAAGAGAAAGGTATGCGGTATACTGAAATGAAATGATCAGTCCAACGTTAACCTAAGCTGAAAATACTAATGTAGTAATCTTAACTGAAGCCTATATACAACTGTGACAGGTTTTTGTCAACAAAGTTTGAAGGGGAGAAACTTGAATGAATTCACTTTAATTGAAATTTTTTTTTTTTTATTGCAACACACTGTCTATTGTTTTTTTGTTTTGTTTTGTTTTTTTTTTTTTTTTGCACAGCTGAGCAAAATGAAGTAGGTCAAGTAGGTGAAGAATGTGCACTTCAGAATTGAGAGCCAATTTTAGATCTAGTTTGTTCTGTTCTTGGGGTAGATATAACCAGCCCTGCTGTAAATCTTCAGCTAATTGCAAATAGGTTCTCTGAATCTATTGGCTGTACCCCATCCCTCGTTGTAATCCATCCAATCAGCTTTCCCAAGGCGATATTTGATTGTGACATTTCCATTTCTGTGACATTTTATCAGTCCACTCCCCTGAATTGTAGCCTTATCAAACATGCTGCTGACTCTCATACCCGTCCATTCCATCCATCTTCCATTTTTCTACCAGGACGTGTGTGAGTCTATCTCTCTGGACCTCATGTGTCCTCTTGTGATGTATAGAGCCCTGCAGTACTTTTCTCCCTCTATGATTACGTTGTACTATTTAAGTGAATGTGCCACTTCAGCTGGGTTGTGATGAACCAGCAGAAATGGAATTACATTACTGCTCTCTCCATCCACTATGACATACTGTTTCGGAGCACGCATGTTGCTTAGTTGTATATGATGCCAGTCAAACTGTTACATTGTCATTGTTGTAATGAGGTAAATCAAAATGACCTTTAAAATATCTGGACTTTCAGTTATCATCTTTTGTTATCTTTTTTCTTTTTAAATCAAAGACATGTATGTTGGTCTAAAATTGGAACCCCAATACGTTTTCTGTATTAAGTTCAGAAGTGATTATTCACACAGCAAAGCAGGGTAAGTGCCTGTTGCTTTACAATGGTTAGAAATTGAAGAAAATCAACACCAAGGATCCTTTCAAAATTGCTAGGCAACTGTGCAATTACAAAATCCATTAGCAAAGAAACAATTTTTTCCTCTGCCCTCTTTAGCCCCCTCCCTCCTGCACATTTATCTATAATAGAAAGATGAGACTTTATTTCATCTCAATTGTATTTATCTCAAACTCAACTTAGGTTGGCAAGGTAACATGAAATATGCAGTTATGACGCACCCCTCATCGAGTCAGGGTTGCAGAGGTTTATTTAAGCTGTGGACATTTTAATGCACATTACTTTCATATCCACAAACCAATTCATATTGATTCAGTTCAAAAGAACTTGAGTTATTCCCAATGAAAGCAGACCACACAAAGCAAAGTATGAAGTTACAGCTAGCAGCATCCTAGGTAGAGATTAAGGACTGAAAACAATGAGTAACTGCTAGCCTGAGTCTAAGTGTAACAAAACTCTTTGGAGCCTTTTGTAAGGCCCCTCTACCGCCAAGGTGGTCATATAGCCTCTCTAAAACCATACAAGGCTAAATATTTCCTTCTGTTTCTAGTCCTTGAGTTAAGCTAAGCTAACTGGCTTATTACTCTATTCTAAACTTGCATTAAAAAATTCCACACTTGGCAAAGGTGAAATGATAAATGAATGGAAGTCATGTAGTTATTGAATTTCTTTTTTTTCCAAACACTTCAAAACTAGTCATAAAATACTAAAGCTTTTAATAATATTAGGTCAGTTTCTGTACTCAGCAGTGGGAGATATAAAACTGTGCCGGGTAGAGAAATTGCAAGCAAGATGCTGTTCTAAAAGTGGCTTTGCAGCCCCTTGCTACCCCTTTTCTGCCTTTTTCTAACCAACAATTTATTCCCATACAGCTGTTGCATGCATGGTAAATACAGTCTCTCCTTGCAATAATTATCTGAAGGGCATCTTTTCCCCTGATTATCATTCTGTTTATATTATTCCTGATTCAATTAGTCAACACCAGACTTGGGGAGGATGCAGGGATGTGTCGAATATTGAGTAATTTCCATCTCTCTTTCTCTCACTGTGAAGATTTGCAGAGTGTGTTGTTGTCGAGTCTTAGAATAATCACTGTATAATAACATCGACTGGCACCCTTGCTGTTTCCCTGATATCCCTCTGCGAAAACAGATCTGGTCTTCATTGCCTCTTACACTGTTTGAAGTATCCAGTCTTAGCATGTACAGTAGATGGTAATTTGCATCTGGAATAGTGCAAGTGAGTTCTGGTGAAGCTCTCAGACAGCTACTGGTTGATGTATATGGATGTGACAGGAAGTCACAAGTTGTCTTGATTGATATTCTCTGGCATGTTAACCTTGTGAAGCTGTGCCAAGCCCATGTGACATTAAATGACAAAACCACAATTTTTCCTCTTTTTTTTTTCTTTCCCCTTTCAACTGTCTCCTCAAGGGGACAACCTGACATTTTAAAAGTCTGTTATTTTGCCTCAGCAGGCACTTGCCATATTGGGAGCTTTGTCCTTCAGGTACCCTACAAATGTAGTTTTTAGAATTATTTGCATGGAATCAGCACACATAAGCTCAGGCGGGGGATTCTACAGAATATCTTTTTCATTTGAAACATGCAGTCCCATGGTTCTGAATCAAAGCGCAGATGATACCTTTACAGTTGCAGTTGTAAAGGTATCAGTATGCAGTGCATTGCTATAAGATATGTCTTTGCTTTAGCTTAGGGTTAAAAATGAATCATGTACAAAGTGTAGAAAGAGCCAGAATGATAAAGCTTATAGCTTATATGTTTGTTTATAATGAAGCAATCCTCAGAAACTGATGTTGCTTCATGTATTTACTAAATGGTAACTTTGCTGCAGATATCTAATATCTAATACATATACAGTAAGTATTACATGTATACAGACAATCAAACCCGAAATACATGTGTAGAATATTTGGAAAAGAATGTAGTGTTTTTTTTCTTTTTGTTTATTAACCTTGGTTCACAATTTTAATTCACTTCACACTGTCTTACAGTTGTCACACCTTGTTAATGTGATATGAATACCAAAATATTTATCCACACTGCTCATGTTGTATAATCTTTTGTTTGTTTCCTGTTCATTATAGACTAGATATGACAAGTGAGACCTGTTTAATTCTTCTGTCAGAGATTTGCAGCATTTTGCTCCATGTTAAGGCTTTCACTGTGTGACAAATCCTAATTGGTCATAGAGAGTACCTTCAGGGCAAAATGTACCTGATGCTGAGAATTGTGTTGCTCTAATTGGGTTTGCCCATAATCTGCTGCTGCTAGAGAGCCTCATGCATAAGCAGCATGGAAATCGTGTAATACTTGGAATTAGCTGCCAACATGTTTGATTTAATTAATCAAAAATTAGCTTCCAGCCTTGGAACACACTCTGCGGAAACTCTCTAGTGGAGGTTGGCAAGTCCTGGGATATCTGCTTGCCCATACATATGCATTATAGCAGAAGAATGAAGAATGTGATTATTTTCAAATATTGTTCATCAATGGTGCGGAAGATATGGTAACAGTAGAGTTTGGAAAGTATTTATTCCAGTGATTATATAAAATTATTTAGCATTTAGTCTGGATGGCCTCTGATACCTGTGCAAACAATTTGTCTGCATTCAAGCTATTGGTGGATGGCCAATATATTATATGCAATGCTGCTGGTTGTAAAGACTTAGTCATATTAGGAGATCTTTCACAGATAAAGTTGGAAGTAATTACATCAATTTTATACCATTGAGATTCAATATGAGTTTGTATTTTGTTGTGCAAATAACTGCCTGCACTCTCACATATTTCTCTCTGGTGACTGACTCTCCATATGTGTGTTTAGATTCAGGATTTAGCCATCCGGTGTATTCAAAAAAACATCAAGAAGAACCGTGGAGTGAAGGACTGGCCATGGTGGAAGCTCTTTACCACAGTCCAGCCCCTCATTAAAGTGCAGCTCACAGAGGACCAGATGCGGAGCAAAGATGTGAGCAAACCTCTCCCAACCTATTGAATCTTTAAGGATTTAATATATTTGCTAAATACATTCTGTGTCTGCACCACTCTACATACTGTCATCGCTGTTGACATTTACCTCCAACATAAAATGTATCCTATATCAAACAGCTATATTCTGTATTCCAGGAGGAGATTCAGCAGCAGAAATTGAAGCTTGAGAGAGTGGAGAAGGAACGAAATGAGCTGAGACTCAATACAGATCGATTGGAGAGCAGGGTGGGTCCCCCTGCCTATGGTAGTGCATTCTGGATGGTTTTGGAGATTTATGGTGCAGTTGCACTTTTATTTTAGTTAAAGATTTGATTACCTACTTGCACAGGAACTGTGGCCAGTAGTTTGCAACTTTGCATAACACCCCGTGTGTGTCTGCCTGTTTGTGATCAGATCGCAGACTTGCTGGCAGAGCTCGCTGATGAGAGAAGCACAAGTGAGTCAGCATCCCAATTGCTGGAGGCTGAGACTTCTGAGAGACTGCGCTTGGAGAAGGATATGAAGGATCTACAGGCAAATAAACATGAAATATATATATGAAAGATGCACACTTAAAATTTATAGTAATTCTGAAGTTCAGTTTATTATGACTGACATGCTCTTCGTGATTATTGACTGAATTTGTGCATTCCAGGCAAAGTTTGATGCCATGAAGAAACAGTTTGAATCACAGGAGATGGAGGTGATGGAAGCACGACTTATGAAAACATCAGAGCTAAATGGGGAGATGGACAATGACGATGAAGATGCTGGTTAGTAGAGCTAGAAGCTGATATCTAACATTTGGTTGTGACACCAAAGATTGCTACATGCAAGATCAAATTTGAAGATAATTCTGAGAAACTTTTCTGTTTTTTGAATAACACAGGCTTGGTCATCAGTGTTTTTTAAACATTTGTTTTAAATTCCCTAATTAATTGCACCCTGCGACACTTTCAGCAGCTTGCCTAAGCCTGCCTAATGGGCATGTCAGCTCAGGTCAGAAGCATAATTTACTGAACCGCTCAAACCAGCATTATGTGCACAGTTTGAAAAATCTCCCTTATACTAATTGTAGCTGTAGGAATGAATGGCTTTGTTCAGCTGTTTCAGCGGGAGACATGGCAGTAAGACTTGGTCACATCCTGCATAATACTGTTAAATATATTTTCCAAGTTTAGGATTAACCGCTAGGAGATTAGGATGTCCGCTCCCAGGCATACAACTAATGCTTGTTTCTGATTGGTCTCCCCCTGCTGGGAAAGAGAGCGCCTGCTGAGAGCATATTGTCCATGAGTCTTTTTTTTTTTTTTTAATATCTGTGTTCCCACCTCCTTCAACCCACCTCAGCAGACAAGCCATTACAGAGCATATCAGAATTCTTAGATGAATGAGAAAGTAATCGGTGGGATCAGAGCTGGTGGCCCTGCAAGTTGTCATTATGCTATATATATGCTAATGAGCAGCACTGATGGAGGAGCCTGTGTTGGTATGTGAAGGAGAAGTGGACAGCCTCTAAAATGATAAGGCTTGGAAATGAACCTGAACCCGAATGTCTGTCTGGCTGCAGTTATAGTTCTGATAGCCTATGACAGCTCCAGAATTAAGGTCGCCTAAGAACTGTGGAAAGTGCCACTTAGACATGTCCTCCTCTAACTACTGTTGTGGTGTGCTCTGAATTCCTACCTCAGGTTTATTCAAGATAAGACCTAAAACACAAAGCCTTTTTTGTAGTTTCCTGTTGAATACCTTGACCTTGTAAGTTCAGCATCTGATTAAGCAAAAGTTTTATTTCCAGAAAGATTATTTTATTTCAGTCTTTGAATGTGATAATCATCGCAGCCAGTACAGTGCACTCCATAATCCCACGCATCCATCATGTCTGTGGTTTTAAGCCTCTTCCTCTGTGTACCTGGCTGGACCTGCATTAAAGTCAGGAAATGCTCAAATGTCACACAGACATTTTCTGAATTGCATGTCTTTCCTCTAGGAGGAGAGTGGCGGATAAAATACAATCGAGCCGTTCGTGAAATGGACTTTGCCAAAAAGAAACTTCAGCAGGAGTTTGATGACAAGCTGGAGACGGAACAGCAGAGCAAAAGACATGTGGAGAGAAAGGCAAGCGCAAATTACAACTTGAAATAATAATTTACCAAAAAATCTAATTTAATTTGTCTCACACTTATAACCTTTTAATTGTGTAAATAGTAATACTAGGTGTTGCACTTTCATTAAAGAATTGTGTGTGTGTGTGTGTGTGTGTGTGTGTGTGTGTGTGTGTATGCTGCAGCTGGCTGATTTGCAGACGGATAATGAGGATTTGCAGCGCTCTGTGCAGCAGCTGAAGAAAAAGTGCCAGAAACTGACTGCCGAACTGCAGGACACCAAGCTTCATCTGGAGGGCCTGCAAAGTCGCAACCATGATCTGGAGAAGAAGCAGAGGAAGTCAGTTCAACTGCCTGTCCTGTTCTCTTACATAAACACACATTGCAGAGAGCATATAGCCCTTTTCTCCTCGGATTAAGCAGCACTGGTCTACTCGCCTAATGCTAAAGTTTTCTTTAATTTGAACAGTGACTGAGATGTTCTGTAATCTGTGGAATTGCATTAGCTGAGAAAATGACTCAAGACTTTAAGCACTTGAGAAGCTATCACTGTGGCAGAATGTGATCTCTCCCCTGTGGCTAATTGAAGATGCTCTGTGGGTGAAATTATTTTCGGCTGCGCTTCAGAGAGAAAAACAGAGAATTACAACAAGCTGACAGCATGAAACACTTAGCTGTTAAGTTCACTAACCATAAGTGTTTCTGCCCTAGACAATTGAAGAAAACATTTTGCACATTATTACAACCCAATGGTAAATTGATGGCTATTAGAGGGGGACAGAAGTGGAGGCTAAAATAGAACCGATGATAGCCTGGCGCCTCCCGTATAACAAAGTCAAAGTCTCTGAGTAACATACTGTGCACAGAAATGAATGATGCAGAGATCTATTTCTGAGAGATCTTTCTGTTAACTGATTTGTTAGTTGAGAGTTTAAAATATAAAATGGGTATTAGTTGTGTCTGCCAAGTTCCATGTTTGATATTGTTAAAACTGTACTGTGTAATTAAAATCTTTTCTACCACATTCAACTGATAAGGCTACGTTATCGTTGAGATTGTGTAAAGCCAACATTTTTGTGTGTGTGTGTGTGTGTGTGTGTGTTTTCCAGATTTGACCTGGAGCAGAACCAGGCACAGGCTGAGGTACAGAGGGAAAGGAGCCAGAGGGAGAAGCTGGCTCGAGAGAAAGACATAATGACTGGTGAGATGTTTAACCTCCGCCAGCAGCTGCAGGTAGGCTTCTTTCCACTACATACTCCACATGTACTCTAATGTCCTCTCTTGGGGACAACATGTCTGATGTTTCTGCTCTCTGTATGATATAACTAGGCTGGTCCAGATGTGTGTTTTACAGCATGCTTTCTGCCTGCAGGACAAGGACACTGAATTGTGTGGCATGAATGTAAAGGTGCAACAACTGGAGGCAGAGCTACAGGATTTGTCCTCCCAAGAGTCAAAGGATGAGGCCTCACTTGCCAAGGTCAAGAAGCAGCTTCGTGACCTCGAGGCCAAGGTGAAAGACCAGGAGGAGGAGCTGGATGAACAGGCTGGAAACATCCAAATGCTGGAGCAGGTACAGAGGGGTGCAAATATGGTTCAGTGAGGAGTTCTTCTTGCTAATTGTCGCATATGTATCTCTCTCTCTAATACATGTTTGTCTCACATGTCATTTATATGTTATGTCTTCAGACTAAGCTGCGGCTTGAGATGGAGATGGAGAGGCAGCGGCAGACACACTCTAAAGAGATTGAGAGTAAAGATGAAGAAGTAGAGGAGATCAGGAGATCTTGCAGTAAGAAGGTAGCCACTAATCATTCTTGCAATTTCTGCAGTTTTTTTCTTATTTATGGCCTTTTTTGTTGACTAACATTTACTCAGGGCTGTTTACTGCAGTACTCAGTAACACACTTTTTTCATGCTTGATTGAAAGCACAAAAAATAAGGGAATTTATGTTGATGATTTCTTTGTTGTAACAATGCTTCTGAGCAATAAATCTTATACTGCTGAAAAGCCTGTTTATTTCTCCTTAAATGGTGTCACAGTTGTAAAAAAAACATGCATTTGTGGGTTTAGCATCACAGTTGAGTATGTAGGTTGTGCCCATGAAAAACTTGCCAAATCTTTTCTGCCAGTAGGAGATGCAAGTGTTTATTCTGCTATTGACTCTTGTTTGGTGTCATTTATTGAAGTCTATGATTGAAGTCTGAAAAAACGACCTATTGGCAATTAAAAAATGTTTCATTTAGCAAAAAGGGGACTCGGTACTATGTAAAAAAAGCCATACACAGCCACAACAGCCTGGCATCTCCTGCTCATGCTGGTCACCAGCTTGGTCACACACTGCTGTGGGATGGCATCCTATTTTTCAACCAGCATTTGTTGCAAGTCAGCCAGTGTGGTTGTGTTGGTCACTCTGGTGCAAACAGCATGTCCAAGCTGATCCCACAAATGTTCAGTGGAGTTGAGGTCAGCACTGCAGATAGACCATTCCATCCTCTACACTCCCCAAATACTGTAGGTAGTCTCTGATAAACCTCGCTCTCTGTTTCTCCAGTGAGGAAGATGCTCCACCACACTATCACACTGCCTCCACCAAAAGCTGTTACCCTATCGGTGCAGCAATCAGAATAGTTTTCTCCACATCTTCTCTGCAATTTGAATCTATGATAGGTCCAGACTGCCTAAGGCAGTCTATCTTTGAACATAATGTTCTTCCACATTTTCAGGTGCCAGTGCAAATGTTGCAGACACCAGTGCAAAGGGGCCTGACCATGAAGGGCAGTCATGGCAGGCCTCCTAGCAGCCCTATTAGATGGGAGTGTGAAGTCTGTTTTGGACTACCTGGGTAGAGAGCTATTGGCAATTTTTTTTTTTTTTTTTTTTTTTTTTTTTTTTATGGGCACAACCTACCTACCTACTCAACTCTGCTGCTGAACCTACAAATTAATTTTCTTTACAAAAGTTGCACCATTAAAATGGAAATAAACAGGCTTCCCAAAGATATGAGATTTGTTACTAAAATGATTGTTACAGCAAAGAAATAATTAAATAATTAAATTTTCTATTTGCATAGCCCAGTTTATGAAGTTCCTGAATTCATTACTTTAATTTCACTTCATCTAGGTACACATGCTGTGTTGCTTTATGCCTCCCTACCAGTTATAGCTGTGGGCAGGGATTGGATGTCCGTCCATCTGTCCCACAATTTGTGGACACTGTTTCTCCTGTATGCCTTCAGGGAATTTTCTTGAAACTTTGCATACATTTTGAATTCAGTTTTGGTCAAATGTCACAGTGACTGACGTGTTTTAATTTGGAGGCAGAAATAATTATAGGATTTATTTGCTGCTATAGGTTTGAGAATTTTATACAACTATCTAATACGATAAAACAAATTGGCTTTTGATCTTAATTGGTTAAGACTTAGTGTCCGTCAAACTGAAGTGATTCTGGATAGTCATGGATGTGAACTGCAATGACTTCTTACAGTTGCAAGGCAGTCATTGCAACTGCAAATGTAATGTAATTCTTTAAAATACTAATTTAAAATATTCATTTTTTCCATGCATCTTATTACGTAGATAGAGGGTAAATGGATTTTTTTCTATATTTAAAAAATATGAATTTGACATAATAAAGCATCATGTGTGATTAATCTTAAGGCTACCAGGTCTGCTTGTGGGGGATCTATTTGTCTTTGAGAGCAGCCGTGTCTAGCAGGACGGTCGATGGTGTGTAATGTCTGACTTTATCATGGATCCGGCATTTGTGCATCTTGACACTCTGTGTGTTCTACAGCTGAAACAGATGGAGGTACAGCTGGAGGAGGAGTATGAAGACAAGCAAAAAGTGTTGCGAGAGAGACGAGAGCTGGAATCCAAACTGCTGAATGCTCAGGACCAGGTACTGTCATTACGCTGAACATGTCCGTGTAGTCAAGTCTGTGCAATTTAGTGTCTGCCACTTGTTTTGATTGGAAAGAAAATGCTTTTGAGTCTCAAGGGTTGCTATAGGTTTTCAAGGAGGAAAGTAACGATGCTGGCTATAAAGGAGTGGTTTGTCATTCAGGTGAGCCAGAGGGATGTGGAGACGGAGAAGAGGCTGAGGAAAGACCTGAAGAGAACCAAAGTCCTTCTGGCTGATGCACAGATTATGCTGGACCACCTGAAGAGTAATGCCCCCAGCAAGAGGGAGATCACTCAGCTCAAAAATCAAGTACATCCCTTTGAACTTTTTGGCATCTGCCTGCGCCCGACATAGCATGGATGTGTAATATACTTAATGATACAACAACAGAAAGCATGCTTTGAATTGTGTATTATGCACAAATCAACACAAATGAAAAAATCCCAGGTTCTGGAGCTCAGTCCCACTAACGTTTGTCCCTCACCTCCTTCCCAACACCTCTTCTTCCTCCTGTTTCCTCACAGCTTGAGGAGTCAGAGTTTACTTGTGCAGCATCAGTGAAGGCTCGAAAGAGTATGGAGCTGGAAATAGAGGACTTGCACATCCAAATGGAGGATATGGTCAAAGCGAAGATGTCGGTAAGTTTTGACATCTGTTAACAATGTATCCTGAGGGTGCAACATATGTCGTCGAGTGGAACCGCACAAATTGTGTTCCAATTACCCACTTGACTAAGCTTGAATGCCAATAAGTTTTGCATATGTTTCTATTGCTGTGTGTTTTTTGCATCTGTAACTCAATTGATATTGTGCACGATATCACACATTCATAGATAATGAAATGTACTTACCTTTTTTCATGTTCACTTTTGATAAGAGGGAAATCATTTGCATAAATGTTTCTATACCCTTCTTTTGATGAGCAAATTAAACCAAAAACAACAAACAATGTTTAATTAACTGAGGGCTGGTGCCTATCAAATTTTCTGTCTTCAAAATACAGCAGGGCTCGAACATTAATATGCATACATCATCAGCCCATGGTGCAATATTAAAATAATAAATGCCCTTTGGCATATGTCGGATTTCAACATTTTGCTCTAATGGATAAATAAGCTTTGTCGAATGTGTTTTTTTTGTTTGCTCATTAATGGGTGTCTCATGAGAGTACTGCCTACATTTTAGACTCATGGACTGAGGATGTTTGTCTCTCTCGGGATGACACACAGAGTGCTGTGTGCCTGTGCTTTGCTTGTTAATTGCTGCATTTATGGCAAGGGAAGGTCTTGTAAATGTCTGAGATTAGAGAATGCATATTGAAGGCCCGAGCCTCCCCCCTGATCACAGAGGATGAACTCTAAATGGGACATCACCAGTATGCTGCACTGGCTGCACTTTTCCCTGCCTAAATGAGCCAATTGATTATCTCCAATTGGTCTTATCTTCCAGCCAGAACCCTGTCCAGATTGTGTTTCATTGCTATTAGATGAGATTCCCAGACTGCCACGGCCAGGCCAACTAATGACCATTTATCATATTCAATAGCTCATGAATAAATCCTGCCATTCTAAACTAAAGTGTGTGTTTCTCGCTCTGTTTGTGCCTTAGTTGGAGGAGCAGCTCAGCCGTCTGCAACGAGAGAAGAATGACCTGCAGTCACGCATGGAGGAGGATCAGGAGGACATGAATGACCTGATGAAGAAACACAAGGCTGCGGTAGCTCAGGTAGTCCTAAAACGTTAAACATCTGTTTGAATGCCAAGAAATATGGAGTGTATTGCCTTCTGTTCAGCTCCACAACTTTGGCTAGTATCCAGTGTTAAGAACTTGGCTGTTCCTCGGTTCTGGTGCATGTGGTTGTATATTTTGTATTATTTTAGTTGCACTTATTTTTGAAACATTAACATTGTTTTCTCCAGTAGTGTCTTTGAAATTTGGAGGATATTCTCAGCTAAACACGGGTATATAATCTGTTGTACAGCAGACCACATGGCACAATATTTGACTTGGATATATTGTTGGACATTTGCATTGACAGTAATATAAAATGTATGCCTTGAGGCATACATGAACACCCACATACCTGACTCTGACTTTTTTTCTCTGTGTGCGCGTGCACGTGCATACTAGTCTGCCAGGGACTTAAGCCAGATCAGTGACCTGCAGGCCCAGCTGGAAGAAGCCACAAAGGAGAAGCAGGAGATCCAGGAAAAGGTAAAAAGAAGTATTCAAAAGCAACACAGCTCCCTGCCAGGAACCTGCCCGCTGCCTCAACACTTCTTTCTGATTAGGCTTCAGCTTTTCACTGTGTTCTCTGATTATTTTGACCAAAAATGCTTCTTTTATGTGGTAGCTTTCTTTCTTCTAAAAAAGGCATTGCAATTTACATGTAAATAGTAGAAATCAGAGAAAGTGTCAAGGAGCAAGTTTTCCCCCTCAGAATTCTTACAGTATTTAAAGGAAGGGTGGTGTACATAAACCTAACAGCCGATCAAGATGGAATAACTATTTAGGTGAAGAACTAATTCTAGTCTTTTCAACAATCGTCCCTGAACTTCAACCAACCGACTTTGGTCTAAATGTTTTATTTCATTTGTTGTTCTTTTGTTATTTCATTTTGAAATAGAAGATTCTCAGGTTAATAAAAAGATGGCAATTGGAAGCAAGTAAGAAAATAGTGTTTTCGATATCAGCTATTGATATGAAAAAATGTAATAGCTGGACATAATAGCAAAACCTTGTTACTGTGCACTGGCCATTTTATTTTATGCATGATGCATATGATTACTCCAATCAAGTGAAAAACCCTGAAGATGCCTTTTTACTCTGACACAGACACACACAGCGGATGCTTGCAGCCGAGTCATGTTTGAAATGTCAACTGATGGCTTTGTAGAAACAGATGGCCTTGTGCCATTCATTTCTGGCTTTTGTGTCACTCCAAACACCAACAGCTAGCTAGTGTACCTATATGAACATTTGATAAAAATTGATGTATTGAAGTTAGTCATATTTTAATATTAAATATGTTGGAGCAGTATATATTATATTTATAATATAGAATTTGTGCAGTTACAGCTGTGACTTGTTTATAAACCTAAACAAAAAATTCAAGTTGCCCTAAAATGCATAGCACATTTTTATATTTCGTGTTATTTCTATTTCTATTGTCAAATCATAATATTGCCGTTGTTTAAATGTAGTGTCACATTCATTAATTCAATATTTCCTTTCTTTAACTGAAAATTATTTCTTTTGAATCTGTCAGCATCACCATTCCATATGCCACCATTTGGGCATATGTTTTCCACTAACACTTAAGAGAAGTTGTTGCAGTTTTGAAATGATTCCCTTTCTTCTGTTTTCAAAGTGTCACTGGTTAGGACTGCAGGCAAGCTAGTTGAATACTGAGAATTTTACTCTGGCTTTGTCTTTCCCGAGTAAGCAATGCGTTCTCTAAAAACACGTGATCTGAAGTTTGGAACATATGTTGCTCCAAAACCTGTATCTTTATATTTTTCGGAATTAATGATTCCTTCACAGATGTGCAAGTTAGCCAGTGCAATGTGCTCTAATGCATCTGCAAGCCATCACAGATGCAGGCTTTTGAACTCTGTACTGATAGAAAGCCAAATGATCCATCTTCTCTTTAGAACAGAAAACAAAGAAATCATAAAGAATTTCAATCCATCTTCAATGATCTCTGGCTCAAAGAAGGCCCAGCTGTGTTTAAATTTTGTTTGTACGTATTTTTTTTCTTGGCGTGGTAGAATTTTACAGCAACTGTGTTGACTTACAGTGTTTTGCCGAAGTATTCCCGAGCCCTTGTAGAGATTTTCACTGAAGAATCTGAACGCATCTGTCCCTTGGTCGTAGATGTCTTTGGATTCTGTGATGTTATGTATTTTAGATCACAATTAATTGTGAAAATCTTTTCAAGTTTTTGTTTAGCATTACACAAGTTGCCCACTTTGTGTGATATAGTGTTTGTGTTTATAGTTTTTGGTTTTGAAAAAGCACAATTAAGCTGCAGGAATATATGTTTTTTTTAAGACTCTGTGGCTGGGGAACTGAAATCCTATATCCAGCTTTGGGTATAGTTTACTGAACTGTTGGACTTGGCATTATTTGAACTTGCTGTTTGGGCTTTTTGTTTATAGTTTTCATTCTAGTTGCCAGAAATTGAATAAAGACTGCTGACTTTACTGATCACTCAAATCTTTCTCTAGCAGGTCAAAGTGTTCACTTATTTAGAGAAATCCCAAAAATGAATCGGCAATGAAATGTTTACTGACCTTCATGATTCCTAAATGCAAGTGCTAATGTTTACATGGCAATCATCAGCAAATTGCCATTGTGAGTATGCTAGTCTGCAGATTTTAGCGCACATATCAAAGCCTTCCAAATGTGACAGATGGTGTGGTTGCAAATTCTAATTCTTTTTTTCACACTGCACTTGCTAACTCACAAACAGATCTGAATTATACAACTGTAATAAACCATAGTGTCCTTGCCTGATTTACCCTATTTCTGAGCTGACTGGTCAAATTACTGCATTTTGTGCTTTAGGTGTCTGCTAATGGTTGAGGCCTGGCATAAATGTGGATTCATGTGATACAAAGATTAATGTTTCTGATTCAGGCCTATGTTGATAAGTGCTTTTATCGTGTTGTACTGATGGAATACTATTTGTTCAGGAGACAACCTCTGTGTTTGGTATGTCATGTATTAATGCATGCCTACTTCCTTTTTTGATGCATTTATTTGCAAAATGAATTTCCTCTGGTAGATTAAATGTGAATTTAGCTTTAGCGTGGCACAGTTTAGCACAAGTGTGAATGCACATTATACGACCACAGCTTGGTGTTACTGGACTTTATTTTATGGCTGCACGGTGAACTAAACAAAATTGTGTGCTATAATCGCAGAATCAAAACACAGAAATAATGGCACACTGTTAGTTTTGGACCACTCAAGGCCCACCTATCAGAATATTTTTGGCGATACCAGAGAAGCACAGCAGGGCTGTAAGGCACTGTTAAAACCTGTCAGAGTAAGCAGTGATAGCTATCTAAAGCATCTGACCTTGAAGTGGTTATCTTATCCCCAGTAGGAGAAAAATCTGGATTCTTTAGTAATATCAAAGGAGAACTCCAAATCCTCCTTGTCTCAGATGCAAAGTCCCTTATTAGGTGCCATGCTGGCTTTTGGGCCAGTTTTGTTGTGATGTGTCTTTCTTCCTTTTATCAGTCATGAGAAAACCATTCAGATGGAACAAAAAAAACCAAAACAAAAAAAAAAACGTGCTTTGCATGAAGCAAAAGCTTTTCTAAAGGCTTGTGAAATTACTGTGGCTTGCTGTTACTCAGTTTCAACAGCAAGCTCTTCTTTTAACTATTTGTTGTACATTTAGGGCTTATCTAGAGCTTATTATTCACGCTGTATACACAATATTTATATTTAGAGAGTTGGATTACATTTATACAAAACTGTAATTTGGTTTTAATACATACACACATCAACACTTCATTTTAATTTTCACAGATCTCACTTAAGAGGGGGAGCAAAAACCAGAGGTCAAGAAGGTGTATAGTGGAAATTGCTCTGCAAGAGTGTTTATTTGTGTAAATATGTGTGTCTGTCCTCTAGCTCCATTCGCTACAGAACCAGTTAGAGTTCCAAGAACAATCCATGGTGGAGAAGTCACTTGTGAGCCGTCAGGAGGCAAAAATCCGTGAGATAGAGACGAAACTGGAGTATGAGAAAACGCAGGTTAAGCGGTTGGAGGTAAGATGATGCTTTTGGTCTGTGGATAAATGTAAAAGCCATGCATTGCCAACCTGTTAATGGGATTCTGACACTTAATTTCCTAGTAATTTTAAGACAAAGGCCCTAAAAATAAGGTTATAGTGCCGCTTGCTTTGCTCCGTACTGTCTTTCTAGATAACAAAAGTGTCCATCATGGAATGAATTTAATTAGGTTTATATAGAGACAGTCAGTTGATGGTCACCTTCCCTGTTATTCACCTTAAAAATGAATTAAAATTAATTTGGACAAAGGGCAACTCATAGCACTGTTCACATTTCCATTTTGTTATTATTAATGGCACAACTGGCCTGCTGTAGGCAGCTGAGAAATTACTTAAAACAGTACAAAGAAGATAATTTAGCTTGAGTGTTGTTCACTTGTCCGTACTATATGTGACCTTAACACGTTCATCAACTGCTTCCCAGAGTCTGGTGGGTCGTCTGAAGGAGAATCTTGAAAAGTTGACGGAGGAAAGAAATCAGCACATCACTGCAGAAAACAGGGAGAAGGACCAGAATAAACGCATGCAGAGGCAGCTAAGGGACATGAAAGAAGAAATGGCAGAGCTGTCCAAGAAGGAGGCTGAGGCAAGCCGCAAGAAACATGAGCTGGTAAGGCCATGGGTGCTTTGTGACCTTATGGGACTCACTGGTGTTTACACTGGAGGAGCTAACCATGCTCCAATCCATTCACCAGGAAATGGACATCGAGAGCTTAGAGGCAGCAAATCAGAGCTTACAAGTGGACCTTAAGTTAGCCTTCAAGAGGATAGGGGATCTGCAGGCTGCCATTGAGGATGAGATGGAGAGTGATGACAACGACGACCTAATTAACAGGTGAAGTGCAGATTTATTCTTTGTTTCATTAGATGCCACACTGTAATGTAGCTAGCTGCCTTAGGTACCACAGGGCATTCTCTTTGTATGTTGGAAGAAAGTTACCAAATGAGATCTGCTAGCTTTTTCACCAGGCTGTCAATCATAACATGTTCTTTCTCCTATGTCTTCCTGCTTCAATTTCTAACCTCTTTTGAACAAAGTCATACTACAGTCTGTCAGTTCCCCAAATACTTCTCAAATGGTTTAATTCTGCTCCAAGCTTTTGATCTTTTGTCTCTTTGTTGGTTTTTCTGGTTTGGTTACGCGTTTCCTCTTTGCTGTTGAGTTGAGGGTTATGCTGGCTCTGAGCCCTCAGATGTAAACACTAACTGCAATATTACAGACCTCTAAAAAGAAGACGGTGCACTCACCAGCTCTGTTTGAGCAGAGGGCATGGATTGTTTTACAGATTGTTTTACTGCTTTACAGTACACAGTTATTTTATGTGTGCTTAAATTGCTCTTATGTTCTGTCCTCCTCTTGCAGAGTTTCAAAAAAATGTATCTCACGTTCTCTGTTTCTCTTTTTCCTTTTGGTGTCTTCCACACTTCTGGCAGTTTGCAAGACATGGTGACAAAATATCAGAAAAGAAAGAACAAAACGTGAGAATGGAAAATGCTTCCTTTTGTTTCTGTCGTTATGGTTGTTTTCAAGTTTGTTTTGTTTTTCTTTGGCACCCATTTTAACCACAAGGGAGAATAATGCAGTATACCTTATCCTTTCATTCTTTTTGTTCACAGTAACACTGTGAGACGAAGTAATTTTAAATAGAATAGAAAGCAGTGTCTGTGTTATACGTCTCTGATAAAAGCAATGCTTAAAGGATGGCCCTGGTGTTTCATTTTATTTTGTGCCAAGTGTCTGGCGGTGTCCGTACACAGTCCGCCTCATTAGAGATTTCAAGGCTTGTTTGTTTGATGTTAGATGAAATGTAAACTAGAATGGAAAATGGAGTATAAGGCTAAATGTTGAAGTTTTTCCTCCTTTAAACTGTTCTCACTGCTTTTGAAAATATGAACCAAAAGAAAAACAATTGTTTTTAACAAACGTGGTAATGCTGCATCATTCTCTCTATGAATAATTTTGTGTCAAACATCGTCCTTATTCACCGCTCACCACTTTGTTAAATCAAGAGTTTGCGTTGTTGCACTGAATTTTCTTTAATTGTCGTTTTGTTCTTCTAAAGCTTTTCCAAAGCACATGCAGCACATCTCACTGAATGCAGCACTGTGATGCATCAATGCAAAATTATAAATGTAATATTCTTTTACTGCACTTTGCATGATAAGAGACTAGGGGTGAATGATATCGCCTGTGTAATGATATGTGATGAAAATTTCCAATAATGGCTTTTACTGACAATACAGAAAGAAAAGTAGTGAGTGCTCCAGCAATGCTCGGTTAAATCAGTTGTTGGGTCACATGCTCAATATTGTTTTTGTCTTAAATGATGAAACAAGTTTGTCGTTTCCACCTTTAGCTGGAAGATGCATATTTTGCAAAGCACCATGCTTTGTTAGAGGTCGTTGAAGTAGCTCCATTTTACGTACTAAATCGGCATTGGATGCTCTCATGCGGCTTTTGCTGTCAGACATGCCTGGGTTTGTTGTTGCATGCACTGGGGAAGGTATATACATGGTGTTGCTCTAGCAATGATATTGATGATGTATAATCAGGCAGCCCTATTGGAGATATGTGTAGTAATATGAAACAATTACAATTCTGTGATTGCCTGAATATATCTTCAGTCATCTGCTTTTTTTTTCTGTGACAATTTGGTGCAGATATTTTCAGTGTTTAATCTTATGGGAGTAATTTACATGTGCTCTGGAAAACCTTAAGCATGATTGTGTGAGTACTGCTTGGTAGTGTATGTCATGTCTGGACATACAGCAAGTGGTGCGAACAACACAGTCCACTACTTGAATGTTTTGACTCAAAGCTGAGCTTTTGATTTCCTTGTGTTCAAATATTCTACTAATCCAATCTTATTTTACAGTACTGTGAAACATTTAACTGAAAATATAAAAGTTCATCTTGTCTCTCGTGTTAAATGTAGTTATTTATTTTTACTCAACCCTCTTTTTTTTCATTTTCAATACAGTAAAAGGATTTTGGCATGCTGAATAATTAACTGTCAATGCCAGCATAGTACTTCTGTTTATGGCAAATATCCATAGCTTTCTACATTAATCTTTGATTGCTTTTTCAAAGGGATATGCTATTGTGCCTTTATTAATCACTTTGTCTTTCAATTTTTCATCAAACAGTCCATGTGCATCCGTGCTTTGCCTTTCTTTTTGTGCAACTCGAGGCAAAGAGCAACGATTTGCCATGTTTACTTAATTACATTTTCCCTCCTTCGACATCATTGCATTAACAGCATGGGTGAACAGTAATGGAGGTGGTGATTTTCTCCTAATTATGAAGTGGATTTTCCAGATGAATTACATTACTATTGAATATTTTGTACTTAATATTTCAAAACCGAGGTTGCAATTCTTGGATTAATGTGATTGTAGTGTCATTTACATTTCTGATTGCAGCACAATACTTTGCAAGGCAAGAAAAAACCTTTTTTGTCACCAGGTGATAATTATCCTTGAAGTTCAAGTTAATTACATCAGAGTGCAATGTGTCCACAGTTTGAAGTAATTAGCTCTTGTACAATAAAGACCATAAATGTATGGTTTAATGTTTCTGTTATTTAGCACTTACATGATAGCACCAAACCATACATGATTTGATGCTGACTGTAAGTATTTGCGACAAAGATTTACAACCAGTGCAGGCCAATTGTCAGAAGCGATTAATGTTCACGTCTGAAGTCTTGGGGCTTGTTTGTATCTGTGGGCCTCAGGACTGGTTAGCAAGTAGTGTGAGGCCAAGGACAAATCGTTTGTGACACCATTTGCACAGCACTCAATTGCAAGCCACCTTTTATTTTGCACGCCTGTGTGTTAGATTGAGGGTGGGAGATGGAGATAATTTTGCTGTGGGCTGGTTTCAGTATTTTGGTGTGTAATATATCATGTTAAAAAGTCACAGCATCAGGGAGATGACAAATGGGCAACATGTGTAATCAACACGCCGGTATTAACGAAGCTATTATCTCTTTTTTTTTTTTTCTGGTGGGCTTTTATCAGTTGTATTTAGTATGCGGAAGAGAGTAGAGGGAGTGTGAAGTGAAGGGCCAGCTTATTATAGCTTGACTTGGACTCACAATTTTCACCTTTTGCCTCAGAAGGCACTACTCAGACTCTGCAGTGGGCAGGGTTTGTGTAGTAAAATTATAACCAGACCACTTAATCTCGCTGGGATCATCATTACCCGAAAATTGGGCCCCTAAGTTAAGATATAAATGCTCTTAGAAAGCCTGAATAGCACTTAAAGAACCTAATGCTCCTGGTGCTCTGCGCTCACTCCCTGACGATGCTCTACTTTCACGCAGACCACCAGAAAGAAGTGAAGAAAGAATACAATTTGTTCTGAGAGGAGAAAAAAATGAATGTGTGACACAGAGATTGGTGACAAAGGAGACACTACTCTCTTCAGTGGGAGACCTATGTAAATGCACATATGGTATCTAGAGCTATTATGGAGGCTGGAGCTGTCTAGCTGTCATCTCACACCTCTTGGAATACTGTGTTTGCACCTTATAAGCAGTTTGCCACATTTTCCAGTGCTCAGACAGAAAAGCTAGTCCACAAAGACAGATCTGTTACCTACATTGCTGTTTGTTATTTTTAATGGTGCTCAGCTTGATATAGACACAAGATGAACTATATCTACAATTGTGATATGTGAAGCAATTATTTTAGATGGATGAAACGTGATTGTTTCAACGGTATCGTAGGTAAGGCAATGTAAGACATTAATAAAGAGGAACTGCAAATTGGAGCTCTCTATAATTAACCTTAATTTGTGTATTTAATATAGAGAATGTTGTCTTGAATGTAAGAAGTGTCTCTTAAGAATGTAATTTTCTGCTCTGCACAGAAACACAAGTCAAACATGCTTTGCGCCTTCATAGCATATGTGTCTCTTTGCAATTTCAAAAGTGTGAAATGTGAAAATTTATTTTCACACATCATGCAGCCTAAGAAGGCAGTATATCTTGCACTGAAGGGAGGGGAGGGAAAAAAAGAGAAGAGAATTTTTCACTTAATGCAATTTGACCCCAGTGTCAGTATTGACTTAGAGGTTATGCCACTTTGCTCACCTCCTTGTGTCACTTTAACCTCCTAGGACAATGGGATGCATAACACAGAATATTCACCAAAAAAAGAAAAAAAAAGTCACCTGGGATCTGCTTAGCTCTTTCATCCAGATCCTGTAGGTCTCTGTTTATTGATTGCCATGTCAAGCATAGGGCCATGGGGCTGTCTCAAGGCTCCACTCCAATAACAATCACCAGGGACGACAGGTGACAAGTCACACAGATGCTAGCAGCTTGGAACCAGCCAAACAAGTTAATTATACTTCCAAGAGCTTCATCTGCATACCGCCTTTTCACTAATGCATTTGCAGCACATTTGTCTCTTGTACGGACACCAAACTGTTGCATGGCATCATACTAACCACTATTTTTATATGAGAGAGAAATAACTGTAACCTGCTAACAGAAAGTTTTTAATATGTGAAATCAAACCCTTCTTTTTTTCTTGGCTGTGTAATTTATGTAATCTGACACTATATAAAATTCTTGATGTATTTATGCAATTTAACATTAAGCAGCCAAGTGACGATCAAAAGAACACATCCCTACATTTCTTCATTGTCTGGAAGATTGTTCTACTTAAAGAAGAAAAATTTTCAGATGAGTATTTTTGCTGTTGGAAAGCCCTGGATGCTCTGTATCAACTCTAGCTGATTTGGTTTCTTCACAGTGGGGAGGAGATGGATACAGATTCAGAAGTGGAGGACCGTGTGGACGGAGTTAAGTCTTGGCTCTCCAAGAACAAAGGCTCCTCCAAGACCATGTCACAAGAGGGAAGTCTGAAGAGCACCAGGTTAGTGAAAGCTTTCCATCTGCTTTTTGTCAGATGACCATATAATTCCCCATTGTAACAGTGATGAAACTACCCACATCCCCAGCCTTAAAAAGGCCCACGATTACCTGGGGCAGTTTGCAACAGAAGGATGAGTATTTCATGTGATTAGGTGTCATCTCTCTCTCCCGGTAATCTGTCTAATGACAGGAGGCAGGATGGGGAAGCGGCTGCTGTCAAATTTATTGAAGTGGCCCGTGGCCAGTTGGCACGCCTGCTAAATGACGCCTCTACCACAGTTAGATAGATCTTCTCACTGGTTGATTGCCTTACTTTCTACAGTGTACACTGTGCATAACAGCAATAGCCAGAGGTACTGGATGTGTTCCCTGACTCTTGAATGGTTTCAAGGACAAAATGAAAATGACAGATTTATTCTATAACAAATTGACATCAGTGTGTCAAAGTATGAAAATGTAACCTTTCAGTTACCACATATGAGCTGTCATAGTTGTCATACATCAGCTATGAATGTTTCACGAAATTAAAATTGAGAGTTCTGGCTTTAAATACGCAGTATTTTTCTTCTTGTGTTCTCCTGGTTGTCATTTTTCTTATGCGACTCTTTAGATATTCAGCAAATGCAGATGCTAAAGAGATGAAAGAAGGTAAAGAGAAGATTAATGACAAAGATGGGAAAGAGGTAGAGCCGAGCAGATCGGTGTCTGTCCTGAGCTCTCTGAGCTACCGGAAACGCTCCAATCTGAAGGACTCCATAGGAGGTACAGGCGATGACAGCTCCCTGTTCAACACTCTCAAAGAACAGCCTGACACACTAGACCATGCCTCCATTCGAAAATCTAAGTCAAAGTCTGGAGACCTTCAGGAAGATTGGAAGCAGAGTCGGTCACAGGAAGACTTAGAAGACAAAGGCTCTGTCATCTCTCTAGCCTATTCTGAAGCCACCAGCAGAGCCAGGAAGGGTTTGGAGTCCCGCTGGACTTCACGCAGCAGCCCTGAGTTTGATAAAGAGTCCATGGTATCCTCTGTGGGTCCCAGCAGGATGTCCACCCGGAGAGCAATGATGGACATGGACGATGACAATAAGTCAACTATCAGCAGTGTGAGCCGATCCAGCCCTCGATCGCTCCATCGCAGCACATCTTGGAAAGATGAGAGACGCAGCAGCTCTCGCTTGTCCGTCGCCCGCAGCTGTGGTCTCAGTGAGTTTGGTCTACACGTAGATGACGATGATGACGGCCAGAGCGTTGCTTTTAGCAGAGGGGGAGCCTCGCCTTACAGTCCCCGCTCACGCAGTCGCAGCCTTTCTACATCAGCTCAAACACGCTCATCAGACAACAATCTGCCTGACACGTCAGACATTAAATTAGTCACCCATCGAAACTACTTGGACCCTGACCTAGAGGCTGCAATTAATGAGGTGCTGAGCTTCAAACCTATTAAGTTCAAACGCAGCAAACTTGATGAGTCTAGTGATGAGGACAAGGATGAAAAGATGAAACAAGTGAGTGAGGACAGTAGGAAGAAGGCTGAAAGTGAAGGGCCGGGCTGCAGCACTTCTAACCCACTACGTTCTTCATTAGGCTCTACTCTGGAGCACAGTAACAGACCATCAAGCACCAGCAGCTCTCGTAGTTGTCTAGATAAAAAAGGTAAAGTTTCATCATCTGAGAGCTCCTCATCTTCAGATGACCATCACAGCAGAAAGAGCTCAAAGTTGAAAAAGGGCAAGAAGAAGTCCAAGAAGAGCTCTAAGAAAAAAAGCGAATCAGAAGACTCTTCTTCCTCTTCTTCCTCTTCGTCCTCCAACTCGGCCATCTCCTACCGTAGCTCCAGTAGTATTAAAAAGTGCCCTAAACAAGAATCCGATGACGATGAGAAGGAGCTTACAGGTCATGGAAAATCTAGCAAGAAGGAAACAAAGAAGAAGCAGAAGAAAATGGACAGCTTGGTGATGAAGTACCTGTACAGGCATGACAGTGACTGATACCGAAAGAAGGTGATACTTGGTGTGGTGATAACACCAAGCCTGGCATCAAGTTTGGTCGTCTGACTTAAAATACTAACGTTTGCTATGTGTGACATTTTTTTTGTTTTTAGTTTGGTTTTTATTCACCAGTTTTGACTAAATAGTCCGTGTGAAGAACAAATGCTGACTTGTACTACTACCAGTGTTTTTGACAAACGTGACACAGGCCTATTGATGCCTACCACCGTTTTTCCTTTGCTTGTATTGACATTTGTCTTCATTTAAGCTTCACATTTTTCCATACACTGTAGTGATGCTGTTTGGTTTGCATTACATAAACTCCTGCCACTTGAGTTTTATTTTTAAATTCCATTAGAAACAGTGGTTTATATTTAGGTTTAAAGTAATCCATCACTGCAATTCATCAGATTCTTTTTAGCTTTTATTTGTCCCGCTCCCAGGCATCACAGGAAGCACAGTGAAATATTTGTCATGAGAAATAGTAGTGATATAAAGCAGTGTTACATTCCTGTGTGTTTTTTATCAAAAAAAAGCATCCCTGCAAATCTGAGTGTTTTTCCTAATGGTGTTTGAGATGGTGTGCGCGCATAGTATTAAGAGAAGAGTGTCTGCCTGTGACTGTTCCTCTAGCACAAACAGATGCTGGCAATAAGGGGAAAAAATTTAATTATACCTATTTTTCTTTTTGCATGTTAACTGTGAAGAGTTGAGTTGTGACATGACTGTTGATATTATTTGATGTAAACATGTGCAGTATATTCTAAAATTAGCTCTGCCTCAAAAGCTGTCTATTTTGAGTTCCTGATAGCATCTCTTGTTCTTTTCATACTTATGCCAGCAAACTAATAAAGGCCAGTTTTCTGTCCGTGTTAACAATTTAGCCTTAAAACACAGCCCTCCGGCCTTATTTTGCTGTTGCAAAATGGTCAAATATTCATTTCACACTTCATCAAAGTAAACCTACTTAAAAGTAATTATTAGGACATTTTGATTTTAATTTGTATTGCTTGTTTTGATACAGCTTGCTGCTCTGGAAGCTAGTTTCACAGGTGGCTTAAAGCAATCTGGTTATATATTACTGTTGTCATGGATATAGCTGGCTGTTTTAAGAAGGTAATTAAATTAGAAGTATGTTAATTTGAAAGCACCCATTTTATCAAATTTTTTAAAAAGTATTTTTTAAATTTTAGTGTCCTTGCCTTATATACTCACACAGTGCATGGATGAAGTGCAGCATTTTGTATGTTGAACATGGAGTGTATGTTGAGTGGAGTGTACTTCAAGGAGATGTCTAATACTCAAGGACACTCGTGTGTGTTTAATCAGAAAGATGCTATATTAGTGTTAAAGAGCCTGTTTCAGTTGCTTTTCCTTGTTCTCAGGGTGTGCATTAAATTGTATCTTAATGGAAGTATTCATATACTGGAATCTCTGCAGTAAGCTAAGCTGCCATCAAACTAGTGCAATGGGTGATTCTGATGTAATGAGTTGTCATGACAATGGATTCTAAGAATGGCTCCAGGTAAATAACCTTTTTAATGAGTGTAGTAGAGGCAGAAGCAAGGCACAAGCTCATTGAATGCTGTGTTGGTTCTGATTTAATCTCTTCTACATTTAACCTACTAACAGCACATATTTACTAATATCTGAACATGGTGCCATTACAATACTTCTGCATGTAATTCTTAAGCATTTAGCTCAATAAGAAATTTCTTTTAATGATTCATAAAGTTTTTTTATTGGTGTCCACAGAGCTAGAATCTCTGTGACGCAAAAAGAGGGAAACCATGCTAATGTAGTGCACGCATGTCTTGCTCATTTAAGGGTTTACTGACTGGAAAGAGTCAGCTAAGAGTTTTATATCTTAAAAGCTGTTTTTTTTATTTTTTATTTTTCTTTCCTTTTTTATGTGTGTTTGCTTTTTTTTTTTATGGGGCTATAAAAGAAATCGTGTTCTAATGTGTCTGTATGTGTATTGACCCCTACAGCCCTCCTGTGCACCGGAGAGACGCGAGTCTGCCCAGATCAGATGAAGAGGATGAGGTGGACAGAGATGGGGGGCAGGCGCCGAGGCAGATCAACTGCGAGGGCTCGCTGGCAGAGAGCTCGTCATAATCCACAGCCTGTCAACCTTGGTTTTTCAGTGACACCAATTGCACAACAGGGACACAGTTCTTTTCTGCTAACTTTATTACTCTTTCCCAGCCAACAAGAACAGAAATGAGGCACACAAAGAACGCTTTTTGTTGAGTAGGTTAGCTTGGGCATTTCATCATCCTCATTGTGGCACACCTAATAACATCATAAAATTATTTTGCTTAAATTATGCTTCTTTTAAGTATTATTTGAAAGAATATTAAAATGAAGGACTATCAGAAGAACCTTTGTGCTGCTGCTTTATTTATAAGAGCTGCTTTTCAGGCATATTTAAGCACGCCTCTGCACTCTTTTCTGACTTTACAGATAGCTCTGCCAAGAGGATTTAGATAAGCCTGCTTTGGTTTTGGACTTCTTCAAGAAGGTCTGACCAACTATTAAGATTATTCTTATCTTTTTCCATTAATGTAGACTACCGCAGTGGGAGGAATTAACCTCTTTTTAATTAATTATCTCACTGCCCGTTTACATATGGCTCTTGTTGCAAGTTGAGATATTCATAATTTTTTGAATGTGAGGTTAGCTAATTATTGCTGACAGGAAAATTAAAAAACAACAACAACAAAAAAAACCTAAAACCAAGCTGTTAGGGGTTTAAAGGTGACCTATGTTGGAAATGCTGAGAAATGGATTTAAGTTTAGATTTCAATGTGCATTGATAGTTTAAATGGATATCTACTATGTTGAATCAAATGCTTTAGATGCAGCTCAGATAAAATTGAATAAAGCTACAAGTATTTTATTGAGATGAAGTTTGCTGTATTTTTGTGCTACTTAAAGTTCAAAGGGAATGCATTTTTTGGGCTAATATAGCTTCTTTAAATAATATATCCCACAGGAGATTATTCCAGTTTTTGGATATATAATAAAATGAAGTCTGTTCTGATGTCTCCGTTGCTGATTTTACTACTTTGAAAGTGTACGATGAAGATGATCTTTAGAGCATTTTGGGCAAATTGGTTTACGCAAATAATTCCATACCTTTTTGCTATTTCAGGGTGCCAAATATCACATGGATTATATTCTTATAAATAGTTAATGTTTGCATATCTAAAAAGTTTGGGTTGGGACTGTAAAAGCAGCCCTTAAAATAATATTTTTTTTCTTTTATATTGAGGCTCTTTCTCAAAGCTGTCATTTTGAATGTAATTTAAAGGATCATTAGAGCCATATGTTAAAATATCAGCAGCAGGATTTGAAAGATTTTTCCTCGTGTTGGACTTTTTTCATTCAAAGTACTGCCAAAATACCTTTAATTAAAACCACTCTGCTCATAAAATTTAATACTTGCATGTAATTTCAGATGCACAGAGGTATGAAGTGATTTCTTGTTGGCATCTTTTTCTTTTCAGGCACATATGAAAATAACTGAATACTTCTTTATTAACCATGATAATGATATTCTTAGATGAGTGTGATGTAATGGATTTTAATGTATGGGCTTTCTGCTCATGCAAAGAAAAGCTTGAAGTGTCTGTCTTACTATTAGCATATGTTTTTTTCAGAAAAGGCTAATCTGCATTTCATGTCTTATTTTCTCAGTTTTCTTTTCTATGCTTCAGACATGAATATTAATGTGGAACACAGGAAACTTTGATGTCAGTTTTTCAGAATAGACTTGTTAAATGAAGAAGAAGAAGAAGAAGAAAAAAATCCTACATTTCATTGCCTCCAAGTTGGAGTAACTGACTTTACCAGATAATACTTCAAAACTTTGCACTTCATCGTATCTTTTTAAAAGGCTTGTCTATTTTCATTATTGAACAGATTGCCACATGTTATATGAGTGATCTCAGAGGGATTTTTTTAGCAAATAAATTCTGCTGTTTACAAAAATTAGTGTTGGCTCACTGTAATTGCATAGAGGTATAATTTGGATTCACATTAGTTTGAAATTCACCACTATCAGAAAACAGTTTGAGAAATGGTTACAAAGCAAGGAGGACAGTTTTAGTTTAAGAAAAAAAAAATCTGATGTCTGATTAATTTTAGCTCATCTACTGCATGGAAGTGTCTCATCATACCCATCCAGTTTTCCCAGGAGACCACAGAGGAAACAAGCAATTCATAGAAATGATTAATTCCGAGTAGATGGGGAGGCAGGCTGAATGTTGCTCACACTACCATTCGGGCTGTTAATTTGACTGCTGCACATCTACACAGTTCAAAACCAAGCCTTGGGCAAATTCAGAAAGATCAAAAACCCGAGTGCAAGCATAGTCTTCCTTCCACATCAATCTCTATTCTACATAGGCAAAGCTTACCTAGATTCAAAGGGATTGATGGGTTTTAGATTACCACCTTGGTTGACATTCACACACAGTGTGTTTTTGCTTTAAAGAATCCCCCTATTTATCCAACCAATCTGTAATCCTCGCTCCTATACACAACCTGTTCTGCTGCATCACTCTGTGCCAGGGAGCTTTTGCTGTAATTTCACTTCACTTGCGTGCACCCTCCGGATGGCTGCATGTTTCTGCTTAAAGGCTTTCCATTGAGTGACAGATTAAATTCTGCTCCCGATTTTACTTATTTTGGCTCTAACACTGTTTCACAAGCCACTGGAGCAGGAAGTCATTAGCTCAACAAAGCCAAGCAAGTCTGTGTTTACGGTGCCACCCTCCCTGTTATTTAAACAGAGCGGTTAGGCCACAGACATTTGCTGCGCTGGAAGTCTAAAGCTGCACCTCCATGGACAAGAGTGCCCCATACAATTATATAGAATGCCAGGCTTTTTATTTAGCTTATTAAGTAGAACATCTGAATATTTGTGTTTTCTAGTAACCTTTAAGCATCACCTTGGATGAATTTCTCTCAAAATATTCACGGTACCTTCTTGCCTCCCCCAGCAAGATTATGTGCCAGCATGGACAAAGATGCACCTTTTCAAAATGACAAAGCTGATGGAGAGCAGCCAGACACGGTCACAACCGACTCTTAAATAACACTGTGTGCCAGCATCGGCATAAGCAGCTGTGTTCTCAGAGCGTCTTCACATTTTGACCTTGGTTGGAGGCCATCCTGCCAGGCTGTAAGATATGTGGGGGTGCAGTTAGACGGGAGAACATATTTATCAGGCATCATCCTCAACTATTAGTGCTTCCAGTTTCCTGCTGTATGCCTGCTGTCAATAAAGCACTGATTGGAGGCGCTGGGACATTGCCTGCAGGGACCAGGTGAGGAGGCTGCATTCATTTGCAATTCTAAGATGAAAAGAAGCAGCAGAGTGTGCTGCTTGGGCGCCTCTCTTTGTTTGCACATATCATTTCCACTCTAATGAACACGGCGCAGTAGTGGGCCTTGCAACAAGGCTCAAAGGTAGGTGCAAACATTGTTTACATTTTGCATAGGTCTTCTGTGGGCCTGGGGGACCATTAAAGGATTTTTTCTTCCTGTGTGGGACCTACCAAAAAAAAGGCAATGGGGAATCTGTGATTTATTTTGTTTCATGCCCCTCTAATACCTAAGCACGGTTTAAACCCCCAAAACAAATTGTGGGAATCCTTGGAGTGTTAAAAAAAAAAATGTCGCAGCGTCTACCACCAATTTCAATGTCGGATTTCTCCCTCTCTATCTCCACTCCACACTATGCAGGTGGCCAAAGCCTCCCACTGTGCTCAGAACTGTTCAGTGCTTAGTGTCTCTGCCAAAGGAGAGTTGCTACCCCTGCCACTGATGTATGTGTATGTGTGTGTCTGGGTGAGAGGGAAATGAAGTCTTAGGATGTAGTCTGCAGCAGTCCACTACATTTAAGGGATTTGAAAATGCAAATGGTCATTTTCTTTCTCCACAGCATTTCTCTGTGGTAAAAATGTTAGCAGAGTGTGCTGCTTCCCCAACGCTTTGTGCTCTCGGTTCTTCACAGTGATGGGATTTCCTTTGTTTCCCTTCACCTTCTGCTGCAATTATATTTTTAGTTCTGCAAGCCTCAGAGACAGATCCAGGGTTGTCCTTAAATCCAAGTGTTAGACGAACAAATACCCACATGGTCTTCTCTTATTTCTTATCTGACTGAGGTTTGCGCATTTCTTTTGCATGTCTTTCTAAAATGATTTGCATACGCAACACCTTCTGTGAGCTATTTATTTAATGAAAATCAGTTTCAATCATAAGGCACCAAATCACAGCCACAGTCGCCTCAAGGTGCCTTATATAGTAAGACCCAACAATAATAGAATTCAGTGAAAGTTGATAAAATCAAAACATATAAAAACTTAATCAAATACACTCCCCCTCTAATCCGAATCTCTATTTCATAGGTCATAGGGATTGACAGGCCAAACACATTATTTGACTCCTGCTTTAATCTTAATGCTTCCTCATATATACCGTCCACAGTCTGACCTCTAAAACTAAGCTTTTTATTTCATCATACCCTGAGTGGAGCAAGCATTTGAATATAATCTTCTACACCGCTTTTTTTTTTTTTTTTTAAACACATATGTGTTTGGTTTTGTGCAACGACGACATGCACACAGCAGTAATTTACATGCCCTGAATCTCTTTCCTCATTAGCTCATTTCTATTGTGAAAAAGCAACTCAATCAACCATATTAATTGTGGCCAAACAGATGGGAGGGTTGACATGGGCGAGGATGGTGACAGAGATTTGCGTAGGAGGCTGCTGGTGTAGCTGTGCTGCTTTCTTACACTGATAAATGCAGTGATAGATTACTAAGTAGCCCTTGAACTCTCTGGAAGGGGCGTTCACTGCTGCCATTGGTGGACCTCATGTACTACAGGCTGTCAGTGTTAATGGGAGGGAGGTGTGAAACCACAATGCTAAATTTCAATTTCCCCATCTCTACATTTGTGAACAGGGGCCTGTTTCTAATAATCCCTACATTTTAGATCCCACTTCCAGCCGTTGGGGGGTGTGGCATGTTGCATGTTGTTTCCTGAGAGCTGCTGCCAAGCTTTCTCTTCACGGTCAACACATTGCACACAAGCTCGTCCCCGTCCTAAAGACGCCTCAATTGACCATAAACACTGTCTTTGAAATCTCCTGCACTGCAAGAATTTTTTTTTTCTTTTCCTCCATGAAAAACGTAAAACTATTTTATCTTTTGGAGTGCTGGGTTTTTTTTTAACTACAAAGGAAATGTGAAAATACATTGTGTTGACTTTACCAGACACTTAAATAAATTCTTCAGCTATGTCTTTGCGTGAGTCATTGCACTGAGAGATAAAATGTTCTCTACTTGGTGCCAGCACTTGACAGCTTGGTGGTCTTTACCACCAAACTCACGAGCACTGCAGCTATAAACTGATAGATAGCAGGAATTAACTATGCATCTAATTACAGACTTTATAAGCATAACTCAGTGAGCAGATGGAAGTCACTGGTGTGTTTGGAGTCACTTTATCCAAACCCCAGGAGAGTACACTGCATCATATCCAGAGGAACATATTCCTCTTCAAAGTGAGATTTATTTAAACTAATACAAAAGCCTAGTGGCCATTTGGCTTTGGACTGGTACTGTGTCATTGAGGCTTGGCATGAGCAGAGAAAATGTGCACAGCTTTGCTGGACTGTATACAAGATCTAGTTGGTTGTCACAGCACATATGTATATCGCTGTTGCCAGGTGGTGGATACATCTTAACCCATCGTGAACTGTACAGTAAATGCTACAGTCACAATCAGCTATAAGTGGGCTAAATGTTTCTCACAAGGAACTTGTATGCTCTGAAAAAAGAATTAAATGACAATTTCCATTTGGTAAACAAGACTAACAATCATTAAATAAAGGCGCTAATAAACTAAAATTAACTATTTGCACACTTTACTTTCCATGACTCGCGTTTCACATTTGCAATTACTTGTCAAATGTTTTAAAATGTAATTTTTCTTTTTACTCTCAGGATGTCTGATGTTTGCACTGATATTTTTCAAAGCTTTGGCTTTTCATTTCTGCAGTAATTGAAAGGAGGACACTTTCACTCAAACCCAATCCCTGAATCTGAAGACGTGATTTTATTTTCCATTTCATTATAACCCCGGAGAAATTGGGGGAGGCAATTTGTGGCCACAGCTGATTGGGAGATCTTAAACAGTTATTCAAAGATGAGAACCAATCAACATCCGACGGTGAGGTATTTAATGGAGATAAGGTTCTGAATAGAAATTGGAAAATGCATAAAGTGGCAAAGTGGTGCCTGGAACATATCCTGAGATTGACAGGCAGACATTGAATGAGTCGGGCAGGATACTAATGTCTGTCCTGTCATTTGGCCTTCCCTTTTAGCAGGCTCCATCTCACTGTCCGTGTGGGACTAAGTCTGAGTGACAAGCCACTGACATTTACAATCTCTGGGCCTCAAAGTGTGGGCAAGCATGCCCGTGCTGAAATGTGATCACACTGGATGGTCAGAGTCATTAGTGAATCATGTTATGGCCCTGCATAGACTGTTATTACCACCCTCCCCAGTTGATGGTGTTTTTTCTCTAAACTCTAATGCAGCTTTTGGTGTTTAATTATATTACTTTTTAGTACAAGGTCATCACAGAGCACTACCTTTGGGTGAGATAAAGATTAAATAAAATACAAAAGGACACTTGAATATTTCATGACTGGCTGTTAGCTGTTCACAAGTTCAAATAAATAATTTAGTGATGTAATGAAAACATGGCACTGACATAACTAAACTCAAAGATATTCTCATAATATCCACCTATTAAATTTAGCACTCATAAAACCTTAGAGATGCAGTGATGAAAGTGAACCATACTGTGGTTAAGCTACATTTTTTAAGCATTTGGGTTGTGTGAGAATATTGTCCTTGTGTCTCTGTGCAGTAGCTAAGTAATGCCAAAGTCTAGCAATGTTGCTAGGAGACTTAATGTCCAGACAAATGGTAGACTAATAGTCACTGAATTATTCAGTATCAGCACAGGAGGTGAGGCAGTTAAGAAAAGTTATATCAGTGTGGAAGGTCTATTTTCTTCCCGAGACCTTTGCAAGCGTACAAATGGACTTCATCACTGGAACTTCAGGTGGATCCGTTTATGTATATTTCCTCACCTTCATCCTCTGCAGTGCTCATACAGGGGCGTGCAAAGTGAAGTACCTCTCTTGCTCTTGCTCTCTCTTTCTCTTTTTCTGCAAACCACTGCTCAAGCTATACAGTAGAGTATGGATCCGTCCCATTCTAGTGGCACAAATTAATCTACACCAGCTGTCCACCTGAAACAGACCCCGTATGTACAGTACAAGGACACATTCATTTATTTCACTTCTTCCTGCCAGGGGAAATCTACGAACGTGATTTAGAGCTCCGGTGCTGTTGTTCTGGCTAAACAATACATTTCAATGAGATGCAAGCTCTCAGCAACAATGTGAATATAAATCAGTAAATCGTTGCACACCTCCTTTTGAGTCTTAGGCAGGTAATGTGTGTGTGTGTGGTTTAGATTGCATTGGTTGTATTGGTTGTGAGGCAGTGCTTGTAGCTGTTTCTATAACTAGAACTAAAAGGAAATTGCTTGTAGCATTTTTCAGCAAAATACCAAATTACACACGGGTTGAAAAATATAGCTTATGGGCTTCTTTGAAGTTCAGATGTAATAAGGTTCAGGCAGTTTCTGGTGAAGGTGAAAGGACAGCATATTTGCTAGACAGACAGAACCAGGTGGTGTAGCATTCAGCATGGCATGCTATAAACACAGCAAAAGCACATGATTGTCGGCCTACGCTGTGCGTGTGCATACTCAAAAACAGCAGCCCTGGGATTCAGTCATTTCTAAACACAATATATGTAACTATTTTTTTAAATGACTGTGTGCAATATAAAACCAAAATACATTAACTGTCGTATAATAATACATTTATGAAGTATTTTAATCCAGCACTCAATGTTGCATCATTTGAAGGACTAACCAAATCCTACGTTTATTCTCGCAGTCTATTGTGCACTCACAGACTATTTTACACTTTACTGACACCAGCTTGGACCTTCTGCTTATTTCAGAACTGCGTTCATTTTTCATGGCATGGCATAGATTCATCGAGGTGCTGGAAACATTGCTCAGAAATTTTGCTCCGCATTGATAGCACGTGATAGCATCGCACAGTTGCTGCAGATTTGGCAGCTGAATATCCATGATGTGAATCTCCTATTCCACCACATCCCAAAAGTGCTCTACTGGATTGAGATCTGGTGACTGTGGAGGTCATTTGAGTTCAAGATGATCTGAGCTTTGTGACATGGTTTGTTATCCTGTTAGAAGCAGACATCAGAAGATGAGCACACTGTGGTCATAAAGGGATGTAAATGGCCACCAACAATACTCGGGAAGGCTGCAGTGTTTAAACAATGCTCAGCTGGTATGAAGGGACCCAGAGTGTGCCAAGAAAATATCCTGCCATCATTACAACACCATCAGCAGCCAGAACCATTGATATAAGGCAGGTTGGATCCATGTTTTCATGTTGTTTTATCTTTTTCTGAAAATTCTCTGTATAACCTAGAAAAGTTTGTGCAGGAGAATCCCAGTAGATGAGCAACCTCTGAAAGATTTAGACCAAGAAGTTGAACAGGTGTACTTAATAAAGTGGCTGGTGAGTGCAGAAGGAAGCTTTGGCATCATATGTGGTGCAAAAGTTATTTCGATTTTCTTTTTCAATGAATGGGTTATTGTTTAACTATAAGGCAGTTTCTTTTCACAATGTATTTTGAAATCTTTCCACTGCATAGCATTGGGAACAAATACTTACATTTAGTGTTCTCTGCTACACTGTGTTTAATATGGACTTCAGCTTAGGAAACGATTTTCTCTTTGCTTGAACTTTTTACAGGTTTGTGTTGTGTTTACACTCTGTTCACACCTCTGTTTTTGTTCACAGCTTGTTGGCCTTTGTACTTGTTAAATAACTAAAAATTACTTCACAAAATATTAATGTAATTTCTTCAAAGAAAAACAAAACCCAAAACCTTGAACACCTTAAGTCTTGGTGTAGGAAAACCAGGCTTTCAATGTAATGCCGTATGGAAACATCAGAATCTGCTTTACTCTTGAACGCATTTCCATTCATCCAGAAATACTCCAGTTCCTGCAGAACCAGGCTGCACTTCTGTTACCACTGCCAGATTCCTCCTGATTGCACCATAAAAAGACAATTTGCAATGCTGGGCTCAGTCTGCACACTGTGCCAATGGATCATTGCTAGGGACACTATTCACTATTCAGCTAGGTTTTCCCTCCTTTTCTCACAACTGCAATACCAATATGTTTGCATCTGATAGAGGGAAAATATATACCACCCTTTGTGTGTAAATGTATTATATAAGACACACCAATATCACCAGGTTTATGCAGTTTGCATTCTATTTTAATATTAAGCTCCTCTGCTGTTACATAGAATGTAATAATTGAATAAAAAATAATCTAAATGAAATATTTGTGATAATATTTTACCTCCTGATTTACCCTCCGTCCTGTGTCTAGTCTGTGAAACTCATATAGTGTATATTTAGAGTGCTCTGTCACCATCTCGTCCCTTAAGGGCTGATGGCTGTAGCAAATCTCAAAGTGGCCGCTTCGCATCGAACAGTTTGGGTGATGGATGGCCTCCTGTGTGATGTATAGCTGTTACTTTCTTCCCCACAGGCCTCCATGGGTTGAATTTGGTCAAGTGACCTCTGCTTCCTGTGTATCCTAGCTCATCCCTGGAGTCCCAGTCTGCGGCCTGGGTGTAAATATGATCCATGGGGCTACATGGCAGACGATGAGCGATATATCTTATTGTCTTCAGGACAGAAATCAGATGCTCTTAGGTTTCTTCCAGTTCTCTTCACAATGCGGCATACTCACTTGGTAGAGCTGGAGTTTATTCTCTCTCTATATACATTTTTTCTGTTGTTTGTGCTGATTGCTAAGTGTCCAGCATTATTAGTACGGTAATAGATAAAGGTGTATCTCCTCAGTAATTACATGAAATTTTATTGAAATTCCAGTGTAATTATAGTCACCTACAAATACGTAAAGATAGATACACTGGAATAGAGCAGTAACAATTTAGGTTTTTAAAGAAATAACTAAAGGTCCTTATTATGGCGTGGCTTAATTTTGCCTTTTCACATCTCTATTTAATGTTCATATGGTCATGTGCATGATGGATGTTCTATTATTCAGTTGCCTGTTTATTTATATTTATATATTTTAGATCAGTGTTCAAAGGCAGCTTTCAAAATGAGTGTATTTTTTTAAAAACAGCTAGATATAAATAAACAACGACTCGGTATACTCCACTCCATGATATGGCCCACACTCATTAATGTACTGACAATGTAAGATGGGGAAATATTTTTTAGTTTTTCTACCAAATTACCATGAAATGACAAACTACTTAAAATGACCTTTAAGTATGTGTAGGGAAATGTAAATACTTTAAAATTTAATTTAATTACTGGGGAATTACGCATTTAGAAGCAGGCCATATTATGTGTAACCAATATGATTCTTAAAATATTTGTACATTTTGCATGAATAATAAAAACGTTTTGACCTAACCACATCTCTCCTGTGAGGAAGTCAAACTTAAAAACAAAAAAACATACTCAAGCTTTTGTCTAAACCTTTGTTGCTTATACCTAGGGATGGGTATCGAAAACCGGTTCTTGTTGAGAACCGGTTCCCACTGTTTCAATTCCTTGGAATCGTTTGCCATTTTTGCAAACGATTCCCTTATCGATTCCAGTCGCCCCGAATGACGTCACCACGTTGCGGAGCGTCGGAGCGTACCTGGCAGGAAACACGGCGCCTAAGCAGCTCAAACGCTTAAAAGTTTGTTTATACTTTATGAGAACGAATGACAACAGGGCAACTTGCAATACTTGCAAAGTAGATATTTCATTAAGGGAGGAAACACTACGAATATGCAAAAGCATTCGCTCACAAAACCGCTCCGGACTCGTGAATCTCAACCCAGCAGCAGCAGCGGTAACGTTTGCACGTCCTCTCCCGTTAATGCGGCAGGTAAATAATCAACTAACAGTGCATATTATGTTAGCGCGATCTGCTTTATTACAAAACCTGCCATTACTGTGCATTTAGGTGACCATGATGAGACAGACAGACAGAGTCTGGCTGGCGCTCGCTGGCAGTTGTCGCTGCAGTCTACCGGTAGCGTCTCTTTTCAGGCCCGCATGTCACCGAGCAGTGACTAGTTTGTGGTCAAAACCTTGCAGCCATTTGCCACAGCAGATGGTAAGTGAATGTGTTTAATTGTAGGCAGGGACATTACTGGATATTCTTGTGTAATTGCTACAGAATAATTTATGTTATACTTTGTTATTGCTACAGAAGAATATTTATTTTATTATTTTACGTTTATAATTTTCCCCGGGGACCCTGTGACACCCCATTGAAGAGCCGTAGGCTGTGGATCTCTTAAGATCTCACTGTTGGGTTTATAAGGCCATGTTACTCCTAAATTTCTATCTTGTTGAAAGAGAAGATATAAAACAGTTCTAAGCTAATCGACCTTAGTGTTCTCCTTTTTAAAAACAAGAATCGATAAGAGAATCGATAAAGAATCGAATCGTTAAACAGAATCGAAAATGGAATCGGAATCGTTAAAATCTTATCAATACCCATCCCTACTTATACCAGCGCCAGACTCAAATATGTAAATCTCAGCATGCCAACAAGTAATTTGAAGCATTTTGCTATTACTGTGCATGCCACACCACTGCAGTACATACCACACCACCACATAATGGGTCACTGAACTTCCATAACAGAGAGAACTGCCAGGCGCTGACACAATACATTTTCCCCCGCTAAAGCTACTCTGGTAAATACACACACTGAGAAATTAGATTTGGCAGGTCATTCAACTCTCCCCCCGGGGATCTGCAACTTTGCAACTGCTGTGTTGTTTTTTTTTCCAGCTCAAAATAAACAGTTCACCTCAAACGCTGATGTGAGGCGTTTCACGAATTTGACCGTTTACCTTAACCGCTTCCGATCGTTTAAGGCAACGATGAGAACTAATGACAAAATATCACAAACATGTAAGGGTAGAATTGCAGCTAAAATCTTGAACTTGTGATTATTTTTGGAAGTTCACAGAAACACAAAAATTGGCTTGAAAAATGTGCAAATTTCTTAGAGAACTAACATCTTGAAAGGTGTCGTGTCTTTTTTTCTAATCACACCACTCAGGCCAAAAAATATAAAAAACCTTTTTATGATGCCACTCCGATTGAACAATGAAAAAGAAGGAAAAATTGCTCTTTGGTGTTAAAGCTGAATTTTTTGTTCAGATAACTTAATGCTAGATGAGGCGCTGCTTTTCTCCTCCTACTGCTTAAGTGCATTTCACGGCATTTTCTGCACTCCCCCCCAACTTTGTCCAGAGCTGGTAGCACTGCTGGAGGATAAAGTTCTGCCCACAGCTCTTCCAGCTTATTCATGTATGTCCACTTCAGCTCCCTTGGCAACAGTGAAGGAAAGTACCACGCCGTTCAACACATGCTGCTCTTAATGCTGAGGTGCTGCTTTCATGCAAAATGACAGAGTGAAGCTTTGCTTCCTTAATCAGTGCTATGATTCATTAATGCTGCCACTGAGATTAGAGTAGTCCTATTTTTCATCTAACATAGGAAGCATTTTAGGTATCTGTCTTCAATTTCTTCTTTTAGTCTTTTAGCTCATGGGTTAACCAAAATATGATACGCCATACAGTAAGTGCAGTTGCAAGCACACTTACTGGCCAAATACACTGACATCATTTTCGTAAAGTAATTCCAATAACTGTCATTATAAGTACTGTCAGGGTTTTGATGTTCATTATCATTGCTTCTTCACTTCTGCTAAATTCTTTAAAAGCACTTCACTAAACATGAAGGTCAGCTTTGGTAAAAAGGAATATTGCTTAATCTGTAAAAGCATATTTGTAATGTGCTGTGTAGCTCCGCGAGGACATTTTCAAAGCATGAAAAAAACAGACCCAATGTTTTCGTCAGGGTTTGCACACACACGCACACAATCCACCAAATGCAGGTGTCTGTTATAAAGAAATAATACAACATCAGCTGTATGAATTCTAAAATTGCAGTTTAAACGTTATATGCTATTAATGTGGATCTTTTGTATGTGAATGCTATGAGTACTTTCAATTCTTTCAAGTGAACTATAAAACTTTTTCTCTGTATGAACATAATATTCAGTGTACAGCTTCCCTCCAGTCTCCCTCGGTGTCCAAAGGTCTCCTTTTTACCAAAGGAACCTGACTTAGAGGTGACCTCTATCTTCTTTTCTGAGTAACAAAGGAAAGCCAGTATAAAACACACTATTTAAGTATTAACAGGATATAGCTGGTAATAATGATGTTGAATTGTTTTGCTTTAACTTTGCCAAGTGAAACCCTCGGTGTAAGGGTTGTGCACACAAGATCAGCTGAGAATAATTTAAAACTTCAGAATGGATGGAGGTTGGGAGCCTTTCACCTTCCAACCCTTTCGTCTAATCTCCAAAATAACAGCAGACACGTGTGCGGAATGAAACCCAGTGCAGCTCTGTGAATTTCTGGGTCTGTAACTTGCTTATTTAGTTCTTTTGGCAGATGGTGACCAGAGTTGAAAAAGCGATATTTTTAAAAATAGGATTTAGAATAGCAAACTTTATAAACTTTCAAGTAAAATACACTGTGGCTTCTAATTTGGCACAAATAGAATGTTTGTTTTGTTGAGAAAGGTCAAACATACACACACACACACACACACACACCTACACACACACACACACACACACACACACACACACACACACACACACAGGTACAAAAGACATTGTGATTTGTGTATCAACTGCAAGGCAACCTGCTGCTGCCCCCAAATTACTCTGTGGCAGGTGTAAAAAATTTGCCCTGTGAGAGCACTACACACAGGTTGATTGCACACCTGCTTTGCTATTTTACAGGTGCTGTTTGTGCTAGCGAAGACTGCGGCTCCCTCCCGAGGCCCCCCCACACCCACCCAGTTTCACGCCAATAAGTCCTGCGCCTGCCAGCATGACAGAAACCTCATCATGCTAATCCAAATGCTAACTGAATCAGCCATAGAACTGCATTGCTTCCTTGCTGTTTTGCTGCACTGACAAGGTTCTAGCTATCATTTTGCCTTGCCTGAAATGGGGTGAATAATTAAAGCAGTTGGGTAAAATATTGAGTTTGTACTTTTCCACAGAGATATAAATATTTCTGTAACATCAATGAGAACACAAATAGCTGCTGCAGCAACAGCAATTTGCTTATTCAGTGTCTTTTTTTTGAATCTCAGTAGTATCATTTTATGTTGATGCAATACACACCTGACCACACAAATGTTTTGTGAAATAGAGGCATAGCCTAGAAGTTTTTTCAAAAAATAATATCAAGTCCTGGACTTACTAGAAACACTCTCCCTATCCTTTATCTATCATCAAACAGAGTATCTAAAGCTCAATTACACCATCCAACAGAACATCATGCTATAATATATAAACTATGCTGCAAAGCACAGGTTTCTTGAAAATGTATGAACCTTGTAAAAGGCACAGTTATTGCTGTGTATAATTTACAAACACATGAACATTTGCATCTGGTTGTTTTTGCCTGCTCTGAATACATTAATAAACAAAAATAACAACTACACGAGTGCAGCTAAATCTGAAGTCTTAAGCACAATCATCATATTTCAAACACAATTATGCATTCAATGCAACGATGTGCAATAATGCTGTTTCCAAATAGCATATTTTTGTGTTAATATATTTGGTTTGAAGAACATATGGTTGTTATGATTTCAGCTTTTGGGGCAACTGGTGTGTGACAGGTGTCCGGTGATGCTGGGACTCTTCGGGATGCAGGGCAGCGGGTTGGCAGCCCATGCTGGTGAGGACAGAATCAGTCGGGCATGCAGCCAGAGGTGGAGGTGAGCCCTCAGCAGTGGGCAATCTGGACATTGAAGGGCAGGATGCAGAACACTGAAAACCAGACTAGTGGGACACTGGACATGTATCAACAGATAGGGCCGACAGATGCTCTTATTGTCCAGGAGATCTCACAGAAATGACTAACTTAGGCTATGGGAGGAGGCTAGTAAAGAAGGTTGTCCACAGGCTGGTGGTCAACTGAAAAATCAACCCAATGAGCAAGACCAATTCAGAAAAGAACTGCTGACCCAGAGGTTGAAGACACATCGACTGATATGTGCACTATCAAATTCAGGGGAGCCATTAGTCGACTCAGACCCAGGAACAGAGCAGACACTGGCACATGCCGGGATAGAACCAGGAAGAATTATAGGGATAATTCTTCTCAGCGCCTTCTCTGGGATTAGAGAATGCACTGACAATTTACTGACAGTCTTTGTCTCTATCTTAAATTTATACTTAGAAAAAGGGAGAAAGGTCTGTTGGCTCATGAACAGTCTGAGAAACAGGAGAAGCTTACTGCGTTTTAATAACGGGGAATTTTTCAGCTGACTCAGATTCTGGTGTGGGATGAATATCAGCCTACTTGGTTTTGCAAGAGAGCTGCAGAAAAAGGAAAAGTCATTCATGTTTCAACTGTGACAGGGGTGTAGAGTTCCTTGTCCTAAGTTGAGAGGCGGTGAATCCAGGAAAGGCTGCCAGCTTCTCCTGGGGAAAGCAATTGCTATGAAGTTCTCAGCCATGAATGGAGTGTCTGGGCTCAGCCCCAAACAAACTGTTTTCGCTGTCAGAAATTATACAGATAATATCCACAGAGCCTTGGATATCCAAGAGTAATCTCTCAAGACTGAAGCACACCTCTTTATGCTCCTCCAGAAGATGTCTGCTGTGAGCTAGGTCAATTTTATGGTTCTTTCTGCTTTTTGTTTTTTAAAGTGTAGTTCAAATGTAGCCACAATGGAGGCAAGTGGGCAGGATGCAAAGGAAAAGCTAGAAAATAGAAATGCTAATGCACTTACGAGAAATTAGAGGAGGCACAAGGGACACAGGTCAAGGAAGTACACAGGAGACTCGCAGAAACTGACAAAGACAGGCGGGCTAACAAGGAGCATGTGAAACTAATATAAGCTAATATAAACAAGCTAATGCAACTACAAAACCCCGGGGCACATCTTAATTACAATTTCAGCAGCGTTTATTTTTGGATATGGAATTCTTAAACATCGCTAATATTAATGCTGCTCTCAAGTTTGCACACAGGTCAATGCACCCCCGCCCTTCTCTGATGAACGACTAAGGGTAATGTATAATGCATCAGACTAGCTGTGCTCTGCTTGGGGCTTTGCTATTGTCTCATGTGTCCATGCAGGAAGCATGCTAGAAGTCGCTATCAGGAGCTGTTGCTAATAAATATATGTGTAATGACTTGAAAGAAATAATTCCCAAGTACACAAGACCTGAACTATAAAAAAGGTATTCATGATTTTACAGGTAATGCTTAGGATGCTAATATAATAATAGCTTTGCTGCTTTTGTTTGTCGATATAGTACACATACTTGGAAAATCAGGGCAAAAATATGTTCACGATTTAAAAAAATAAAACTGTAGTAGTGCTACTGTGTCTTTTCCTATAAGCTCCATCTGTGCCTGTGCTGTGCAGTATTTGCTGTAGGCATTTGATGTGGACCCTAGTCCATATAAAATGATACTCCCACCATCATGGATATATCTACTGTCTCCACACCAGCACATGCCTCTCCATCACAGTGCTCTGAGAGTTTCATCTCTAGACACTGTTTTGTAAAAGAGATGGTGGCTTGAGAGGCAGAGGCTGGTGAAATAATGGAGCAACTATATGAGTATGGCCAGAGGCTCTGAATTGTTAGCTAGCTGAGTAAGGCTGCTTTGCTAGACTAGTTTACAGACCCCTGGGCAGCCAGTTCATGTAAACAGAATATTTATTTAATCGTCTTCTTGGCAAGTGGGACTGTTCCAACTCGAGTAAATGCTGCACATGGGTTTATTTTACTCTCTCCACTTGCGAAGCTAGGCTTCCGATTGGTGTAAATCTTTCCCTGTTTATTGATTGGTTGGTATATTGATTTGAAGGAGCATGTCTGTGGAAGATTCTGTTGTTAGCTTGTTGATGAAAACATTTTTTGCCACTCAGCTATTCAACATGGATGAGCAATTTTGTGTTCTTTCTGAATACTCGGGGAAAAAAATTACATTGTTTGTGTGCACCTGTCTGCCTGGTCCTATCTTGTGACAGCACATGTCTTGCCCCATGTTGTGAGTGCTCCCACTGAGCCGTAATAACACACCTCAGTGCTGTCTGAAATATTCATAGCCAGGTAAGCCCATCACTCTGAGTCACTCACATGGATTATTATCACCCCCCCTTCTGCTCTCAACCTAGGTCACTTTATTCCACCTGCCTTTTGCTGCATCCCACTCACCTCTCAGCTTCTGGCTGCACCATGCATAGCCACCCAGTGTTAAGCCTTGAGCTCAAAATGCCACTGTCCCACTCTTTATTGATTTTTTTTTTTTCTAGTTGAATTTCTGACAGGGTTAGCGTCAGTCTTTGAAACTCCTGATACGTGTTTGCAGAACATATGAATTGCATTTTCATCATTTTCATCTTCACAAGTAAAGCCTTGAGCTCCATGGATGGCAGCACTGTCTTTTTGGAAGAGACCTCCCTGATCAGGACAGAAAGGTGACCACTGTGAACACTTTTGTTAACAAAAGATAATTAGTCATAATTGCTCCCCTTTCTGCTTAGCTTAACTTTCACTTGCTGTTTGCTCGTAGGTTCAGGCACCAATGCAAATCAGTCAGAGTGTAGTTTGGGTTAAAACAACACAAGTTACATGAGTGACTTGTCTCTCAATTCCCACCACATAGGTGGAAACCTTGTATCTCTGAGACACCAACATCTTTGACTAAATGGCGGTAACTGATGCCACAGGAATCACTGAGCAGAAATGACAATGCACCTTTATAGGAAGAAAACAGTCATAAACATATGACATAGTGCTCTAAATTCAGAATACTTCTAAATTTGAATAAAACTAAGGTTATTTTATTTGACCCTAAAAAAAATCTTAGAAAAATGCTGCCTTACCAGATACTTACTCTGAATGACATTACCTTGGCCTCCAGAAACACTGTGAGAAATCTTGGAGTCATTTTTGTGCAGGACATGTCTCTCTCTCTCTCTCTCTCTCACACACACACACACACACACACTGCACACATTAAACAAACATGTAGCGCTGCTTTCATTCATGTGATCAGTATTGCTAAAATTAGAAAAGTCCTGTCACAGAAATGGAAAAAAGGAGTTCATGCATTTATTATTTGGAGGCTAGAGTACTGTAATACTTATTATCAGGCTGTTCTAAAAACTCCCTGAAAAGCCCTCGGTTGATCTAAAATGCCACAGTGAGAGTACTAACAGGGATGAGAGAGAGATCGTATTTCTGCCACATTGGCTTCTCTTCATTGGCTCCCTGTTAAATCTACAATTGAATTGAATTGGAAATCCTCCACCTCACATACAAAGTCTTAAATAATCATGCCCCATCATATCTTAAAGACTTTTTGGCATAATACTATCTTTCTTTTCCCTCAGGCTTACTCGTGGTTGCTAGAATTTCTAAAAGTAGAATGGGAGGCAGAGCTCTCAGCTCAAGACCCCTCGCCTGTGGAACCAGGCAGACAGAAAGACACCCTCTTTACTTTGAAGCTTAGGCAGAAACTTTTCTTTCTGATAAATTTTATAGTTAGGGCTGAATTAGGTGACCCTGAACCATCCCTTAGTCATGCTGCTACAGGCTGTGGCTGCTGGGGAACTTCTCGTGATGCACTGAGCGTTTCTTCTCCTCTCACTCTTTTCACTCCCAGTGTGTTTATATGCCACTACTGCATGTCATTAACATTTGTATTCTCTCTCCCATACTGTGTGTTTTGTCTTTGTCTCCCTGTGCTCTCCTTTTTTCTTTTCTCTTTACCCTCACCTCCAACCAGTTGTAGCAGATGGCTGCCCCTCCATGAGACCGCCACAGGTTTCTTCCTAAAAAGACAGCAAAATGCTGCTTTGAGCAAGATTTGCAGCTATCTGATTGGTGGGGATTTCTCTCTAAAATTGTAGGATCTATGCCTTGCAATATAAAGCTCAATGAGACAACTGTACTCCCTCTGTCAACTGTCAACCTCTACTCCCTCTTCACCCACGACTGCAGACCTGCTGATGGTTCTAACACCATCATTAAGTTTGCAGATGACACCACGGTGATTGGCCTCATCAGCGACAACGATGAGACCGCCTACAGGGAGGAGGTGGATCATCTGGCTGAGTGGTGCGACACAAACAACCTGCTGCTTAACACCGAGAAGACCAAGGAGCTCATCGTGGACTACAGGAGGAATGCTGACCCACATCCACCCATCCACATTAAGGGGACGGCTGTGGAGCGTGTGAGCAGCTTCAAGTTCCTGGGAGTCCACATCTCCGAGGATCTCACCTGGACAACCAACTGCTCCAAGCTGGTCAAGAAGGCTCACCAGCGCCTCTTCTTCTTGAGGACTCTGAGGAAGAACCACCTGTCCTCAGACATCCTGGTGAACTTCTATCGCTGCACCATCGAGAGCATCCTGACCAACTGTATAACAGTCTGGTACGGGAACTGCTCCACCTCGGACCGGAAGGCGTTGCAGAGGGTCGTGAAAACTGCCCAGCGCATCGCCGGAGCACCACTTCCTGCCATAAAGGACATCTACAGGAAGCGGTGTCTGAAAAGGGCTGGGAAAATCATCAGAGACCCCAGTCACCCATCACATGGACTCTTCACCCTCCTGCCCTCTGGGAGGCGCTACAGGAGCCTCCGGACTAAGACCACCAGGTACCGGAACAGCTTCTTCCCCACAGCTGTCAGACTCCTGAAATCTGCCTCCTGACATCTGACCCACGTTAAACTCGTAGACTGAACATACACACACCCACAACCACTAGCACTTTATCACTATCACAATTATCCTAACTGCACTACTGTATAGTTCTGTGTGAATATCATTCTGTACATATGATAATTTTTCAATCCTACAACTGTTTATAACTTGCATAGTTCACATTTCTGTATAACTGTATATCTCAGATTTCTGTATAGTTTTTATTTCATATTTATATCCTGTTCATAGCCTGTACATAGCTTGTACTCACTACAGCCTGTACATACTTATAGTTATAGAATATTCATAACATACTTCACACTGTGTACATTATAACATACCATAATAGACCCATTTCTGTAATATACTTACACATCTATATTATTGCTAATATATATTGTAATATATCTATATCGCGGCTAAAGCACTTCTGGATGGATGCAAACTGCATTTCGTTGCCCTGTACCTGTGACATGTGCAATGACAATAAAGTTGAATTCTATTCTAATTCTATTCTATTCTGTTGTTGTGATTTGTTGCTATGTAAAGAGAATTGAATTAAAAATGAAAGTATATAAATGTGGGCTCTCCACAATGTAATCATATCTTATCAGATATAATACAGAACACTATATATAGATTTTATCTAATAATTAGTTTTTGAATAAGTTAATGATAGAGCCAACTTAATATAAGAAATAGTTAACATTATTCATACTTTGTATTAATTTTTATAGTCATTGTCATTGAACATATTACTAATATGTTAGTATTAACATATATAGAACATATCCCAGTTGTAATCATGTGTTTTGTTTGTTATTTACATCATACAGTTTAGTGTAATAGAAGTTTATTTCTGTGATACTGTCTGTGACACCAGTAGAACATAAATGAAGCGTATGAGTAAGTTCAATAAGGAAGATCTGTAATCACTCATCTGTCTGCTTTCCTGGGTGTTCGGTTGCTTTTCTGTTTACATGTCTACTGCTTTCCCATGTTGTCAGTCTCAATATTGACATCATTACTTCATCATTAGTCCAATCATGTTCTTGCTCGTCTTCTTTGAGTCTATGGGTCATCGGAGTGTAATCGCCAAATGCATTAATCTCTCTATCTCAATTCGTTCAATTATTTCAGGTGATCCCGCCTTGTTGAACTGACAGCATGCAAAAATATTTAGCTTGTTGCAAGTCAAAATCACGATTCAAACAAATATTATTACTTTTTGACACTGTTTTTTTTGTGCATTTACTTCAAGCCTCCTCAAAAATACTCCATACATTAATTTCTGTAGATACGAGATCCTTTGTTTTTAGTAGTCAAGTCCATGTTTTGAGGCAGGATTTTAAATTATGTGCATAAGGGTTAGTATTTTTCATGTTTGTTTTTTTCTTAATAATAATAATAATAATAATAATAATAATGATAATAATAATTATCATTATTATTATATATGATTTCACACATATATATATGTATATTTATATGTATATATATATATTTATAGTTGTACTTCTAAAACAGTTAATGTTACACTTTTTTAAACCCCTTAAATTAAAGCAGAATGTCTGCAAATAAATAACATCTTGACTATTTCATTTAAAATCCACTCTGATGGCATATAGAAACTAAATTGCATGGAATGATGGAATGCCATTATCCAGTTATTTATACCTGTATGTTTATTATAGTTTCAGATTCTATTTTTATTACCTTCATTTTTATTTTGTTTTCCTGTTATCGTTTTTACACATTCTAACAAAGGCGTCTGTATCAATGCAGAATAGATCCCTGCAGTTTCAATTTGTCAATTCCAGGATAATATTTATTTATTTATTTATTTATTTATTTATTTATTTATTCATTCAGTTTACATGCAAATGAACAATACATACCACACAGCGCAATGGAATTTCATGAAATACTGACAAAAATGTATTTTCTGATTAACATCTACATGGGCACAAAATTAAGTTCTTGAAACTTATACAACAACAATAATAAAAAAAAGCATTGGAGGTTGGATGGGTGGCAAAGCAAGTCAGTTACACAAGTCAGTATATGAATTTCTTACTAATTAATTACTTTTGCACACAAGTCATGTTTATTTTTATTCATTTTTACTCACCTAACCCTTGGTTAGGTTTAGGCATAAAAAATAACATGTGTGATGAAGGCTTTAAATATACTTCCAACTGAATATACCAGTTTCAAAGTCACAATAATGTAAGTTAAATGTAATTTGTGACTATTTGATTATTGCCGTGGGACTGGGCTGAAGGTCTTTGAGTAAAAGAGCTAAATATAGCAAGGCATCATTTCACTTAATAATGTGAAGCTATTCATTTTACCAAGTCTTCCAGATGACTCTGACACAGCCACAATGACTTGATCACTAAAGTATAAAAATATAAAAGGGTTGCTGAATGACTTTCAAGAGAGAGCGAGGATAAAGGGTAGTTATTTTAATAATAATTACTTTGGTTCTGTTAGTATTTTAATTGTTTGATTTTGGATGAATTCGATCTTGAATAGCAGTCATTTGTTTCAAGCTTCTAGCAAACTGAATTAAGTTTCTAATATCTCTCAGCAAAACAAAAAAAGCAGGTGTGCAGGCAAGCTTTTAAGTTGCTGGCCCCTTAAAACCTCTAAAATTAATGAATGTCTATTTTTTCTGCAGCTGTGACACATACGATATATTATATACTTACCTGCAAGTGCTGGGGCCTTCATTGGTTTTAATGTGCCCAAGAAGCCTATATTAACAGATGCTGGCAGTGGAAACAGTGGGAAGCAAGAGTAAAGATCAGAAAAGAAAAACAACCAAAGAAATGTCTTGGCCTCTTTGAGAACAGGTGAAGGCAAACATAGATAGACTCCTAATGAATAAATCTGGCCAAAGCCCCTTAAGGTCAGGGCTACATATTTCCTGGTATACCAGCATAAGTGAGGCCAGACAAGAATAGAGCAGTTGCCCATATAAGCAGCTTTTTCTTGCCAGATAGTACTCATCATTGCTCCACACCTGAGGCCACTCAGCAAGGTCAAAGTCAACTTGACGGCCTCAGCCAGGCAGCATCAGTTAGACGCAGGCATAACGTAAAGTAAAATAACTTTTTTTTTTAACCTTCTTTCTTTCTGCAGTTCTTCTAGAGAAACTGGGTATAATGTGGTTGGCTCAGCGGCTGAGGGAGAAATTCAAACTTTAACCAATGTGTTTCCTAACACTGCACAGGTAAAATGTCATTTGCAGACAACAGTCACTTACACGTGATCTCTGTAATGTCATTTATGCAGAGAATTATGCACATAACATTCTGAGAAAATCAACAAGCCACAGCACAAAATAACTCAAATGCTGCAAATGTCATGTCTCCAGGTTGTAATGCTGATATTATATACGCTACGTCACCTTTAAGATCAATCATTGACATTGCTGTTTCATGCAGTATAGTTTATCATAACAAGCTATGAAAAAAAAAAATGCTTAAGGTGAATGAAGAAGAAACAAGAAACACAAAAAACTGAGATACAACTAACTGTTCACCACTGGATATGAAATATAATTTCCTGTGTTGACAGGAACCATGACATTTTAGCTGTTATGTTAATATTAATCCTTTTCTGGGCCTATGGGGTCACTTACACTGTGAAATAGGAAACTATTCAGTGGAAATCTCTTTATTTTTTATTTATTTTTTGCCAGCTTTTGAATATGTTAGCTGCTATTGAAAGAAAGGCTTTCTCTAACAATCCTTATTTAGTGTTGTGGGTGATATTAGCATGTCACGAATACGGTCCAAGTAAGAGCCCAACAGCACCATCCAAACTGAGTAAATATTATTTTATGCTTTGAATAAGAAGAGGTGGAACACACACACACACACACACACACACACACACACACACACACACACAGAGAAGGGTTAAGATCATGCTTGTGTTGACTGTTACATTTAGGCTAACACAAGGCGACCATTAAGAATCCAAGTACTCACACAGTCATGGAACATTAAAGGAAATAGTGAAGCATGAAACAAATGAATGCAGCTGGCAATACCAAGTACACAACTCCACCACAAGGAAGGAGATATTTTTCTCCTGACATGTCACAGAATTTCGAGAGAAGTCCAGATGGTGGAGTACACAGAGTTGCAAACAATAAAAGAGAAAATATGAAGGACACGTTGCAATGGTCACCAACCATGAGATATGGCTGTTGCATAGAGGCTTTAAAGTATTTTTGGACAGTGCGCATGAAGAGGGACTGACAAAGTCAGGGTTAAGGATCTATAATGAGACGTGAGCTTGAATACAGAAACAACCTTGCAAGAAAATCAAGCAAATAAAAAGCAAGGTTAGAAAGAGTATAGGGGAGATGCTGTCAAGGCCATATGGCACACACACACACACACATATATGTGTGTGTGTGTGTGTGTGTGTGTGTGTGTGTGTGTGTGTACACAAATGTGGACAATCTCTACAGTTCAAGGACCTTTGATCGCCTGAACAGTCCTTGGCTGAAGCAAAAGCAATATCTTTATCTTTCATAAATGTCAAGTACCACTGTACACTGTATGATGGTTCCCCGTGTCACAATTTACAATCATGCTTTAAAAATAATCAAAAATAATATAGCCATCATCGAAACAGCAGTACTTTTGGAAATGGTTTGTTAAACTAGCAGCTCCTGGAGAAGATAAAAAAATAATAACAGAATGACCATCCATTCTATTTGACATTTGTTATTTATGAAACACTTCAAGGTACCCTATTACCTCTGTGTACCTGTTATCATGTAAGGTGCAGTATGTGCTTTTACAAGGAGACTTAAGTTCTCAAAACTCTTGCCATTTCCATCAAACAGTACAATCTCAAGTAGTTGCCTTTCACAGCAGTTGCTGAAGATGGGTATTATTATAGCATGCCAACTGGTTGTGGTCCTTTTTTATGTTTTAGAAATTATGCTACAGCTATGTAAATTTAATACAACTATTACATTTATGTTATTTCCCCCCTTTTGAACACATATTTTAAAGAAAATGCTTGGTAGCAGATTTAATTGTATTCTGGTTTCCATATTTTAACTTTTAAAATACATGCTGTACATGTATATATATGTGTGTGTGTGTGTGTGTGTGTATTTCAGTGTAATGTACAACAATGTTGATAAGCTGAGAACAGCTCAGAGTATAAAAATGTCTTTTACGTATCTGAAGGTTCAGTTAGACTGGCACATCACAGATAAATGTGTGTGCACAGGCGAATTCAAGAGGGAGAAAAGGAGCGACGGAAGCATATTTTAGTTGGAAATAACAAAAGAAATCAAACTGTCCATAAAGTTAAAATTGTCTTTTTGAGCCTTTTCATAAAAATGACTTCCCATGAACAATATACTTTTTAATTGTAACCGTTGTAACCGAATGCGTGTTTGAATATAATAATGACATTCAAATGCAGTTTAATGGTGACTAGAAAAGCAGTGGTGGGAAAATAAAAGTCAGATTCACCCACTGCCTCCCATTAAAGCAATTGCTAATATCTTTTGAAGAGTACAACACAAGTTCACCGCCATCTCAAGTTGTCAGTTTGAGTCTGAGGTCTGAATGGAGATTGCTGGCTGAAGCTCTCTGGAGGCAGACAGTAACTTTATGGCTGAGAGTGAAAAAAAGCCACTGAATTGAAGAAAGTGAGGTGAACAGTGGGCAAAGATGAAAGCTGCAGCTAAAGTGGCACGACTTGCATTTCTGTAGCTTGGAGCCTGTATGGTTTAACAGGATGTTGTTGAACCCGTGTGTGTGTGTGTATGTGTATGTGTGTGTGTGCTGTTAGCAGTTTCTGTGTGGAGGAGAAGTAAAGTATATCTGTCGTCATGTGCAGTCACCCGCCTTCATCTGCACTTAACTTCTCATTAGGGGCTCATGTGACATGTGAGAACCTGTGACCAACTAGGCATGCTATATGGCTGATACTAGCAGCGTGAGGGTAGGGGGTGGGGGTGTACCGGAAGGATGGAGGTGGAGTTGTTTGTGTGACTTGTTGTCACTTGTCAGGTACCGTGGCCACTAGCCTTGAGATACTTGGCTGTTGTCTGAGAGTGCTTTATCATCTTGATAAATGCAGCCTTGGAGCAGTGCACTATCAGCATGCTCAGAGGCATGAGACACACTCTGACTAATGAAAAGAGAAGGTCAAGGAGAGGGAGGGGTGTACAGCAAGAGGAAGAGGAGGAATGGTGAAGAGAGATGTGAGTGTAAACGGTATTGAACAACATGTCACACTCTTCATAAAAGGTTTGCGCGTGAGAGAGCCGGAATGGTAATTTTCTAGCTTTGAATGAGTCCTCATATGTGTGCTCCTGCTTAAGCATCCTTGTGTGCTTCCCTCCAAATGAACAATTGGGTACTTAGTGGTGTTCAAGCCCAGCACGTAAAGAAAAACTACACCTTAACGCATAAGTCGGCAAATGCAAACAGAATATCATTATCGGGGTAAAATAGTTCCCTTCTGGACCCTTTTCAAAACACTCACTGCACCATATCTGTGCCACTATGGTTCTAATTACATTTGACAAGAGGGGTTACATTAATTTTCTTGTACCTGTATTGCTCGAGACACATTCCTTCTATCTTGAATGTTATTACAGCAGGTGAGGAGAATTTCTAGTGCACTGTTAATTTCGGAGTCATCAAAGTGACAGCGCTGAGCTTGGGAATCCTTTCAGGCTCATTACCATAGTCTGCTGAATCTACTGACAGGGCCCTGCATGACTGGGCAGACGCTGCTCCGGCCCAGTCGTCAGGCAGAAGCAATGATCGGGGGGTTAACAGATGCCACTCCGTCTTTGGGGGTCACATCCAATCTATTTCCACTGTCGGGACTCAGTCCGAGCAGAGTAAGCACAGCAATGGTTCACGCCGCTTCCGCGGAATTTGGTGTGGAAACAAGAAAATTAACAGCTAAGAGAAATGTGTCCACCTATAGAAAGTTACAAGTTACAAATGCAGAAGATTTTTGAATTTCAGACTTTTGTGTCAAGGGTCACATGTACCTTCATATAACTCCCTCGCCCTTGCTCCTATAAAAATGTAAAGAAAAACCCCAAAACAAATAAATAAAATAAATGTATACAGAAAGGTCTTTTCCTACCACAGCTGACTTTCTCAGAAAGAGCTCTTTTCCAGTACATAGTGGAGTGTGCAATTATCTGAGCTATTCAAGGAGGAAGCGCACAACAAAAAGGGAATGGGGGTCATAAGCTGTAGAATGCTTCAAACCGCAGTGAAGTATTTGCGTCATATACATGCATGAGCTTGTTAAGAAGAAACCCAATATTTGCGGGGAAACTGATCACTGTTTCAGGTAGACCAAGATGTAAACCGAGTGCAAGTTAAGCAATAAATTAAACACAAAATTGAATTATTTATGTCTTCTTTTTTTTTTTTCCTTTTTAAGTGGGTGTTATTTAACATGCAAATATGCTCTTGGTCTTGATGAATGGGTGTCAGAACTGAGTATGGTAGTAATTTGTGCCAACTCAACATAGCAATTATCGACAATACTCTAATAAACTAGACGTAGAATTTCACATCACAACATAAGGAAATTGGCTACTTTCCTCACCGGGTAGCATCATCATTCCTAGAAAAAAAATAGTCTATTAAATACTGTATGTAGAAGCTAGGAAGAAAAATGGTTTAATCCAGAAAGAGGTCAGAGGTCCATTGGAGGTAAGACGGGAACAGAATGAGTCGATTCTGTTTCGTATTAGTTTGCCTCTCAGCATCGGGGATATGGATTATATGCTTCAAACTCTCAGCCTGTTTATGTTGCTCTGCTGCTGCTGTTTGTTTACACAGTGAGGTGAAATTTTCACAGACTGTCACGAAAGGGTGTGTCATTACAATGTCATTAAATTTTATTTACAGACAGCAGTATAGTCGTAACATCGAGCGATTATATAAAGAATGTGCAGCACATTCATATTAGTCAGCAGCAGCATTCTAAGTAAAATTAGGGGATTTAATTAATTTCTACTTTGTCTTGTTTATTCCAAAAGTTAGTGCAAAATCCCCCCTAAAAAAACCCCTTAAAAATAAATAAATAAATAAAATTCTCTGCTGTAATTGAACGGTATCGACTTCCCCCTCCCCACCAAAAAATCCAAAATACATGTTTCAGCAATCATTAAAATAAAAAAACGCTCTTAGAGAAAATCAATACTTGTCCCTGAAAATCTTGAGCAGACAAAACGCACAACACTACGGGCTGTTTTGTTCCCTGTGATCAAACCTCTTTGAATGTTTTCTGTGGCTAAATAATTAACGGCTCTTCTGTGGTAAATGCTACATATTTTTTTCTTCTGAAACTCCTAGAAATGCTCAAATCCATAACGACTGCGGAGAAATACGGTCGAACAACAAACACAATCATCCAAGGCTCGACTTGCGTCAGAAATGTGCTGCTAACTGTGCTGATTCAGGTATAAATATTATTTTCCACTCAAAGTCTGACATTATCCCTCAGTTACAGACCCGAAATCTCTCCCATTTCCAGCAGCTGACATCTGATTGGCATCGCCCGATTCAATACAAATAGCAGTAAATAACAGTGAGCAGATTTCAGGACAGCACTATAATTGCAATTGTTGGCTGAAAGGGGTCAGAATGCTGAACTGTGAATGTAATGCATGGAGATTAGCCCCGCATGCATTTGTGAGTCCTGTTACTGTGATGTTGTTGCTGCCTATGACTGTAACATGGGCTGTAATTTGTAGGTTGTAATGCTGCGTGGGTAGACACTCATTGATAGCATTTGGCACACAGCCTTGCTTGGATGAAGCACTTAGCCAAGCCAGTCAATCTAAATATCACAGCCAGTGCTCTGAGTCAATAGGAGTGTGTTTGTCAGCTGAACATGAGGTATAATAATCAGTCAGTCTTTAGCCATCTAATGAACAGTCATCATAAGATGTTTTTACATAATCCTGCCATCTAAGATTACCTTAGTGCTTGTAAAAGCTTGCTGACGATTTGTGCCTCATTACCTTGGGACATTGGTCATTTCATTTCAAGGGTCTGATTTTCATTAACTGCTCTGCCCCCCTACCCATTAGCAGAATGAAAGCTCGGCTGCAACCATCTGGCTGCCAACTAGACCTCAGGGCTGCTTTATGGCTCCATTGAGCTTCACTAAAGGGAAAGTTGCACTATTAGAGCCTATTCTGCAGCAGGCCAGCGGGAGGACGGGAGAGATGCAAGGACAGTGTCCCATGCTTGGGGGATATAGAGGGGAAGCAGAGATAAATTTAGAAGAAAATGAGAGAGACGTCGGTGCTTAAATAGAGGAGGAAGTGAGAGGCAAACGGAGGCAAAGTCATATAAAACCTGGAAGAAAAGCCGACCAAAGAGGGGAAAAAAAGAAGAAAAGGACAGTGCAAAATGAGCTGGCGTGTAATGACGATGACACGCATGACATTTGTGAAATAAATTGTCTGTTTATTCCCAGCAGTCGAGTCAGAGAGGTGTGACAGAAAAGTGAGACGACTAATGATAACACACTCTGGTTAATTTAAGATGCAGCATGTGTACAGCTCAAAGGACTGCTGTACCTTTTATTGCCTCCATTGCAAAAAAATAAAATAAAATAAAATAAAATAAAATAAAATTTTTTAGAAGAAATGGTCTCGTTTTTAAAAACAAACAAACAACTGCCCATTATTTATATTATTTTAGCATCTCCAATAAAACTGACCTTGGTTCTCCCCCAGTACATTTATGATCCCAACCTCAGCCCCATCTCTATTCATGCCTTAAAACTGCATTTATTTTGATGCAGTTTTACTGTGTTCTTGCACAGCAGACAGCCCGTGAATGCACGTCACCCTCCCGTGCCTTCCTCCGTTGAGGTGACAATAGAGCTACGCAGAAAACCGTCCTGAGGAGGAGCATGTGCATGTTGTTTATTTGCCTGCGTAGACTTCTGAACCATTCGTGAATTTTAGCCATTCCTGTTCATGCATGACTCACATGCCCACGTTCTGTTCGTCCAGTCAGAAGTTACTGACTGGATGAACAGAATGTGGGCACACAGCAATTATTTTACTGGCTAAATTAAGCCCTTTGATATAGCAGGCAGAAATTATAATAATAAAATGGCCTAGATAACTAAAGGGGGTGTAATGATAAGCATAGTAGATACTATCTACAAATGCTTTTTGAAAGGTTAGCTGTCATAAGAAGAAAGCATATTTCAACAAGCTTATCTAACTAGTCATTTTAGAATAATCCTCTTTGTCACACTTGGACTGTAAATTAGATTACTGATGAATGAAACCATAGTTTATGATAATTACTTTGCTAAATAAGAATCCGTGATGGCTGGCCTTACTCTGCACTCATTCAAAGTCATGTGGTCTTGTCCCATGTTCAGAATCAGAGGTCAGAAGTCACATAAAAGCAGCCCTTAATGCTCCTATGACTTTGGCATCTTGCTCCAGTTTAGCATCTTCTTACCTGCACACAGACTAAAGTTAAGTTTTCCCAAAGAATTGTTCATTACATTCTTGCTCTGGGTTTTTCCCAGCACAATGACAAGTTAAGTAACCCCGGTAACCAATTTAGCACCCCACTTTATTCATTAAAAAGTTAAAGTCTCTTGCCAAAAGTAGGTAGACTGACATCATTGGCAAATACTTACAGCCCTGAGACATAAACTATAGCTGGATAAGAGAGGGGAAAAAAAGTGACCTAAGGGACTCAGAGCATGGCATAGTTATTTCCAGCACCTGAGGAACGTCTCACCTCAGGGCTTGTCATGCACAGCAGGGTCTAAGCTTTACAGGGAATTGGACTGGAAAAAAAAATCCACTCAGCTCCACTCTTGACTCCTGTGGGCACAAAAACTAGTCAGGGAAGCGTATGCTGAAATTAGGGTAAGAAAAAGAAAAGCAATGTATTTCAGCAAATGCAGGGTGGAATACAAGTGTAAACTGACCAGCGAATTGAAGCTCAAGATTCACACAAAAGGCTTTTTTTTTTTTTTTTTTTTTTTTAAAAGATAGTGTACATGTACCTCTCACTCGCCCTTAAGGCCTGCAGTAATCTGCACTCTATCTTCATTCTTGACTCACCACAGTGTCTTTGGAGGCAAAACATTTACAGAGGTTCTGGGTGTCCAAAACCAAATAGAATGACTTGCAAATAGCTTTAAAATATGAGTTTACACGTGCAGGTTATTTGCTTTTTATACATAAGTTAGTGAATTTATAGATTTTCTTGTAAGGAAAAAACAACAACAACAGCAGAAGTCTGAGAATAAGTCAAGTATTAAGTCTGGTATAGGCTACCCTAAAAATGCCATCTTTATATACTCTTGTTGAACATGAACGTGGCTGTTGTGATGATTAAAAGGAAGGCTGTTAAAAAGAAAAACATCATCACAAGAAGCTCTAAAGACCGAAAGAACGACTTCAATGAAAACGCACTGAGCTCAGTTATTCCTCTTCCTCCAGCTAACTTTGAGGCTGTTCCATCAACAGACGCTAGGAGCTGTCCGCGGTGCTGAATCCTCGGCTTCCTTTTTCTCTCTCCCCCCCTTCCTCTCCATGTGCCGATAGCTCACACAGCCAGCAATCCGCTTACTGAGCGTCCAAATCAAAGAGGGACCTCCGCATTTCACTTGATTATTCTCGACGGTCTTCAGTCGGCGAATTATTGAGGAAGTGCGAGAGCATCCCGCGAGCCTTTGTTTAAAGTCCTCGCCTTGCTTGTTTTTATTCTTTTTTTGTTTTTCCTCCCCTGGAAGTATTCTTCTTCTTCTTAACACAAGGACGTGCTCCGTAGATACGGGAAGAGCGACCTCGACTTTAGTAGACATGTGCGTGAAACAAGGCTGCCAATTTCAGACCCTCTGCACGGTTTTGCTTCTCGCCGCCACCGTGGCCGAAATCCGCGGGCAAGGTAAGAACTTGCGCCTTGGTGCTTTTGTACTTTTCTGGAGAATTTATGTTTTTTTCACCCCTCATTTCGGGGGAAACTGTCGGCTACAAAGCGAAGGCAGAGCTCAATGACACCGGGCTCACGATTCTCAGATCTACAAGTGTGATACAAGTGTTAATGTTTCCAGAATGACTCGTTATCTTTGTTAAGTTTGTGACGTACTGCACTACAGCACTGCTTGGGCTAAAAGTTGCGAGAGGATAGTCCTGTTTGTTTTCTCTACTGTACACTGTAAACTACCGATAGAGGGAAGTGGAATCTGAATTTAAAGCGAGAGGCAAATAAATGAGTGCAAACAGAGCGTGGTCAATTAGAAGTTGTGGCGCATCACTGGAGAAATGCGTTTAACAGTCAGTTACATAACAATAGGCTGTCCAGCACAACTTACACAAAGTGGCTTTAATTTGTTCTAAAGACACACACACACATCCACGTGGCCACATAAATAGCATGAAAACAGCCTCTCTCCCCAGCTCAACCAACCACGACTACCACCACCAGGCAAGAGGAAAGCTAAATAAGACAACCAAAAACTAAACACCAATAAAGATGAACCTGAACCTAATGATCAATTTTCCAGCAGGATGTTTATTCGGTGGGAGTAAGCAGTCAGGAAGCGACTTGTTTGGGCGCTGAGGTCTGTGTGACAGACGGTGCTCGGTAATAAGACTCTAATCCTTGGGAATTGCTGAAGATTATTGACCAAGCTGTTTGACACAGATGAGTGCTTGTGGGAAGCTGCAACGGATTCATGCACAGTGGCCTTGTCCTAATTATTTCTCTAGTGTGGGCCTGCCCTCTCATCATCTATGCTTTCTGCTGGACACTATCTGTGTTTCCGCTTGTCTGCACAGCTTTACTGTCACCCCCCCCCCCCCCCCCCCCCCCTCTCTCTCTCTCACACAGCCCTCTTTTGTGGAAATGATGTATATCTATTATTGTTCAAGTAACTGGATATGGACAAGAGCCACCACAGAAATAGTGAATGTTGAGTTTGCAATTCACAGAAAACACAAGGTGAAACAAATGCATATGAGTTTATTATAAAAGTAGGATTTCTGGATGTTATTTTGCCATTTTTATCTAATGCGAGCAACATGTAAAGTTCTGGGTCAAACAGATGCCGGCAAATCGAATGGCCCTGTACATCCTCTTGTGATGAAGCCTTTTATGAAAGTTGTCCGTTTGGTGCTGAAAATGAACACATTCACGAGCAAATAGTGATTACTAAACAATGCAATAACTGCGAGAGTGCATTCATACTGCCTGGGCTGGTTCAGTCATTACATCTCAGCCCTTTGAAAACTGAACTGCAATTCCACACCAGTGCCTGAAGCAATATTTTACACCATCAACAAAACATCAACTGATTGAATATCTAGTGGGAGAAAGGTGTGCTGTACAGGACAGCATAGACCTTTTATGATTTTTATATAATAAGAGTTCAAATCCTGATCTTTTCGATACACCTGAAATACATTTAGAGCGTTTAAATCTTAATTAGCATGTGAATAAATACACACTCAATGGTGGAGCACAGAACAATGCCGCTTTGAAAGATGTGTGAATTTTTGACTGTTTTCGGATTCACGATTGCACAGATCCCAGGCACACACCTGCTCTATTCGCCCGCTGCTCGAAACTCTAGGGAGAGTGAGAAATGCAGGGTGCATTATTTTTAGAGCAAAATAAAATTTAACAGCTTCCATTAGCTGCTGTTGCTTACCCAGCAAATGTTCACACTGTAGTAAACTCTCCAAGGTGGGGCATATCAATTTTTAATTCTTGAAAGTTTGCCATTATCAGGAGTTTTGAATGGGTACTCAGTTACAGGAATGATTGACTTTGTAGTTTTGAAGAGGTCCCAATCTCTCATTTGTGCTATGACTTGTTATTATGAACTTGATTAATTTACCTTGCAGGGGGAACACAAAAACAACCATTCATTTTGTTGTCAAGTTTTTTGGAACCGTGCCATTATTTTCCCACCTGAACTGGATTTCTTTTTTTTTTCCAAGAGAAAAATCAATCTCAGGTATTTATTAATGAAACACTTTCATTTAATTTATGATTTTTGCTTGACTCTAATGTTTCAGTCAGTAGACGTAAAGATTGTAAAGATGTATAAAAGACTCTTAATAATAATTACAGTATCAGTCCAAACATATTTGTGCTGGCCTTCGAACAGCACTCAAATCATCCACCTACATATGTTACTTTGGAAACGTATTACTCTGCCCTTTATTTCGTCACATTAATAAGGGGTGATTTGCAGAGAGAGACAGAGGGAGGATCGCTAAAATTCGGACCAGAACCTCCCAGCTAATAAAAGCACCATTACCTGCAAAAACAACGAGGAAAGCCTTCCTGTACAGCCCCTGTGTATATCCTATGCTTTTAATTAGGCATTTACTTTTAGTTTGTCCTCAAACATCTGCAGGAGTTCTGTGTGTACTCTGCATGGTTTCCTTACACTTACATATACACTTAGATATCCATGCTTACATTTTCTTCATCTTAAACACAGACAAGCCGACACTGTGTTACGAAAAAGTCTCACTTCATAAATAGACAAGCAGAAAAAAATCTATAAATCATATTGAATATAATTAAAATGCCATTTATGGATTGCAATTTAAACATACTTTATAAACTACTGCATATGTGTCGTGAGAACAATACAAGAAGCAGCATTTTTCATCATATTTGTTGTCAAAGGGTAACAAGCCCTATGCAGTGCTCACTTACACTCTCTGCAGGATTTTGATTGCCTTAATATACAAGTCTGCTGGTCTGACTTGGATAGACAACAAGAAGGTAACAGCTTGAACTTTTATTCAGTGACAAATCAAATTTACCCTCTGATCGACAACGCGTTCTAGCGCTGGGTCAAATCTCATTGTAGGCCATGCAAGAAATGCTAGAGGAGTGCACTGCATACAAAGTCTAAGCAGCCAGAGAAAGAAGCCCACATGTGACAACCTCCTTTATCTACTTAAAAAAAGCCAGTCTGCTAAATCAAAATGTACTAAAAAAGCATATTATATTTCGACTTGTTACAAAGTCATTACCAACAAAAACAAAGCAATAACTGAATTTTTTCCAAGAGTATTCAAACAAGTATGCCTAATAAGATGCCGGCAGATGTTAAATAGCTCATTGTGCAGTCATTTAGTGTGCAAAGTTTCTGTTGGCCCTGGTGTGAAACTTAAAGTGTTACACAATTTAATGACATTCAGCTGAGCCTATTATCTTTATGCATGCACATTATCCCTGCCTGTTAATAATGATCTGTAGTGATCTGGGAGTTGCAGGAGATGTGTTTTATGTATTCTGAAGTTCATTAAATCAGTGGCGATCTCCTCCTGGCAGACAGAACTCTCATTGACACACCGCTGTTGATTTTAAGAATGTATGTTGAATTTTGTAAATCTTTGTTGTTTGAAAATATAATATTAAGTGTCACGTATCCTGTCGATAAAACAGTCATAGGCTGATAATAATATTATTCACTTTATGGGAGATTAGATAATGTAAAGCAACAATTTTACACCAACACCACTAACATTTACCCTGCTGTAGTCCTTAAAACTGATGTGTGTTATAAATGAAAATGTCTTTATTTGGTCTTAATAATGGATGAGATGCATATTAAAACCACCGCCAGATACTGAAATGTTGGACTCACAGGAAGGATGAAACACGTTTCCGTGCTTATGCTTTTGTGCTGACACCTGTTACCACTACAGCACAATGAAGCGCCTTTCATTTCAAGCAATTTTTTTTTGTATGCACATTCAACTCGGTGGCAATTCTTCCTGTTTGTCATACTAATGGTACAGGTTACAGAACAAGCTTTCTGTCTTCCATCGTTGTATGTGTTGTTCTCATTGACATATTCACACAGTTTGCCAAGATCATGGTTATAAGGTGGCATAATTCTGCCTTTGGGTAGATTGCTGCTACGAGCGGAAAAAAATCCAAACATCCTATAATTCCAGGGGAGGTAACAGAAATCATTCAACACCTGTTTGTTGGATTGCCAGTTATTAACTTCATCAAGGGCTATTCAGCATCTGTGTGCTGTCATAATTAGTTTAACTTTCCCAAGGCCTGTCAATGGTAAATGAGAGTCATTATGCCAGAATGCCCCTCTTCAAGGCTTGGCGCCTGCTTGCCTGCCTCAGTCCCTCTCTGTGCCTGTCTCAGTCTCTTTCACTGCCTCCTAGGTGGAGCTCACAGCTTGGCTGAATGCGACTCATTTTCAACTCTTCATGTGCAAATGCCTTTCTCGCTCTGTGAGAATGTTCTATGCATCCTAATTTGACTCATTGCCTCATATATTTTCTTCCTCGAAAAGTGTGGAGGCTTTATTTGTGAAAGGCAAATGGCTATTTTTGGAAGGATTTTTTTTTTTTTTTGGATTTCATCACCGTATTGCTGGGATACTTCTCTAACAGCTGGAGACTCATTTATAAAAATGCACTCAGATTTATACTTGTCTTAAGATCATTCCTGGTAGCGTGCTCATGTTTGATTCATGAAAGATGCTGAGCATAAAAAAACCCCCAAACCAAAAAACATTGGTTAAGCAGGTTTATGAATCGATAAATCTCAATCAACTTAAAGTGACAACAGCTGTCTTGCGATTTTTCCTGATGTAATGCCTGCACGAATAAGGGTTTAGTGTGAAACAGCCATAAACCAAAACAGAAAAGCGAACTTCACGGAAGATGAGATTACAGCAATGGCAGAGGTAATGCTAGGTAACATATTATTCAGTGGATTAAGTCGTGGGGTGACAAACAAAGCATAACACGCGGCTTGAGAGTCTGTCTTTGGTGTAGTGAATGGGTAGAAACACAAAACCGTGACTGATGTGTGTATGAGAATGAAGGATGGATACATAATCGCTTACATGAAGTCTTGACTTCAATGAAAGGGATGAGAGAGAAGTTCATCTGTTTAATTTGTCCTTAAGATCAAAACTGATTGTTAGATTGTTTAATAAATGAGGCCTTTCATATAGCGTGACTAACACTTCAAATCTAGATAAAAACTGTGTAAATGACTTGACATGTTTTTAACTGCCCAGCATCTTGTTACTGTGTGGTTAACACACCTTAGGCCAGGTTCTATTAATACTAAAACGATTGGATTGGACTAATCTATTCTAAATCTTAACCTGTGTAAAGCAATACAATGGCACTAATGTGTTAGCTAAGAAAACAAATGTTATCTGCCATACATTCACACTCACGTGTGTGTGTGTGTGTTTTGCTTTAATATTCATCAGCACTAACATACACCAGTTGTCACTTAGCCATTAAACAATTTAGCAACAGAACCAGTGCAGTTTAAGCACTGAGCAAAGCCGCTCTTTAGTCCTGTACAAGGAAATTATCACATACACACTAGCATGCTAAAAGAATACAGGCACAGTATTTACCAATTATGATTTATGCAATGCAATTTGATTTATCTATCTACACTACACAAAAAAAATCAGCCCAAATTTAGTTACATGTAAATTTTCCATGTGATTTTGTTACATAAGTACAATGAATATATTAAAATGTTAAATTTAATTGCATCTGCTCAAATGAAATTCACAGGATTGGTATAAATTGAGTTAATACTAATCTATCTATCTATCTATCTATCTATCTATCTATCTATCTATCTATCTATCTATCTATCTATCTATCTATCTATCTATCTATCTATCTATCTAATCTATATTAAGTAGTTATTTATCTACTAATTGTACATTACTAACCCACTGTTTTTCACACATACAGCATTACAGCTAATAGCAGCTGATCTCATTTCAGCCCCAATCAGATGCAATCTATCTATATGTCTATATTTCAGACTAGCTTTTTTGCTGATAGCGTTTCACAGTCTGTTTGTTTAATCAGCCTGACAGTTTGGATAGACCTGAAATGGGTTCCTGCATCTAGATAATTATGTGAGAGGGTTTTTTTTCTTAACACAATCACCTCTTAAGAGAGTTCAAGTAACATTTTTACAAGGAAATTGTCAACACGTATCCTCGGCAAAGGAGAGAGTTTTCCTCCGGAGCGGGACCAGGCAGTCTGAGACTGAATGCTCCCTTTTACAGTAGATGATTTGGGCAGGACCCTGCAGGAAACTGTACGGAGCTAATTTGGGGAAGGGGGATCCATGTCTAATTTATATCAAGTGAATAATAGTGCCCCTGTAGCAAAACTCTAAATGAAGAGATGTCGACCACTTTGTCAAGGCACTACATCGAAGGCTTACTTTGTACCTGTTTTGCCTTTGGCCTTGTGCCTTATCGATTTCGCCAGTTGTACACTGGAGGGTGGGGATGGGATGGATTGGTGGGCGCAATAGCAATAGCAACCACCAGGCCAAGCCTCCTTTCTGCACCTTTTTACACTCTGCCTGGCTGTGTACACACCTCCCTAATCAGGACTGGCGTGTTTTGCGGCTGCAGTGGGGATGGCTCTCCGAAACGATTAGGCCTGGGGACAGCTCCAGCTCTCTTCCCCTCTTCTCCACGCCAGATCCCATCTAGAAAGCATTTCATCTGTGGCAGTGGAAAGGCTTATGTAGGGTCGGAGAGTGCTGTGTGGAAAGCAGCAGCTAATAGGCTGTGTAATGTGTTTGGGGGAGTAGTTTTAGTATTCACAGTTAGTGCTGACCTCTGGCAGGCTGAGCCACCCCCACAGTAATTTCCTATGAAAAGATGTAATTGAATTCATCAGGATGAGTAAACATATTAGAAGGAGCGGAGAAAGATAACAATGTTGTGGATAGATCCAGGAAGGGGATAGTTGCTCACCAAGTAATTGAAAATAGTCAAAGACAAACACAAGCAAAGAAAGTGTGTAGGACGGTGGGAAAAGTTACAGCATTTACGGTAGGGAATGATTTTGATTGTATTTCTTCCTCGCTGTCATTTTAAGCACAAATATTCTCAACTGCCATTATAAGCTCACCCAAGCAGTTTTCCAGTGGAAATAACATCCATCAGTTTGAATCGCTGAGTGCTATAAAGTATCGCAGCCATGCATACATTTTAAAAATTTTATATGTGCGGTGACATCTCCAATACAGACAACACGGAGGAAAGGGCCACGTTTTGACTGTAAGCCTTTTGAGATATATTGAAGTCATATCCCAGAGGACCTTGTGTATAATTTACAAGTTCTAACATCGACCGGCATCTTCAAGATATCGAACATTTTCGGTCCAAGCTGCTGCTTGGTGGTCAGGCAATTGGCTGTCAGTTATAAGGCAGTCATCTGCCTCTGGTTCTCTCTTGGTGATTGTGGTCGCTCTCATCTGTCAGAGCAGTAAGGCAGTCTTTAAAAAGAATACTCACCCTTAAAAATGGATTAGTTAGCGGGGAACAGCCGGGGCTCTGTTAGACCATGTCATTGATTGCTGGACTATACTGTAGCCCTTAGCTGCAAAAGCAGGTTTGTGCATTTCTGACATTAGATGGTGTGTGAAATAGAAGGTTAGTAGCGTCCTAGTGGAAAAAGAAAAGCTTTGCAGACTCAACAATCCCCTTAACAGTGCATTCTGCATTCTGTTGCTTATCATGCATATTTGTGTTTCAGCTGCATTGGCATGGAATTTGGGACAAATGCTTAGTGAATCCCCGAATAATAGCTTTGGGCAATATAGTAACATTTTCCAACAGCCATTGTGTAACTGTTGATTGCTGATGTATTTACAGAGGTGTGTGCACAGTGCAATCCTGCTAACGCCTCTGTTTGTGAAGCAACATGTAAGTATTAGCATGAACTGCAGGGCAGGTTGTTAGTTCAAAAATTTGTTGGACATGGGAATGGAGACTTTCACACTACTGCTTCACTGACCACAGGAGCCCAGTTCTACATGGCACTGCATTGGCTAGTCATTTACCAATCATATACATCAGTGTCTCTGTATAAACTTAAACTTATGGTCAACACAACAATAGAAGAGACATGTTTTATTTTTAGAAATTGTGAGCTATGAGTTAAATTTGCAAGCCCACGAAACAGTAAATCCTTCAGCTTATTTAATTCAGGGATCCAAAAATAAAATAAAATAAATAGATAAATACAATAAAAACAAATTGTACCTCCATGTTAGAATTACCACAGTGGCAATGTTACCATGCTGAATGCACACTGAGTGACTATTTTCATATCTCATTTCTTTTTGTTAATCAGATTTTTTCTCCAAAGACATGAAATAAAGACATAACTTGGAACACTCATTAAGTATTAAACCACAGATAATGTCCAGGCTACATGACTTATCTGAAGTACCTGTTACATTTGTTTTTGTAAAAGAATTCACCGCATTTGATTTGTTGGAGATTTCTCTGCTCAAATGGCATTAAGATGTGATTTCCCTGCATTCAACTGCTCACGATTCTGTTTTCTTTTTTTTTGGCATGTTGATTTAGTGAATCCATTGTGTTTGCATTGAAATATAAGTGTATTTAGAGGGATATGTCTATGCACATATTGTCATTGTTAAGTTAAGCCGTTTGCCTTCTAAATGTGGATTCCCTGATGCCCTATAAGGCCTGTGCTTTCATGCGATGTGAATCTTAAATTATTTAAATCCCTTAAACATAATTTATACCCTAATAAAATCTAACTCAGGCATAAAACTAATACCTGTAATCAGTTTTTAAACAAATGATGACTCCTTTTATTCAATTTTAAATGACACTAATTGAAAAAAATAACCTCTTTGCCTTTTTTTATGCTTTCTTAGTATATTTGTTTAATCGTTTTCTTTTTCTCTTTTGTAGTTTTTCTTCTGTGAATTTATCTTTATTTAATTTTTCATTTTGCATTAAGATGAAAAATTCCTTTTTGACTTCTCATTTGACCTAGACGTTTTTAACATAGCCTAGTAGCTTGGAGTGTATGTATTCAGTCCATGAGGCCTTGTTGTGTATTTTGAAAGATTAAATCTGAATTATTAAGGCAAAGAGAGACAGAAAAGGAAATCTGACAGTAGGCGATCAGCATTGCAATGACCAGACAAGACCTCACACATAGTGTATACACAAAACCCCCAAAGTGCTCAAGATCTGGCTGGGTGGGAATAAGCCAGATATTTTTATACCAGTTTTTGCAGTGCTCTCCCTTGTGATAAAGTGTTAACATCATTCCTTTTATGAGAACAGCTGTAAATTAACTGTAATCCAGATAACATCACATTTTCTGTCATGCTCTCATATAATAAGAACATAAAAGAAAAATCACCTGCTTGAAAAGATCCCATTGTGGAAGTGAGCTATTGAAATATACTGCAAAACAGTATTATCAACCCAACCATGCTTGTAATGTAAATGTCTTATGTATAACTATAGTTTGAATATTGCTACAATCAGATCGTTATGTCTTTTTACTTACTATCTTGATTTCTCAGCTCCTCTGGGAGCTTAGTGTGCTCGCCAACTTTTTGGTTACAGGAAAATGAAAAAAATAAATACCATTAATATAATGTGTATAAGTTTAACAAGTAGAATTTCTACAAATGCAAATACTTTCAGTGATTTAACATTGCTTCATTGCAATCCTGTTCATGCACGATTCTGCATCAGGCCTAGATGGTGACTGCTTTGTTGAATCAAACTTGCAACATGCAGACAGGAAGGCAGAGATTGAGGAAGAGGACTTGATATGACAAGAAAATTATAAACAAAAAAAATTCTAGAAAACAGAGAAAGCACAGGCAGTAAACAGGTAACAACGGGAATCAAACGGGCAAACACACAGCTGTAAAACAGATAAGGGAAGCAGGAAAAATAAGAAGATGCAGCTGGGGACACAAGCAGCAGGTCAAAAAAGCCGGTTAGGGGATGAGTCACAGGTGCTCAGGTTAGTGGAATAGTGTGGACACTAGGGGCTGAACGCTGAACGCTTTATAAATCTGAAAAAAAGAATCTGTATGCACATTTTTTTTATTTGCCCTTGTGAATGCACGCAGTTCTTGTACACTGAGTACATTGTGGACAGGTTTATTAACTGAAGACATTTTGACATGTGTAAAAATAAAGTTATTGATGTGCAGATTCCTTTTGTGCACTCTGACTCACTCGGGCAGTTGAAAAGACTAGAAAAGGAATATAATTCTGAATAGTGAGATCTTTTCTGATGTTTTGATGCGCTGAATACTCTTTCATGTACTACACGATGCACTTATTTGTCTAGTATGTTGACAGGTTAGCCTTTGACTGCAGTTGTGCTAGCTTAAGCAGTTTGCAACATGTCAAACCTCTGACCATTCATCATGGTTGATACAATGAAGAAAATGTAACATACATGAAAACTTTAGCTGAAATGCCTGCTGAATGAGTCAACTGTTAGTTCCACTGCATCAGTCTAAAGTCATACCAGTTAATTATGAACATGTGGAGGGTCTACATTTATATGTCTACATGTCCATATGACTACATACAACATTTCTCTACAGGGGAGAGCGACTTTGAATTTCTTCACTTCCTTCTTGCTCAGCATCTTCCCAAAGTGCAATTAAAGGATTGAAAGATCCTCCATGATGGCATACGGGGAATCATGGGAGGAGAGAGGAAGCATAAGTTTGCATAATGAAAAGCACCCTATGGGTGAGTCTTTTTGCTGCACCGGGGCAAGCACATAATGAGCTGTTACATATCTCAGAGTCTCTGAATAAATACTCTTGGGCAGAATCTGGAAAGGGAAACAAAGCAGAGTTCATATTTTGAAAAGCTTTCTAGTACAAAGAGTTGCCTCTGGTGATAATATTATTAGAATTTTGACCTTTTCGAAGAATTCCCCTTGAGGTTGAGGTCGTCTTAAAGATACAAGTTAATCACAAAGCATCTTAGTTCTCTAGAGAACTCCTAAGGTGAGACTATAGGAATTAGGAGTTGGCAGGAAGTCTTTGGAGAGACTTAACAGCTTTTAGCTCAAAGGAGAAAATGGCAGAAAGACAAAGGACAAATGTTCTCTAAATATGAAATAATAGCAAGGAAATGAAATGCTCCAGATTAATACCTAGAGGGATGTTTGTGGTCACTCTCAAAGATCCACTCCAAATCTCTAAAATGAGGCTACTTTGGGATTTTCCCTTGCTACAAGGGGATGCCACAGCAAGTAGCTCCACATGTTTGAAGAGATTAGCATGCCTGACTGGAATTGAACCAGCAACCTTTCACTTGTCAAAGTTCTGCATTAGCCACTCCACCACTGATAACACTTCCATAGCTGTCAAGCAACTTTCCAAAGTGATTAATACACATACATTGTGCCTGCCCCCATTTAAGCAGACGAGCTCTTGGCTGACCTTCTCTCCTGAATATCAACATCAGCGGCATAGAATTCAGTGAAGCCTGTTTTGCAGAAACAAAAATACCAAGATGCTTATCTGCAAGCAGCCTCGAAGAAGGCAAAGAAAATCCTCACACGGGGTATTTTTATGAGTAAGTGTCCACGCTACTACCAGCCACTCTCGCATAGCTCGCTGTTTCTATCACTCTGTTTTACATGGAATATGCTTCCACAGCCACATATTTTTCACCAGGACAAAAGGAGCAAAAAGGGAATTTGCAACACACGAGTGCAACTCTTGAAGTAATGACTGGGTTAGACTCTCCAGTGCATCCTGTCTTTCTCATTCTCCGTTTTTGTTCTTTTCTGTTTTCTCTTTTTGCATAGGTAGCTCTGCTTTTCTTTTCTTTTTTTTTGCTGACATTGAACTCATATATAGTGTAGCATAAAAGTCACATATTTCAATGTGAAGACTAGAACATCTTCAAAGAACAAAGCTGTTAGAGTGTATCCTTTGTTTTCACACTAAGGATTGGGCCTTGGCTCCCCTGAGGTATAGCTGGTAATAAACAATTTGACAAGGAGGGTGCAAAACTGGGAGCAGAGTTACAAAGACATGGAGGAAAAATAAGCCAGAGTAATGGGGGATCCCCAACATCTATTTTCTTATATCAAATTTAGGATATCCCAGCTATTATTTGGCAATATTGTTTGGGTAAGCAATAACAAAGACACCGTGTTGAATTAGCAACGGGCAACATAACTAAAAGCTGAAAATGTCATTTCGTGCATGTACACAGCAGCAGGGCAGTTGGTAAATAGCCTTTCAATGTCAGCGGCCATTCCAGCTCGTAGGTGACATGTTTGCGTTGAGCTGAATTTGTTGTTTACCCCTGTCATAGTTTCGCTTGGCGAGTAGACAAACCCAGAGGTTCTAGAAGGTTTTAGTAAAGCTGGAAAAAAAAATCTCATCACAAAAGTGCACCACTTGGCTCCAGTGCAATTACCCTCTGTAAATGAAGCTCAGCCTGTCCTGTGAGAAGCTTACCCTCTGTGCAGGCGGTTTGCACATACATTGTGTCAACAAAGTAGCACAGGCCTCTGTTTGGAAGGTGTGAGGCTGTTTACCTTTGTTGCTGTGTGGATTGATGAGGTAGCTCAGGCAGAGGCAGGGACATGATGTGAATAGTTGGTGTATTACTGTGGAAAGAGGTGTTTCCCCTCAGAGGCGGCTAACTGAGTTTGACAAAGCTGTTTCTGCTGAGAGGCTGTAGGGACGCTCCCTGGCTCTGGTCCAGGGACCTGATGCCTAAAACTCTGTGTAGATTCCAGATGAAAGCCGTGTGTACGCATAGAGGCAGAAATGGGCAAAACTATTCTATTCGTGTGATTTATTAAGCCGTGCGTGTGTTTGGTCCTCTTATAAATCTCAGTAATCGGGAAATAGTACGCACGTGCACTAGCCTGGTTTCCATTCCCATATTAGACAGATGTGGATGCTCCTTTAATTAGTCATTTGTATGTAAAAAACGCCATTTGCACCACATGCTATTAGACATGGTGCTGAAAACAACAGCAAAAAAGAAGAAATGTGATTTCAGCAAATTGGGGACAGTTGTGAAGTGCTGAAATGAAATGTTTTATCTGGTGGTGTTTTGAAATCACAAGCAGAACAAAAACTCAGGACAGGAAATAAAAGGCTTTAGCTTTGGGAGTTAAGGGCAAAGCTTTAAAATAAAAAACGCTCATCCCAATTATTTAAAATACAGATTCGATATGAAAAATTGCAGATATTAATATGGGATTGTGAGTGCGTGTGACTGTGTGTGTGAAAACAAAATATATATTAAATGCAAGATCTGTGAAATTGCCTGTTTCAAGTTAAATTCTGTCTTGCTTTGCTTTTCCATTTCCACTTTATCGTAACAGGCTTGACTTGCTTAAAAATATTTGTGTAAGAATGGTCTGAATTGTGCGTGAGATGTGTACATTTGTACTGAGCTTTCTCCCTTCACAAATATCAGTTTATATCTGCCACAGTTTCTGTGCAGGATGTTCATACACACCGCCTCAGGAGCTCTCTCTCTCTTTAAGTAATGCAAGTTAGTCTACAAAACTATGTAATGCTTTACTAGCATGATGAATGTGGAATAATGATCTAATGGTTTGAGATCTGTGTTTTCTTTCTGTGTATTTATATTTTTAGGTTTTGGGAACAACTCTAGAAAGGTCTACTTTTGAATAATAATCCACAATGTAACTTGAAAATCAACCCTGGAACAAAAGGGAGATTGCTTCATTCCTTTCAGTCCATGCCTGTTTTTACTTGGTCACATCGATTTTTACTTCTTTTCGTGTGCAGCGGATTCCCTTTAAATCGGTCTTTCTTGTTAGATTATTGATTTATTCTGCTTTTGGTGATTCGGGATTGCCTGATGGTATTTGGATGGCATATAGCCATCCCTGTGGCTTTTATAGGGGACAAACCACAGTGGTTTCTGCACAGCTTTGACTGCCAGGAAAATTGGATTAAACTTCTGCTGTGATTTTGGAGTCATTTTATTCTGTTTCTTTTCCTTTCATTGTCTGTATGTGAGCTATGTCTCAGCATCCCTTGCCATTTCTGAGTGTGCTCTGTGCAACCTACCACCCTGTTGTTTTAACCTTCGAAACTCTTAACAAAGTTAACCACAGACTTGACTTGAATGCACTCAACTGTAAAAGAAAGAGAAAGGTTACCCCTTAAACCACTGGGACTGATGAATAAGCATTTCCTACTACAGTCAGTTCAAATTCTTATAAAGAGAAATATACAGACTAATTGAGAGTCAAATTTGAGTTCAAACATAGGGATTTCAGGGATTAGATGGTTACTAGACACAAAATTGATGTCACTTTATATTATAAAGTAAAGACTTTACAATAATAGAAAGAGAACCCCAACAATCAGACAACCTGCTCTGAGCAAGAATTTGGTAACGGCGAGAAGAAAAACCTCCAGCAGAACCAGAAACAGGGAAGGGCAGCCATCTGCCGTGACCAGTTAGTGGGTGGGGTTGAGGGGAGGGAGACAGAATAAAGACTCACTGTGGAAGAGAGCCAGAGATGAATAATAACTAATAATTAAATGTAAATTGGTGTATAAACACACACAGTGAAAAGAAGTGAGTAAAGAAGCCCCCAACAGCCTAGGCCTATTGCAATGCAGGGTCACCTGATTCAGCCCTAAAAGCTGATTTTCTTTCCTTTATCAAAAAGGAAAGAAAAACAAATGGTACCAAATATAATTTATTGGGTATTTTGGGTAGTTAACAGATATTGGATCTTATTTAACAGAGTGTTTCAGATGTTTCACCGACTTAAAAAATGTTCTATAATGGCTCGTTGCAATGTTGAGGTTAAGATGTGTTAAATTTATCTTTGGTTGACATTTCACTCCTTTTAAAACATACTGCATACACGGTTCAGTGAGGAGGGAGGAACCAGACGCAGGACACTGCAGGCAGTGTGCACAAAACCAAAGGCACCCTTTACAAGTTTTTCAATAAAGGTTACAAAAATAAGCCAGATAAAAGTCGGGAAGTGGTGGGAGCAGAGTCCAAATGAACAAGTACAACAAAAGGCAACAACAAATCCTGTGGTTAACATATCACACGCTGAGATAAACACAGACGAACTGAGGGCGCCGCATGGACTATAAATACACCAAACAAAGGAGGGAAGACAGGAAGTACTGACATTTGAGCTTTCAAAATACTACAGGAAACAAAACAACAAATAAAACAAAAACACTGTTAACTCACTGGTGAGTGCAGCTTTCACATGTTTACTGTTTCAGTGTCATAATTCATCTTTTTTCTTTCAAACACAACAACAGGAAAAAAAGAAACACGATTAAGTTACCTATTAAACGCACTGTGTGTTTAACAGCTAAAACTGCAACGCACAGACAAAATATTTCAAAACATGAAATGTTTCTGTGGACAAAAAAAGAGAAAACACCCCTTTACCTTCTAAATAAACAAACACATTTTGAAATAGTCAATTTTCTTTTCCCTCGCAAAAATCTATTATGAGCAAAACGATCTGTCTGTCTTTACGGTTTGCTTTGAAGAAGCTAAAACAAAACTTATTGACCAAGCCACACACTGGCAGACAAAGCAGGTGTCATATTCAACCCTTTCATTGACTCATGAATGGATTCTCAGAAAAGAAGTGTTTTAATAGATCCTCGGGGGTGGGGGAAGAAAAAAAAAAAAACCCCAACCCAAAACACCAATCTGGCTGTTTCCATGGTGATATGAGTGTGGCTTGTTAGCCTGCAGAAAGTAATTGCTGGAAGAAACTTTAGTTGAAATAAAGCGGATGCAAACAATAGTAAAAACATTAAGGAGCCCTCATCCTTTAATTAAAACATCTCATCAAAGCCGAAAAAGCAGTAGGCAGAGTAAAAAAAATAATAACACGGCATACAAAAAGTATGGAACGATTGCTGGAGCAGAGTGGCATAAAAGGTTGTAACAAAACAAAAAAAAAGGGTCAGTGCATGCATACAGCAGACAGCTCTGCCATTACGCAAATGGATCTGGAAAGGCACTTCAGTATGTTTGCTCTTTGTCTCAGGCCGTCTGAGGATTTGGTGAGCTTGAAGACAAACAGCCCCTTGATCTGAAAGCTCAGAATCATGGAGAAGATACATCAAAGCCCGCTCCTTCTCTCTGAGACGCTTCCGTTAGAGTCAGGAAGATTGAGGGAAGGAAGGAGAGATAAAGGAGGAGGAGAACAGAGGGCAAAGTTTGTGTGTGTGTGTGCGCGTGCCTGTGTATGCAGTGTGTGTAATTAGGGTGTTTTTTTTCTGGTAAATGCGTAGGGTTGGAGATAGATCTGCTCAGAAAAGCGGCAGAAGTAAATCCCTCTATGTGGGTCTCGCATCCCCTCAGTCACACAGGCTTCATGGCCCCTGTCAGACGCTGCGAGACAACATGAGGTCTGCTAAATGATGTGCGCAAATTAGAACTTGAAAATGATACATCTGCTTCTTAAGTCAAGAAAGAAAAAAATAAAAATTGTGTAACGATTTCACCCGTTGCTAATATGAGTATGGCGGCCACATTTGACTCACTCACATTAAAGTTTGAGAATTTTAACTTTGGAGGTTTTTCTGGCTTCATCAGCCAAATCAATAGCTGCAGCACATTTCGGAGAGCGTCGAAGAAAAGAAAATATTATCTCACATTAAGTTTATATTTTATAAAGCGTTTAGACCCTCGCAGGTTCTTGGCTATGCTCGGCATTCAGTTAATGATTAAGCAGAAAGCTGTCCTTCTGGCCTTTATTTGAAACACTTCCTGTGAGAGAAGCTTCTTAAATTAATTATGTTTGCCTAATGAATAATTAAGCCGGGGGAAAGATAATTTGGTGTTATGCAGTGAGCCAGGCCATTGTGCGTGTAGAGGAACCGGCGCTCCGTGTGCCGGGCTGATTTTACATTGGGAGTGTGAAATGAGAATTAGCAAACAATTTGCCTCCTGTTTCATCCTTCACCATGACTAAAACATCACTGCTGATTATGTCTTGACAAGTGTCAATACGGCACGCCTGTTTGTTAACTGTACCAGACACAGGTTGTTTACACGGCTCCATTGTTGCGCTTCTCAATCGGATCCTGCCGCTGATTCACAGTTGGAATGAAGGCAGACAAATACCACTGAGCCAGATTGTACAGTCGCATAAGTTGAGGCAATGTTTTAATGGCAGCAGACATAAATGGTCGTTAATAGCATCTTTTCTGTTGAGGGGAGACACAGATGATGATAGAGATTAAGCCAAGAGAGAAGGCATTTAATTATCTAAGTCATGCCAATTGTTACAGCTGAATAAAACATGGGTGAAGGGTTCTAAGATAGCACACAATCCTACAAGGCAGTAAGGTTTGTAATTAGTTTTTCTCTCAAGACCCTAGTGTTGTTCCACATAATACATTTATGAGAGAAAATTTCATGACATTACTTTTTGATTTTACTGACTTTTTACACTCATTTTCTTCCACCTTTCTCTTGCAAAATATAACACAATCTGTCAGTTGAAAGCAGCCTTCTTGAGGTTGTTTAATACTTTTGTAACACATTTCTAACTTTCACAGCTCATTTTTTGATAACATATCAAATCAAGCAGAAGGAGAAATTGGAATGTGTTAAGGTATCCTTCTTTATAATACACACACCTAGCTTAGATACAATGAAACAAGGCAAACACCGCTGACAGTTTCAATTTTGGTGCCCCCAGTGATTTATAGGCTCCATGAGTTAGAGAGAGAGGGAAAAAAGATAGAGGAACAGAAGGATATAGACACACACCCATTCTATCTCTTTGTCTCCTTTTCTCCCCCTCTTTATCCCTCCCTGGTTATAAAGACACGCCAAGAAATCATTGGCTCAACAGAGAAAGGGCAAATCCTCTTCAGCCAATTTAAATTCTCCTGAGCACACGGTTCAGACTATTCCAAACTAATTAATAGACATGTCATGAATAAAAACACTTTGATTATGAAAAGAGGTTGCCCTCTGCCTCCTTTTAGGCTTGTCATTAGTATGAGGACACATGTGGTGAATGGCTCGAGTGTTGGTACCAGCAGACAGAGACAGCCACAGATGCCCTCTCTTGATTAAATTTTTCACTCCATGTTTTATTCAGCGCCGACTGCATGCACCCAGTACTGCGGTCTGTGATTAGCTCTACCTGTACCAACAGGAAAGCTGGGGCCAGAAGGACCAGGAGGGCAAAACCCATTCAAAGAGCAGGACACAAAGACATGTGACCCTGGAGCCCGCTCTCACACAGATGCACTTCATCACCCACTACCTTCCTGCTCTCAGTCAAAGTGACATACAGTGCAGATCCTCCTGTTCTTTAGAACCTGCGCTCGCTTAGTTTTATTTATGTGGCTGCTGCTGTGCACTGTGAAGTCGTGGCAGCAGAACACTCATAAGAATAAATTAGTTCTTAGGAAGCAGCGGGCAACAGTTTGTCTACCGGGATCAATTAATAGTGAGTGTTTACATTGTTTGCGTGACTCTTTTTCTTTGGGATTTTGGTGACAATGACTTTGCTGTGTGCACCCATATTGTTACATTTATAAAAAAGCCTTTGAAATTCTTAATATTAATACTGCTACTACTATTATTAATAATAAAAATAATAATGATAATCCTAGTTAATTAGTCATTGGTAACAATTACAGGCCATTTTAGATATGCTGCTATTTATATTTAGATCTAAAATCTTGTTTTAAAAAACAAAAACCTACTTTATCCTTATATGACAATAGTATAAGTATGACACTCCGTTGCAATGATTTACGGGGGTATTAGTTTTCAGAAGGGAAACATCACACACCATGTACAGTCAAGAATGGATGCATGTGGGAGTTGTTAGTGTTACACTTGGCTGCTTTATTGATCGTGTGGTAGTAGCGGAACATCAGAGGGACATGCATGGTCTCACAGCTGTTATGGATGACTCTGTGGTGCTGCATGTTGCACTGCAAAGAGGGTCTGCCTGTCAACATGTGGTCTTCAGCTCAGCTGACTTGTCCCAAAGGGGAAGCAAACCCCCTGCAGGAGCCATCTGTATCTTGGACAAGACTATCCATCATCCTCACTGCGGTGCTCAATTTAGGGGTTCTGTGCAGACAGCTCCGAGCGGCATTGAACAGCTTTACATGTACGTGTCGGTAATGAGAGCCCTTGAAACCTGCTCTCAAAGCCAGCCTCAAGGGCTAAAGGGAATCAATGAGCCAGTCCCCGAGGCTCAAACCACACCTATGTTTCATCTTACAGTGTTGTTCCAAATATGGGTATCTGCAGTACACCGTGCAGCAACATTAATTAAGAGAAGAGGCAGATTAGTGTGTTTAGTATCGTACAGTATCATACAGCCATGGCATCTGGGTCAGTAACTCTCAAATAAGCTGTGGTATTTGAGTCTTGTGTGAAGATTTCACAGAAAATTGAATCTGTCACTGCAACTGTGGATTGTGATACATGGCATCTAAAACAAAAACACTTAGAATACCACATTACACCCAGGAAACTGCTGAAAGCAACCCTGAAACACTTTATCAGTCCATTTTTACAACTCCTCTGACTTGATTTCCCAGTTGCTCTAATGATCTATTCATGCACTTTAATATTTTGATCAGAGCAATGGTCTCCTTGTGGCACTCCAGCACCATATTTCTTTTCTGTTGTTCTTGTGGAATTTACACAATGTTTGCATTTATTTTAGCAGTAATGCAGACTTATAGCTCCCATTCATTTGCATCCCAGGGGCAAAAAGCTGTGTGGGGAAGGGAGGATTATATGCAGTTCTTGGAATTGCATTAACTCACGCTTGAGGGCTGCCTGCTGCAACCACAGAAAAATTCTTCTCATTAATTTCTACAACCTAGACTCCTCAGGTAACCTCCAGACAACAAGGCTGCTTGTTTAAACTTAGGATACCACTGGCCATTGCTAGGAAACAAATACACATATACGTCAAACAATCAGCTCTGCCTTTGATGCGGTGCAGAACCAAGAAACTTTACTCAGAGCCCCTGAAGATCATGCCAGAGGTAAGAGCTGATTTCTTTTACAGTCATTCCAGTTTTATAGCATGATACACACCCCACAGAGGATTATTAATAATCTATTAAAGATCTGGACGAATCAATTTCAGCTCCCAGCACAAATGCACTTAAAATGGCTCTACAGTGTGTGATCTCAATCCAGGAAGGCTTTCAGTTGTAATGATTTATTTATGATGCATTTATTTATATTTAACTGAATCTTGGTTACAAACTATTAATGAAACTCCGTCCACCACGCTATAATTCCTTCATGCAACCCAGCGTAAGCTGTTGTGGTGGTAATTGGTATGCGTGCAGTCTGACACATAACGGCCGTGTCTTTTCACTGGGTGTAAAAAAAATAACCCCTTTTGAATTAGGGGATGCAACAGTAGATCAGATTTCAAATGCATTGCTTTTGTGAACTGTAAATCACCTCGTATTAATAGCGTAGCACCCCGCTTTTCATACAGCTGCATCTTAAAAGAGCAAGATCTGTCAAAAGCTCTGCAGTTTTACTTTTTAAGCCGTGCGGACGAAATATTCCAAAACCATTTAAATTCTGCTTGCTTGTCCTCACCAAATATTTTGAGGTTAGCCCTTGGAAAGAATGTAGTCTTGGGTAAACAACAATATTTGCAGCTGTACAAGGGAACGTTGGAAGGTAGAAAACAAATGGAAAATGTCTACAAGTACAAAAAACTACAAAAGAGCCATTATTGTAGCATTCTTGCCATATAACAAGAATACAAGAACAGACATTTTTTTCTTTTTCATAGCTTTTATCCATCAGCATAGTCCTATATTTTTATTTCCGATCGCCCATCCAGTGGTAAATCCATGCTCTACTTTTGCCCTGTTTATCCTAGTTTATTGATAGAGTGAATCAATAAGATCCTCTCTGATGTCCTCTGTCCACATCAAGACAGTTTGAACCAGCATTACAATTTGAACTTTTAAAAAGAAACTTTTTATAAAACATCTTCCATCCCCCCGAATGCAGCATTTACAGTTTCTACTATTGATTTTAAATGTCTGTAAGTTGTAGGCAATTAAATTTGCTTGTCAAATGTTTCTGTCTTTGGTTATGTTAAAACTGCTTTCTTGAACCCGAAAGAAACAGAATGAGATCCCTCTCTGCCTCACACATATCTAAACCCATTTCTAATTTACCAAAAAATATTAGAGAAAAAATAGCAGCCAAGGAAAACCTCAGAGCCAAGAGAAGCAACATTTCTGAGAAGTGCCATAAGGGTTCAAGAAGCAGCAACAATCTCTTAATGGCTGCTGATGATAGCATGTGGTCTGTCACTGTACAGTGTACATGGCTTTCGGCTTGCTAGAGCACAGGACTCCATGGGACAAGCTTGTTGTCTGACAGTCTAAAAGTCCCTTTCCACAGGCTTTCAGTATGTTTTAGAAAAGATTTTCAGATTTTACTGCTTATATTAGTGAAGCGTGGTGTTGATTCTCTACTTATATTCTGACCTCTTAGCACCAGATATTCTTTGAGAACAGAGAGAGCAGAGGTCTTTGGCCTGGTCTAGGGGCCCAGCTGAAAAACTAAAGGGGACATTGCAGTCAGGGCCCCGATCTGCCCAAGGAAATCACATCAGCTGAGTCAGTGACCTCCTTTGGTCTCTTCTTTAAAAATACTTGGGAAAGAGTCTCTGAGTTTTACTCAAGTTTTTTTTTTTTTTAATTTAGCTTGAATGCTATTTATTTATTTAAGAAATCTCCCTTTATTTTCCCATACTGACATTTTTATGCACATTTTTTTTGTAATCATTGTAGTGGTTTACACTTTTGCCTAACAAACGAAAGGTCCCTGGTTGGATCCTGGGAAGAGACACAAATCCCTTTGGGGTTGGGTCAGGAAGGACATCTGGCATAAAAATCTGCCAAATCAAATATGCTGTGGTGACCCTATGTGAATAAGGAAACAGCTGAAAGTAGCTTTTTCTTTTCTTTTTCCAAAAACGGACTATTTTATTGCTCGTCTGTTTTATTTTGCTGCCCTTGTAAAGCACTTAGTAAAGTGGATTTTGAAAAGTGCTCCATAAATAAAGATTATGATTATTACACAATTAATGTCTGTCTAAGCCGCTATGTCCTGGTGAAAGCTTGTATCAGACACACTTTAACTGCCTGGATTCAAAGTCTGTCACTGATGCATTTATCTGTGCAGCAGGTTGAACAAGCAGAATCTACTTCGTGTCAATTAATCCGATCACCATCAGCTGACTACTGAGCGCTGATGGTACTCTCAGAGACCACGGGGGTTTCAGCCAAAAAAAAAGAAAAAAGATAGGAGGATCCTCCTGGCAGGAGTGGTGAAATGTCATAGCCCACTGCTCGGGCCAGATGATGCTGAGTTACACACCAACTTGGCAGCTCGAGACAAGATAGCTGCAGCTTATCACAAGTAAGCTCAGGGAACGAGGCCAGTGGGCTTTCCCACATTTTGTGTTGTTGTACTGAGTCCACATCTCTACATTATAAATCTCATTCTTCATGGTGGTTTGCTGAGCTTTCATACAGTTTCTCAATAATCGCATAGGCTGGTTGGCAACAAATCTAAATCCCTCTCCTACAGGTTCCCAGCTCCCACTGACTCAACTTATACTGTAAGATGTAAGATTAGAGGATGGAGTTAAGTCTGGTATCTTAACAAAAGAAATGCTAAAGCATGCAGAAGAATAGCTTCAGCTTCAGCTTAAATTAACCTAACTCTGGCATTTTTGGGAATGTGAAGCACAGAACATAAACCTCAGCAGGACCATACTTCCATTGTACTTCTAGTTATTAGTGTGTTTTTTTTGTATTTTGTTACTTTTTTTCATTCCACTTGGTTTTGCGAGATGTGCTTTGACAGAAGCAAATCTGCACAGACACGTGATGTCAATGAAATACATATTTTAAAAAGCCAAATGTAGTGCGCTTTTGTTAATACAGTATTACTGGAAAGTTTCAAGTTTTATCACACTGAGATATTTAACTGTGGAATGCTTTGAAACCAGTTCTCTTCAGTTTCTATCAGTGCATTTAACTCACATGATTTGTAAGCTTATGTTTTGCTTCTATTCTTAGGCAGCCCCCAGAGGGGCCCTTGCTTTTATTTGGATCACACAAGACTATATCCTGATTTTTCCAGTGATCATGCGCTTCCTCACCATCTGTCGGACTAACAGCAGGCCTTCCTATAGACAAACACCTACCTAGATTGTCAAAAATGTAGGGAAATACCTCCACAACATAGATCCATCCATTCGTTATCTTCTGATTATTCAATTCAGGGTCGCAAGAGGGCTGGAGCGATAGGCGGGGTACACCCTGGACAGGTAGCCAGTCTGTCATAGTGCTAACACAGAGAGACAGACAACCATTAGTTGTTAGTTAACTCAAAGTTGTCTGTGTCTTTTTGGAGACAATGTCCTTCATCAGCTTTAATGAAAACATTGAAAACAAAAATGAGATTTTCTGAATATCTGCAAGATGTTTAGCTCCCGCATTTAAACCTCGTGGGTGTTTGTGTGTTCATTCTCACCATGTCTGTATCTGGAAAATGTGTGTGTGTGTGCGCCGTGTATGAATCATGTGTGAACAGTCGAACATGTGGCCGAGGGACTGTCACTAATAACAGAAATTACATTTTTGTAGATAAACATATGGAGATTGTGGGCTGTGAAATTGACTTCAGGCTGTGAAATTAAAGAAAAACAGAAAAAAAACCCCCACGAGGTGATAGCTCTAGTTGTTCAGAGGAGAGTCATACTGCACTGTATGTCCGCATATACTGCAATTCAATTAGTGTCCTTGATCGTCTTCTTTAGCAAGTCTGATGTGGTGTGACTTTGAGATCCAGGCACAGAGAAGCCGACTCAATTGCAGAGAGAGAGATGCTTGATTTATTTATTCATTAGGAGCTCTCTCTGTAGACACAGACCTCTCATCAATCCCTGTTCACACTCAACAAGAACAATCAACTGACATCTCCTTTCATAGCCAAAGGGAAATACGAGAAAAATTGCCATGCATCATAATCATCGATAAGGTCGCACCCTGCCAAAATTTTCAACTAACCCACAGCTTGGCAATCCCTTCCAAAGTGGATTTTATATTGCTTAGTTTGGCACGTGTGAGGAAGGAGAGGAGGCTAGTGAAATGCCAGGAGGATTAAGTCGAAGTGGATATAGTGCAGCAGCTATCCTGGAGTTGCTGTTTCTCAATAATACAAATGTCAGGAAGGGGAACGGGGAAGAGGGGAGAAGGGGTTGAGGGGAATGTCTTAGAAATCACAGCCAGTGTAGAATTCATCATTATCACTACCCACTCACAATGACTTTAAAATGGCATTAACCTTTGCTGCTGAGAAAGTTCACACTTGTTATCTAGGTGAGACTTTTTTATTCAAATGATTTGGAACAAAACTGCTTGATAATGAGAGGTCAGTGCAATAGTTTCCCCTCAATGAAAATGTAATCAATTGTTCTTCATTACGCTCACACACAGGCACACAAAACAAAGCATATATTTGTCTTTGCAAAATAATAACAATTCATAACATTCTGTTAATATGCGGTTCCATTTAGTGAAACAAACATTAAAGCAACCTTGCCTTGTGGAGGCAGTGTTGTTCATCACCATTTTCTCAATTTTCTTTTTACAGTGTTATATTTTTACCTGAGCGATCACATTGTCAGCATCAGTAATTCCTATAGTAAATCCTACCGCAGAAAAGATTAATCTATGAGCAGTGCTGCTGCCTGCACTAATTAAAATTCTGCTGGATGGCCAGGGTTTCTCCTGCCATCATTGCTTCCAAGCATCAGTCACTGTCTTTCTTACTGTCTTTGTCCTTTTGTCCCTCACAGCAGTTTTAGTCTCTTACAATACATTTCAGGCCTTTTGCCGTCATTCTTTGTCTTTAAGGAGATGATAAGCAGAAAGAACAAAGGGCCTTTTCAAGAAATAAAGCCAGAGATTGCCAATGACAGCCATCGACTTTAACGGCTTTAGATCTTATCTCTGGGATCATGGTTATATACAGTATTATCTAGAAATGAAAGATTTTGTTTCTTTAGCAGTTCTGATGAATTAGAGGTCGCCAAGTTTGATAGCATGCGTTGCGTGTGGGGTGCAGCATCTGGATTCGCTAATTTCCCAATAAACCCACCATTTTTATTATTTTATTTTTCCTTAAAAAGTTATGCAGCCTTATAGTGATGCTGTCCAGAAATGAACTACGGCTTAAGAAACTTCTGTTATCCGAGACTGCCTGTCTTGCTCAATAAAGATGTATTTTCTTTATGACACTACGGCTCATAGCTTCACACATATATTCACTCACAGACAGAAGGGAAAGGCATTGTGCATCTCTCTGCAACATCAGCATTATGCAAAGTCAGTAAATTCTGTTGACAATGTCTAACAGCCCAGTAATTTATAATTTTCACACCCAAACTTGACGCCTTCCATTTGTAGTTCACTCAAATGAAGCAACAGACACCTTTGCATGGGCTCTGTCCCTCTCTATCCATACAGCTTTATGGACATATTATGGCAAAAGGTCACCTTAAACCCTATTTAAAGACACATACTGTATATAAACTATATTTACAGCCACAGTGTGTTTTTTTTTCTTTAACATCTTTATCATGAAATCCGTGGTGTTTTTTCTTCTTAATAGCCCTTGAAAAATGGCACCAGCAGTGTTTAGCTTGGTTCCCTATAAATCTGCTTTCCAGGTTAAATCAGATTTTCTTTACTTCGAAGAAGGTTGTTAGTAATAGCACAAAGTAGCTAGTTAGCTGTTTGATTAAGCTTATTAGCTGTTAAGCTAACCTAATGAAATGGTATGAATAATCTTCAGAAGCCGATACTACAGCAGTTCTCTGGCAGTCTTACGATATAAGAAAGTACATATAGTAAAACTTTAGTTTTTAGCTTTTTTTGTTATCTGTGGTGTCACACACTAAATCACTATTAGCTGCACACTACTCGCAAAAAGCATGAGTCTGTTTGAAGTAGACACGCAAACTAATATGACGATAATGTTAGTATGTAGAACAAGTACAGTACGTTGAGGCATTGCTAATATAAACAATAAACATGTTCCTGTTAACACCTTTCCACCCTCCTCTTTATAAATTAAGGAGCATAGAAAGGACAAAACCATGAGAAGCTATTTTATTTGTCATATAAAAGATGGCTGAAGATAAAGTTTTACATACAAAACTTACAATGGTAACAGGTCCTCAATCTGTCGCCCTCTGGACACACAGCATATATCAAACTGGTCCCATACTTTGCCCAGCATGTCTGGAGTTACTCTAGCCACTGCTATTGCTGTGCTACCTGCTAGCTATCGTGTGAAATTTACGAATCCGCTTTTTCAAACAGTACATGTTTCGATCGTTACGGGTGAATGGCTGTGGAATAAAAGCACATTCAAATCAGATGATTCCGTTTGATACACTCTGTATGTATTATATAATATATACAGACTGTCACATTTAACTATTGTCTTCATTTTGAAGAAATGTGTTGTTTATATTGAAAGAGGAAAATTAACAAAGAGATAAATTGATACCTTTTTCCATGATTTTGATTCTTAAAGATACAATACAATAAAGTATCTGTAAGGAAATTATTCATCATTCACTCACCGCTGTCACAATAGTATCTGCTGCCTAAAGATTATACAGTTACTTCAAGTCATGCCATATTAGAAACATAAATCTTGTGTAAACAGCTGATTACTGGCAAGGAGAGAGCTCTGGGAGATAAAAGTGTTTCTTCTACTATTCACACCTCTCCATTTGCTATATCAAACTCATTTCCTGCATAAAATCTCTGGGTGAGAAACAGGAGCTATGCAGACAGAGAAACAGGTTTCATTCCTTTTAGTTACACACTTAACTAAGTGACAGTGTTTTGCTAAAGACCTGTTTCTTCGTGTCTTGTTAGAATGACAGCAGTCAAAGAAGTGACAGATATAAAAATACTGTAAAGCAATCAGTTTCTTATCTAAATCTGTCACAAGGCAATGGTGCCAACTCAGTGAAGCTCAGCAGTATGCTCTTTGAAAGATCTTTGATGACAGTAATCTGCCCTGTTTCGTAAGCTGTGCGACAGACCATTTTTCAGACTATATGATATAACGCCATCGTTCCTGTCAGTTTAAATTTATTCGTGCCCCATCTTTGCCTCTTATTGCCTCAAATGTCATCTGTTTATCGGCTCTATCACCGTATCGAACTACCCTTTGTCTCTGCCTTTTACAATTGATTGATGAGTCTGTCCCCCATTTGTAAGTTCTCCAAGAATTATGTGCAAGATTTCTAAGTTTTAATCAACAACCTTGCCCACTTATTGGGAACCTGATTTTGTTTACAGCTTTGGTGACCTTTTCTGTTCCATTAAAATCTGCCTGTGCCACTCTTTGTAATATCGTAGGGTCATCGCTTCATCGGTTATCTTTCTGCTATAGCAGGAACATGACCTAGACTCCCCCCTGTCCTCAGCCATCAGACAGCGAGAGATAGATGGTTTTTTATCTGTAAATGTAGCTATTGCACTACACGTGCTGACATAAATTCCCAGATGATAAGAGCAGCACTTTACTGGCCTGATGGCTGGTCGTGGTTGCATCCTACCATGAAGCAAAAGGAAAAGGAAAAGAACACATGGGGCGCATAGTTTTGTAAATACAATTGCATTAAGATTGTATTTGGTGGCAAATCAGCTGTTTTTAACCCACTGAAGCACGTATTTATCAGAAATTTGCTCTTTTAACTTTTTAATTTTTGCTGTAATTATAAAGTACGTTTGAACAGTTATATGTGGTGAAGAGCAATGCAGCAGTAACAACAACAATACCTGCCAAAAAATAATAATTATTGTTTCTGCTCTCTGGATAAACCTTCTCACAAGTATTAAGTGAGTTGATTATCCCTCTGGCACTGTGCGGCACGTCTCTCATTCTCAGACCTAAGACCCCAGCGAGTCAGCCATCAGTGCTATTGATGCTGAGCTTGATAGATAAGGCATGGTAGAGAACATCAAATGAAGAACCTACAGTGGAGTGGAGTGAGCAGCTGGGTTGTCTGGATTACGGATTTTACCACAGAAAATTTGCTACATTCTAAAGCAAGTGCATACCAATATGAGCAAGACAGGAGAGTTTATTTAAATAATATGGAAGGGTGGGGAAAATTGTTAATGAACCATTTAAGGTTTTATTTCATAATAAGAGCTAAACAATGCACCATGTTGATTAACAAATAAATGAGCATAGAAGACCTCAGGGTCATTTAACTTACAGACCTTTGCTTGTAAATATTTAATTTAGATTCATCATTCTTTCAGTCATTTGCATGCTCATTTTTATTATTTTTCTTTGTTTTATCATTTGTTTTTATAACATCTCAAAGCACGGCCGAAAGGGTTGAGGAATTTGTATTTGTGTTTTGGGTCTAGAATATTAAAATGCGGGTAACAATGCCTGATGCTCTCAGGCTCCGAATCAGATGAAATCTCTGATTTACTTTTACTTTTATTTTGTTTTCTCGGGAGAAGCATGCAAATATACGAGATATCGCTGGGAGATGAAAAAAAAAGCAAAGAAAACAAGTCTCACAATCTCAGTTAAGATCAGAATTACCTAACCTCTCTGTGGACAGTCATACATATAGGTTGCTGTCCTTTTAACCTTGTGGCAGGCACAGCTCGCAGCACTGACACTCTGATGTGCTGGACTGCTTGCTTATTCACCTTCCCACAGGACAGAGCAGACAGGTAGCTTAAACTGTGTGAGGGTGGCTGCCTGACATTGTAGTGATGACATTTGATTCTGTAAAAAGCCTTAAACAAGACTTTCTATTATATAAACATACTAACACTCAGCTGACGATTCCACCAAGATTTCAGGTGGGGTTTTTTTTTTTTTAATGCCAGCATGACATTTTACTGCAAAGTCAAAAAATGTCAACTTTGAACACCAAATTTTAAAATAGCACTACAATTAAATATAAAAATACATAATTTATTAAAAAGTATTATTTATGCTATTAAGGAAGATAATTGGTGTTTTTAATGGCTGCCGCACGGTTGGAAATCTGTCCATTTCATTTATTTAAATATGTCAACAAACAGCAGGTGACCAAAGCTCTTTTCACACGAGACCCAGCTAATCAAACATTTAACAATGTGACAATGTCTAACACGTAGTATGTGTTTCCAGAAATGCTGGCTTCCCATAAGCTGGTAGTTCTGCCAAAATTTAAGGGATTAGAGAAGGGTTGCATTTTCCATGGTGCTACAGACCACTTAACCCTGCACTGCTGTGACAACAGCTTTCCACTCAGATTAACCATCTTACTGTGGGATAGCAAGCTTAGTACTGCTTTCCTTAGTAAATGTATACCCATACAGTGTAAATATGCACTTTATATATTTCAAAAATAAGATGTGATTAAGTGCTTGGAGTTAAGCAAATTCTTTACATACGTATGAGTAATTTAAAATAAGCACAGGAAGTGCAGGACAAACCTAGGTCTAATTGCCTTGTACTTACAAAAGATGAAACAAGTGGTATCACGGCTAATTGAGGGGTTTTGAACAATTTTTTTCCTCAAGATAATAGCTGTTTCATAATGCTAGCTCTTGAGATGGCTCCCTAATTACTACTTCATGAACTAATGTGCTTCATTTCATGCCAGAGATCATTTTATAACAGTAGGTGCTTTTCATTTCTAATGTTTCATTTCTACTCCTGGCATTTAGCTGTTAATAACATATAATGAATTGTTGCTTGCTGGGTTGCGGTGCAATGTTTCTCTTTGTGAAAGCACTGCTGAGTAGCTGAGGCAGAGCTTTAAATCAGCTTGCAACTCACTACATCAAGGCGGTGACATTGAATATCTGATTTTATCTGCTTAAGCATGAATACAAACAGGAAAACTGAATATGGAAATGCATGATTTATGTTGCCCTAAAGGTCAAGTACTAACATATGGCTAGACATGCAGTACAGAATGGGCATGCATTGAAAATCCTTTCTGCTGCTGAATGCAGAGCCTATCTATTGATGATTAAAAAAATTACTGTGGCGAGATACTTTCTCTGAGCTCTATCTCAACAGTAGAGGATCACATATGGTAGCACGCTGAACCAGTACTATGGGCTTTGTTGACTATTCTTGTTTAGATAGACTCAAGTTTTAAATTGGGCTGAAGCCTTTGGATCGAAATAATGCCGCTTTATTGTACTGCATAGTAAAAGAAAAAAAAGAATCTGCCGTTTCGGGTTTGATAGGTTTTGATTGCTATAGAAATACAGCCTCACACACACATCTGTTTAAAAGTCAAATCAATAAAATTCCAAACAAGTAGAGCCTATGCAGCATTCTTCTGCCGCAGCCCTCACCGATTGTCATATAATACTCTGGGTTTCTGGTATCCCTGGCAATTCAGACTGCTTTCAGACTGAAGTTTGTGACTGTGTATGCATCAAAAATCTTAACAGATACCTTTACTGCCAGCATTTTCCATTACACTCGTGGCTTTATCTAGACCTTTACCATTTATTTAGTAAATGCAGGCTACGTGGTAGATCTCGGCTGTGATGAAGGATGACATTTGTGATAAATGCACTGACCATAAACTGTCAAATCATAGCAGAACCTGCCTCCCAGCTGCTCCCTTAGTTACACTCTGTACCCTTCCCCTCCTGTCTTGTCCGTGTTTCTCCCCTTCAGCCCTGCACGGCTGCCACGTTGGAAACACTTGGTCAGAGTTCACTTTGATGGTGAGTCACTGAGTCGCCAAAGGCGTTTGGCAGCTAACGTTAGTCACCATTAAACATCTCTTCACCTCTTTCGACGACTCTGCTTTTAAACTGTAGAACAACGCCTTGATCTGCACTAAAAAATTCAGAGGAATAAATTTGGAAATCTTTTCACGACATACACAAACAAAAACAACAACAAAAGAAGCGTAAACATATATTAAAGAACACTGCAGAAAAGTGGATGGCAGTGAGTTACTTACATCTCTTAGCTCCCTTTTATTTTCTTCATGTCTTATTCATTTGCCCAGTTTATCTCCTGCTGACAAGTTGTCATCCTCCAATTGTCTTTTGTCCCTTTAAAAAAATACATTGAATTATTCACCCTGATCATGCATGATATTGCTGCTGTCAGTATACTTCACTTTGAAGAGAAATGCTGTTGGATCATGTTTGTGAGAGCTTCCAGAGGATATTGATTAGTGATGATGGCTGGTGGTGGACTTTTTTTTTATCGTCATGCGGATATGGTTGTGTGAAGTCCTATCAAGATTTTAGTTCCTGCTAGAGTCTGAATCTTTCTTTAAAATATGAGCAAAACTGTTTAAAATTCTAGGAGATACTGGCCTCAACTCAAATGTATCACAGTTTACACTGAGTAGAGTTTATAGTTTTAAAGAACTGCTTCAGCCTGGTGACGCTACAGTAAAAAAAGAAAGGAAAGAATATATCAAAACAGGTCAAATGTGTGTAGCCTACATCTTGAGCAGCTAACATCATAAACACTAGGTTGAATGCTGTTATCTGTCTCTGCTCCTGGTGGACAGAGTCAAGCTCTCAAAAGAATATGTGAGCTGTGTACGCTGGGATTTTAGAAATTCATGAAAAACCACCCAGCTGACAAAAACAGATTACATGGCAATGAACTATGTTTCCTTTTCAGGGGGCAAAAAGATCCCATTGTTATGTACTTTTTCTTTTTCTTTTTTTGCAGCTGGCAAGTTTGATGTCGCAACATGGATGATCATGGTGCAGGACTTGTGTGTGTGTATTTATGCTAAATAGGATGCTAAAATCAAGAGCTCTTCATCTCCTTGCTGCAGAGCTACAGAATAAACAAAAAAGCTGCAGATGTGAGCATTAGCTTTGATGTATGTCTCTTGCAAGTGTGATAGCACAAGGGTTAGTGCTGGCGTGGGTGTGGTGAACACCTGCTGTCTTTTAAGACCTTGAGGAGCTGTGCTAGATTCTCAAGAGGGTTCAAAGAGGAGCATACAAAAGAGACATGAAAGAGGCAGATGAGAGAAGAAGAGTTCCATCATTGATAGAACATTGTCAGTTGTGTTGCCAGTCACCTACCAATTAATGCTCCTCCAGCTTCCTTTAGTTCAGTTTAATCTAGATGGGATCCAGACACAGAGCTCATTATGCTAACAAAAGAAACAGATTTACACTGAAAGCCCTATTTCGATATGAACTTGATGCTTTCCCTTTTTTTTCTCTTCCAGAATGAGACAGGATAATTGTCCATATTGTGCAGTTTGGTTTGCAGGTAGCCTTTCTGCAAAAGGTTCAGTTTAGTATTGTGATTTGGATAAGCAGAAAAAAGATGGATGCTTAATTTGGTGATAAAACTGCTTACATATCCTGTATCATCAACACAGCAGTACGAAAAACAATCAGCTCCAATTCACAAAAAGGGTGTAAACACAACATAGGTCCTAGCAACACATCTTTCTTTTAAATCCTGTAAGGAGGTGGGTCATCCATGCCCCATAACCCTGTCGCTGGCTCACCACAGTTACTACCTTGGACCACTTTTGATTGCAGACTGGGAACACCCCACAAGAGCTGCAGTTTTGACCCATTTGTCTAGCCCTCACAATTTGGTTCTTTTCAGACTCTGAAATCCTCACCATTTTTTTCCTGCTTCTAACACATCAACTCTGAGGACAAAATGTTCATTTGCTCCCGAATATATCCCACCTACTAACAGGTGTCATGATGAAGAGATAATCAGTGTTATTCACTTCACCTGTCACTGCTCATAATGTTATGCCTGAATGGTGTACATATTATATATTAGTATTACTGCAACTATTTCAGCAGTTACCTGCCACTGAGTTCGGTGGCTTTTTATGGGAAATCTTAAAATGTGTACCATGTACATCACAAGGATCACAGAATGTAATAGCGCACACTGGTAAGGGCTGGGAATTTACAACTTCATGCATTCTTAGTGTTCTTAGTGTCTCAGTGTTGTTGTATAAAAGACTGCTCAGGTTGCTCCTCCTCTGAGAAAGTAGCTGCAGTTGATCTAGTAGCATAAGCCTAAAATCCTAAGGGCATGGTTGTGCTCATCATATTATTTTTAATTACTAGTTAGTTATTATACAGAAAAAAGTAGACGACCATAGAGTCCTATATTGTTGCTTAACTCAATACAAAAAAAATTTTGTTATAAGAAACATAATCCATGGGATTACAAATAAATTATTTAAACATCAAATACTGAGAATGTTGCACTGTGTTGAGTCATGGTGGTTAAGTTAAAGCATCAGTGCTCACCAATGTTTTGGTAATTTGCTTACAGTATATAGTAGAAACTCATGACATCTGTTGGTTGTTGGGACCTATAGTTTAAAGACTGGATTAATGATGCAATGACCCACACACCAGTTCAGATGCATAAAACAGAGTGAGAGAGAGGAGCACACCCTGACCCTCCTGGTTTGTTTTGTTGAAACAGATACAACCTATTAAAAATGTATTTCAACAGTGAGAAAAAAGAGTAATTACCGGGCACTAAAATTTACTTTTCATGCCCTTAAATCCATTCAAGCTAAACAACTTTAATTTCAACCCTTATTTTTTCCACTCGGTGCTTTTCCACACACATTTGCTCTTGCACCACGCGTGTTTGTAGATCCTCTTAGGGTAGCCAGGCTTGAAATCCAATTTTGGTGAAGCTATAAAGCACAGAAAAAAAAAATTAAATAAAAAGTTTACAAACTCTAATGATTCCTTTCATTACTTAGAAGCCTAAAGAGAGCAACTTTTCAAATTCAGTGCAGGGATAGGTGTTCTGTTTGGTTTTTGTCACCAGTACTCATGCGATGTTTGCCAGGATATCTGTCCTATCTGGTCTGTCGATGTTCTCTGGTTACCTGGGATGGTAACCTAGCAGGCTCTTGCACCACATCCCCTTCTGTTAAATAAAATAAAAGCTGAATATCAGGTGTCTCTCAGTCATGAGCGAGTGCACTGTTCAGCAACAGTTTATTAAAGCAATAAGCTACAAGCAGCTGTGATTGGCAACGGAGCTGCTCAAAAGAGCTATTCTTAGCTTAAACATCCTGCTACTGTAAAGTGGGTGACTGTTAACGCGATATGATGAATAAGTGCTTTGTTCTTTTTAATTAATGTAATTTTCTTTTTGTTTCCTTTACCTTTCAGGACCTTTTTGCCTTCTGAGCTGTAAAAAGCCCGGCAGTGCCATATGTAGAGAGAGAATATGAAAAGTCCAAACATAAACTACAACAAGTGTCTCGCTGTTGATTTCAAATATAACCATCGCAGTGGGAAGAACAACATCAATTTTATCTGCTGAGTGCAGCAGAGGCAGATAATATAACATTGTTTTTGGAGAGGAGGTTTTTGACCTTTAGCTGCTCTTTTTCTTGTCTGAGGCCAGTAAACTGATCTGTTTTTAGGTGTGACACTATTGAGGAAAGGGAAGTTAATACTAATGCACATAAACCTGACACAGTAGCTTATTATGACTGTGCCATAATACATACTGGTCTTTAGTGTGCATTTTGTTGTTGCTATATTTTTTTCATAAATTTGACTGTTTTTAGAAACATTGCAGATCACTAACTTTGAGTAATCTAGCTATTTACTTTACCTAAAGAGAGGTGCAATTTCAAAAAGTGAAGATGTGGAAGCAAAAATTTGCTTTTAGAGACAAAGCAAGCACTGCTGCACATTAGGAAAGAGCTTTTAGGAATATCTCACCTTTATTTGTTGGTAATATTTAAGCATATATGTAATAATGGACCCATGGATGGCAGAAAACACCGTCTATATCTATGCAAAAGAAATACATTAATGTTGCACACCTATTTTTTATAACGCACATTTTACTCGTGTAACACACAAAAGGCCCCTTTTAGTCTAGAAAACAGTGCTTCGTACCTGTAAAGAGTCCTCCATCCATCAGACCTCTACAGGAAGCAACACCATCCATCACTGTCGGTGTTAATATTGTTTCCCCTCACCTCCCAATAGGCAGCTTGTGTTTTGGTTTACAGCGCTTATGTTTTGAGACTTGTGTACTCACAGGCCCTCACCTGACTTTGCTCTTTGGCATCCACCTGCCAAAATGAATAAAAGTAATTTAAACTTTACATGCAGCTGGGATATTAAAATGCTTCTGGTCAAAAATATGTTTGTCTCTCTCTTTTGAACTCTCTTATCCTCTCCTTTACTGATTATTATTTTTTAAATTCTCATTCTTGTTTTGAGATAAAATATTGAGTCTCTGAAATATTAAAATGTTGCAGTCACTCAGACTTAATCCAGTTAGAGGACAAATTTATATTTTAATTGCTCATTTTTTTCAAACATTTGAAAATGCCTTTCATTCTTAAGAGGGTTAATAAAATGCAACAGTTAGAGCTGTCCGAATGTAATGGCCCAATGTCTACGCTGACTAAACTATCACAAAGCATGCTGAACACACTAAAATAGAAAGCTTCGGGGCAAAAAATAATTCAAAGCTAAAACAATAACAATAACAATGCTGTCTAGCCTCTTCTATGTTTGTATCAATACTGTCTCTACATTTGGATGCAGTTTTCCAGTAAGCTTGTCACCCTGCTTGAAGAATAGTTACCTAATTGTGGATATTTCTTAGTGTCTGCCCTTCCTTGAAAGAGATTCAACTGTCGCATCTAAAAACATATATCAGTTTTGCCACATTGTGTGTACGCTGCTTGCATTCTTTTCTCTTCTATTCTAACCTGATCAGTTATTTTACCCGCTTGCTAAGTCAGAGTTCACATAGAAAATGTCCAAAATGCTCTGATTTTGTCAGATCTAAGAGTAAAAAGAGAAACAAAAAAACAAAACTGTTTTTGTCCAAAGGTCTGCTCTCTACCTCTATCCACCTAATCCAGTCAATATGGAAAAGGTTAAGATTCACAAACATGTTTAATCCTTTGATCAATTAGTACTCCATGGGATCATAAAACATACTGTAATTTTTCCTCCTTATCCATGCTCATTCCACCCATGCATCAATTTCTACAATTCTCTGCTTCTTTGGGGAGGGGGTGCTGAAACATTAGTTATCACACGGTGAGACTCGGGGTACAGTCACCACTCCATCACAAGGCTAACAAATGGGGAACTACACACTCACATTCACACCTATGGCCAATTTAGATTAAAAAATGAAACGATCTTTAGACTGTTAGAGCAAGCCGGAGGGATTTGGCAGTGCTAACCCATGCACTACAATGATTCAAACTGTGTGTGTGTATGTGTGTTTTTTAATAGAAACATGTAACACAATATATAGAAACAAATATTTCTTGGCAGATTAAAATTCAGGTAATCCAAATATATTCACCTAGTAGCCACATCTAAGATCACAGATGAAATATAGCATTCAAGTCACCTAACAAGCTACTCATAGCAGCATGTGGAAATGAGCAGCACTAGCCTTAAGCAAGAGATCAGAGTACCAAGACCACAATTTGAGCTATAACACCAAATGCATTTTCAAAAACAAGTGCCCACAAAGCACTTTCATCCTGAAACATGATCCAGTACAACGATTTTTAATCATTTGCCTTAACTACTTTTGTAGTTAAATCAAACTGCTTGTGCACTTATGTATCATAACATAAGCACTGTGTCGAAGCTGAGTGTCAAAACAGTGTTGGGTGTGGGTTTAATATACATCTGTATGAATGTGTTGAAAGTAAGTGTTGTGTCTGCACCTGTTTTTAAAGACATCTCTCGCAGTCCTTGTCATGCAGGCAACATGGAAAATGGAGCTTTGGAACAAGTGGTAAACTTTGCTATGTATAATATTATTTAATATTTCTTATTAATTTTTTAACTATTTTAACCCAAACCTTGATCCTTTTCTAAACTTGAAGTAGACTGCTGCTCAATCCAAACAAAACATGAAGGGAACAGAAAGCAAATAAAAGGGCAACATAAGCGCAAAAGAAATAAATACCAGATTAAACTGTAAAAGAATTTGAGATTTGAACTCTATTCAAACTGTACTTTTTTGACTAATGAGTTTCTTAATGTCTGTGAACAATAATTAATAGATAAAATTTCTTGACTATTTCACACAGTGCTTTGTCCGTGTTGGAAACAAGGTGAACTGTGTTGGAATTTAAGACGGGACTAAATGGAGCCTGTATCTCATTTTCTCCAAATACCAGGAAGCTTATTTAAATGGAAGCTGACTCTGCAGGAGGAGATTTCTACAGAGTGTAACACTCGGGGAAAACATTTTTAGTTTTCAGTGCATTCAAGCAAGTGCATTTAAAACAATTTGTGTATTTGTGAAGGACGAAGTGCTGGATCTGTTCTACATAAAACAAAATATGTCAATATAGATTATTGTTAAGGGATTTTTCAAAAAATAGAGGTTTCCGTTTGATGTTTGCTCTTCTTTTCCCCATACTTTCTGCAGCAATGAAAACACATACTGTAAACAAACTAAAAATGATTCTTTGCCCTTGTAAACGTGCACCTTTTGTTCAAGAATAACAGTCATTTAGAGTAAAATGCAACTGAAATATTTAAAATCACAGATTTATTTGTTGAAATAACTAATCATTAGGGAAAATATGTTTGATATGAACTCATTATATAGCATGTACTTAAGTAACAAAATTACATCTAATCAAATTACTTAAATGTTTCGTCACTCATCTAAGTGGTTTCTTTCATTTTGATACAGCTCTTCTTCATTAAAGTGTTTGAGATATTTTGTCTCTGCCTGGATTCTCTTAATAAATTCACCGTGTTTAGTTTTTTCATTATGCACTGAGCCGAATGCTGATCTGAGACCTGCATGTCTTCCAATTTGTCTGCGATGACTGCAGCTTCCAATATTTCGGCCTTGGTCTGGACCCTCGATCATTTTTCTTTCTGGACTCTGAGAGTGGTCAGCTCATGAGTAAGGATCTGCTTTTCAGCTAGATGCTTCCTTTTTACCTCCTCAAGTTCCTGGAGAAATTCCTCCACTGTGAAGGAGCAGGCTACCCTCTTCTCACTCATCTCATGATTTTTCAAGCCTTCTTGACTCTGCAGCTCATTTTTCAGGTCTTCAATTTCCAGGAGCATGACCTCTTGGCCCTTCCACTCAGCTGAGATTAAAGCATTGTAATACAATTTCAGCTCCTGACTCTCAAGCTGAATGGCATCAGTCTGTTTGTAGAGGACACCGATTTCACCCTGATAAATATTACGCAGGTCAGCGTGCACATGCTTTCCTCTCAGTTTCTCCATTGTCTTTTGTCTTTGTGGTTCCTAAAAATACTTTTTTTCCTACTCAGTACACTGTGATAATGGCTTTCCCCCTCATAAATACCTCAAACATAATTCTAGAACTCTCACATATCTCACAAAACAAACCATAAAAATAACAAAATAAATAACAAAGTGCTTTTTCCCCCTCTCTTTTGTCTGGCTTCAATTTTCAGGTGGTCTCTACTATTTGATGAAGAAGGAGTTCTTGAGGCTAAAATGAACCTTGTTTTTGTGTCTGGTCTAATTCAGAGTTATAACATAAGCCTCCCCATGAAATAGAGAGTATTGACAGGTGTAACGGTCCACATTGGCAAGTCGATCTATAACAAGTACACGGATGAGATTGAAAATTGCTGGGGTGGCTCTTTAGTAGTGTTTTCCTTGAGCTGATGGATTTCCTGTAGGTTTGGGAAATCATTTGAACGTGGGCAAAGGGTGTGACATCAATCAAGTAGCTTTTAAATTCAAAGTAATGTCTGCGCTGTCACCAGAAGAGCCACAGATGTACACCGCGCTCTCTCTCAGATAACTATATTTACGGGATAATGATGCCGCCTATTTATGCATTTCATCATGTGTATGCGTCTACATGCTGAATACCTGGATGCATTTGACAGACACGAGCAAATGAATTCAAAGTTTTTTTTACTCAGTCTTCCAACTTTTTTTTTCCTTTTTTTCCTTAATAACTGTTGTTAAGACACGGTGGGGTAATTTTCTCACTGTACTGTAACTGGCTACAGATTTTAAAGTTGTAGTTCTTGTTTCACCAACAGCTCTCTTCTTAATTGACTCCACCATGGAGTAAATGAGAAGAAAATGAAAAGATAAATTACACTAATGGAAGGAAATGAAGTGTGAAAACAGACATTCCTCCCAGTATTTTTCTAGGATGCAGAGCAATAGTAAATTGAAATGCAACAAGGCTTTGGCTTCTACATAAGACAGATTCTATCATGATTACGGAAGATGATGTAATTTTAATGCCAGGCATTTGTAAAACAAGACACGTATTCATTTATTATTTGTTCTTGGGCCAAAGAAAAGCTGGAAAAAAATTGTAAATAAAAAAATAGCAGATTTTTTTTTTTTTTCAAATAACACTCAGCTGGCAACAGTTTATTACCAGTTAAAAAGCTTTTCAATTTCCGCTTTGGTTAAGAACGACCTGCTACCACCTGCAACTTAAATGCTTTACAGTAGGTTTTAATGCAAATAGTGGTGATGTGTAACTCTGTTTTTGTTCTTCTCCAGCTTAAAGGTCAGGCCTTACGAGCTTCATGGCACCATTAAGACACAGTTTGTTTAAAGGCTGTCTGAAGGACGATGTTCAATGAACCGGAACTCAGAGAGGCTAGAATAAATGAAAGGGAAAAGTTATGGTTCCGCTCAATGAAGTCAAAGGTCACATGAAGGATAAGAGCGTGTCTCATCTCAATATGCTGTTATCCTCATGACTCAAAAGCCAGACAGACAGTACAAGGAAAATGTGATGCTTTGAAATAGGAATGTCAGTGCAGTCATGGATGCACACTTCTGTTTTTAGACATAAATTACTGCCTGAGAAATAAATCGTGACTTTTTCCACCCCCCTTTTTTCATGGCGGTTTTATCCAGTAATCAATTTAATTTTCCTCATTTCCTTCCTTCTACCTTTTGTTTGTTTATTTATTTCCCCTTCCGTGCACCTGTCACACCCACAAGGAAAATTAAAAGATCAATTCATTAAGTTGACTAATGGAATCATTTATCAGTTTCACCCCATTATTTCCTCTGGTCTCTCCTAGTTGTTTTATGCAAACAAGTGTAGAATCTGCACATACTCTGGGAAATGGAGTCAAAGTCAGCAACAGGAAATTTTTGCCTTAACATTACAATGAATTCATGAGTGCAAACCTCCACTGAGAATCCTAGAAGGAGTTACGTAGCGAGACCTGAAGGCCTTGTATCTGAGCCCAGCGGAAGTGGCTTATTGATTTGCTTGTCTAGTGGCTCTCTGTAATAATAAGGAAATAAAGCCCCTGGATATTAGGAGATTGATGTCAATCAGAAGCCTGCCTCAAGTGTGGCTTGTCCCATCTTATTAGTGCTCTCTCCATGCACTGAGTGTTCACTGATGACTCCATTTATATGCAACTGAAGAGATGAGGCTGTCTGTTGCCATCTTGAGGAGCGTTCCCCAATGATTGCTCACTCTGTCATCTTAGTCAGTGTAGACTGAGAGATTGTCATGGATCCATGGACAAAGCATGATCGTGTGCCTCCAATGTAAATGATGCACATAATCAGGATTGCTGGAAAATCTTTATTATAATTGGCCCTGCAGGCCATAGGACTGTAAATATATTCTTGGTTTTCTACATTCTCATGTTAGCCTTCTCTAAGGATTTCACTAGATAAAAACCAAATCACAGCCTAGTTGAAATTTATAACATTTTGCACCATTTAACATTTGTTACGGTATCAGGGTGACATCTAAAGGATGCAGAGTTGTCTCGGTTTGTTAAGGTTATTTTATATCACGAAGTCTAATATTCCCGTTTCTCAGTTTTGACAGCAGAGCTGGTATTTCTTGATGTAACGGGGCAAGAGAGCACAGCAGATTTCTTTAGGGGCAAATGAATATATTCCACACTCTTTAAATGGTTTCCTTCCTCTCAGATAAGTGCCTCTCATAAACGTGTACTGAATGTGCTCACAAAGGAAACATGTCACTAACTAAATTTCCCCCGGGACAATAAATGGCATTTTATTGTACTTGTTCTAATGCACTGAATAATATCACAGTAACGTCATTCTGTCACTGCAATTACCACCTTTAATTTATGAATTAGCTCTAATTAACCAGCTGCAGTGTGGTGTGATGTGATTCAGTTATACACGTAACCTCTTTAGTGTGCAGCATGGTTGCTACTTTTAGCTGTTGCACGTCAATAAATGATGTTTACCTGAGGTGCAGAGAAACAACAGCTTCCACGAATGATAACAGCGGTTATGGCTTTGTGATTTAAAACAAATCTTGTCACAATTCTCGTGACTTGACAGAACTTGCCTGTCACTGTTTACAACAGCATGACATCTACTCCACAAACCTAACAAAACACATAAAGGTCACACTTAAAAAAAAAAAAATTACACTGTGTATAACAGTATATTAGAGTACATCGACACATGATTAGACAATAAAGTTAAACTGCTGGGCAGTGTGGGGAGATTTTATAACTATATACCTCATAGTCATGTGAAATAGAAACTAAGTACACCCTTAGTGCTTCCATAGGAAATAAGAGGGTAAGTAGCAGCCAGCCAAATGCACTTAATGAACTGATCATCAAAAAGTTTGAGCGCCTCTATAACAGCAGATGTTTTGGCAGTTTTATGTAGCGTTAAGTCACAACAACATTCACCTCATGGTGCTTTATATTGTAAGGTAAAGAGCCAACATTAATACAGAGAAACCTGTATCATATATATAATCAGAACACCCATCATGAGCAAGCACTTGGTGACAGCGGGAAGAGTGAAGAAGAAAGATTCAAGCATCACGGGAAGCCCTCAGCAGCCTAGACCTATTGTAGCATGACTAAGATGATGCTACAATAACCTGATGCTGCTCTAACTATAAAGTTTAAAAAAAAAGTAAAGTTTTAAACTGGGATGTACACTCCATCTCCCCAGCAGTAGAAATCCAAGCAAATTACCAGGAGAAAGCCTCTTCTTTCTAAAAAGAACATGGCAACGCAGCTTAAGTTTACAATGTTGTATCAGAACAAACCACAAGACTTCTGGTACAATTCTTTTGGGCAGACAAGACCAAATGGTCAGCACCACATTTAGTCATGATGATTGGAGATGATAATTTGGGCTTTTTTTGGAGCCTTGCAGTCACTGAATTGACCATGAACTTCTCTGTATACCAAAGTATTCTAGAGTCAAATGTGAGGTCATCTGTCAGACAGCTAAAGCCTGGTCAAAATCATGTCATGCAACAGGACACTGTTGAACACCAGCAAATGTAAAGCAGATTGGCTGAGAATTAAAAGAGATGATGTAATGGTCCAGTCAAACCTCAACCCTTGAAATGTTGAGGTGGGACCTTACGAGAGTTGTGCATAAAAGAATTCCTGTAAACCTAAAGGAACTGAAACAACGCTGCAGAGTGTTGATTTGATAAAGGTCACATCACTTCCCGTTATTGCTTCTAGAAGTGGTTCTACAAGCTACTAAATCACGAGGTATACTTAGTTTTTCCCAACTACATAGTCTTACTTTCTTTTTTTCACAACTTCAGTAACAAGGGTGTCTGTGTTATGAGGAATGCTGCCTGAACCCCCCCCCCCCCCCCCCGTTATTTTTCATAATGTAACATTACCATGAATAGCATCACAATTTAAACATTTGCATGACATTTTGAAAGCTTTGCTTCTGGTCTCGCTTTTTTTTTTTTTTTTTGCATTACTTGAGAACGTGTATGAGAGAGGACTAAAATTACAGTTCAGGCTGCTTAAGCAGAATATTATTTTCGTTTAGGCCACTGTGGAAAAAATTCCTGGCAAATGAACCCCACAAATGGTGAAGTAAAAACGTCTTGATGCATTCTCAATCATCCAGGAAAGTAAATCTCCAAAAGTTGAATCTGTTCATCTGGACATAGCGTTTTGTGGGAGAAACGTTTCGTCACTCATCCAAGTGACTTCTTCAGTCTCAGCTGACTGCAGGTTTCCCCAGATCTTATAAACAGTACATTTGCATAATGACTGAAACCAGCCCACTGAAGGAACAATGGGCTGTGAGGTCAGTTCCTTAATCATAATTATGCAAATTACCATGACCATTGATCAACAACCACTGACCAAAACCCACTGATCAAAGACCACTGATCAATGGCCATGAGTACCATTCACAGAGAGTTGGGGAATGGCTGCAATCACAGCATTGTAAGATAGCGAAAGATGTACCCTTAGGCCCCCTCCTCGATTCAGAGATGGTCTTTCCCTCTTCACGTAAATGGGCTCCTTGACTCCGCGCTCAAACCAGCGCTCCTCCCTGTCCAGGATGTGTACATCCTCATCATTGAAAGAGTGTCCACTGACCTGTAGGTGTAAATAGACTGCAGAGTCCTGGCCTGACGAGGTAGCTCTTCTGTGTTGTGCCATCCACTTCGCTAGAGGTTGTTTGGTTTCCCCGATGTATAAATCCTGGCAGTCCTCCTGGCACTTAACAGCGTACACTATGTTACTCTGTTTGTGTCGGGGGGACCCGATCCTTGGGATGGACCAGTTTTTGGCGCAGCGTGTTTTGGGGTTTAAAAGCCACAGAGACCCAGTGTTTAGAAAAAATGCGTTTCAACTGCTCCGATACTCCTGACACATATGGGATCACTACAGGTTTTCGCTTGGGCAGCGGTTGTCCTTCTCTCCTCGATTGGCTGGAGCTTTGTTTAGGTGCCTTTCCAGCTTTGACAAAAGTCCAGCTGGGATAACCACATTTACTCAGGGCCTTCTTGATGTGCTGTTCTTCTGCCTCCCTGGCCGCTGTGTCAGTGGGGATGGTGTTCGCTCTGTGTTGTAGCGTCCTGATGACACCCAGTTTGTGCTCCAGTGGATGATGAGAGTCAAACCTTAGATACTGATCCGTATGCATAGGTGAAGTAAAAACAAACAAACAAAAAAAACCAAAATGATGATGATCCTGGCCATGCTCTCAACCTGAGCATTCACTTAGGACTTGGACGAGATGGTTCTTCTACCAAAACCAGTGCTCATTAAAAGTGATGATCCTTGACATCACGACAGCTGAGCCAGTTTGAAATAAAGGAATTTTAAAAAGGGAAATTCAAGCCAATGTTTGGCTTGAATTACAGCATTAGATAATTAATTATATGCAGTCAGTATTTTAATGATGTACCTGGATGAAGCATAACTATTTTTAACATGTTTTTTTTTCAGGTTGAAACTAATAAATAAATAACTTTCCTGATTAGATTGCTTCAGAATTATTTTATTGATTAACTGTCCAATTTGTTGAGATAGCAAAAATACATGTTAAAATGCATAAATGCTAATAGAAATGGTACTTAAAATTCAGTTTATCCCTGTTGCTCCAAACCTCAACTGTAAACAGCCAATTAAAGTTTGGAGATTAGAACAATATGGTAGCAGTGCCTCTCTGTAATCACCACAGTGAGGTCTTCAACCTGTACACATTGATCCTCTATTGATCTGTGTATGAGAAACTCTGGTTCAACCCAGCCTTCCATCCTCACTCTCCACATTCACTCAATATTCTGACTGGAGGGCAGAAAATAGATGGTCGAAATCTGTGCTACAAAGATAGAGACAGAGGGAGAGGAAGATAAGACAGCAGGAGGCAGGGTTTAACAGTCACAAGGAGCAATTACAGTAATTATGATAAAAATAAATAAATGAATAAAAAAACCTCTCAATTTATTATGCAGTATGTGTGCATGTGTGTGTGTGTCTTTGAGATTCTGGAAGGCCAGTCTTATATACTTCAATCATTTATGAAGACCCCCCCCCTTTAGACTCTTTATTCTCTCTGCTAGAATGACATGTCAAATATGCTTAGTTTGCCTTTATAGCGCCATTCTTGCTCCCCTTGTTGTGACAGAATAAGGCTACAAGGAAATGTTTCTCCTCCATCTTAGAACATCAAAAGGTCTTTGAATTGCTTCTGTCGCCACAAAAGATGAATGTGGCGTTGTCGTGTTTGTCAGTAAAATGTAAAACCATGTGTCAATTCTGTCCGCCTAGGAGAGGCTTTGTAATAAAGCTGTTTACTCTTCCTCTTGAATAGCCCAATCAAAGTTTTATCAATGTGCCGGATGGTGGTAAAAAGTACTCTGCATCAGCAAAATGTTATAGAGCCTTACAACTTCTTTCAAAGTTTATGAGCAAAGCAGAGCGTCTTCTTTGGCACAGCAATTTTTCACATTTATTCAGACACTATTTCTTTTTTAAAAACCCGAATGTATGTTTCCTGTCGTGGAGATCCTTAGGAAATCAATAACTTCAAATTTGACTTTGCAGGGTGAATGTTTACCAACTGGGAGGCTGATTCGAGCCTGAAGTATATGCTATATTTCATATGCAAGAAAGTGACGGGATCTTATAATCAACTCATTGAAAAGTGTCGGTCGATTGAAGAATATGAAAGCTTTATAATTGAATCGGATGTGAAGAAAGAGGATTAAACAGAGAGTTCTGTAAGAGTTCACACTGAGGATCATGTTATAATTTTATGTACAATTCAGAAACAGGCCTATCTAGAATTTCAAGGCACAAACAGTTGTAAACACATAATAAGCATTATTTGCATTGTTATTTAATGCGCTGTGTATCTATGTACTCAACATTTTTTGTGCAAATGACCTCTAAGTGAATCACAAAGGCCTAGAGACCAGTGGACGATCACCTAGCAGCCTCTGGTCACTATAGTTAAATATTATCCAGACAATATAAACCACAGATGCAGCCAGGTTGGAAAAATTAAGCCATCGCAGAAGTAGCTTCAACATGCACTGTAACTGAAAGTGACCAGATGGCAAGAGTTGTGGTTGCAAAAAGGGTCCCGATCCTATAGAAGTCTACAGTATGTGAAAACGCTTCTCTGACTTGAGGTCTGTAAACATTTACCTATTAAGTTTATACTTACTCAGTCTATTTTGTAAATCTTTGTCATACCGTTTTCCACAAATGAAGAATTATCTATATGAAACCACATGCTTATTGACAAATGGCTTGTGAATCACAAGTTGTTAGTCAATGAGCATGTGGTTTGATGCTGTGTAGTGGAAAGCCAGAAATCCCTTCAAGTCAGACTCAGATTCGGAAAGTCGGAAAAACCCCACCATCCCCAACTTCACAATACAAGATAGGAGCAGTGCATGTAAACTGAAATAAAGCTGTAAACCTTTTTATGTTTGTGGAAAAGTCAGTGTCCTCCATGAATACCAATAGTGACTTTCAACCTGCTAGCAATCAAAGCAGTTGCAAGGTGCATCACTGTATAGTTCTTTGTGACCAGTTTCACACAAATGATCTGTCACTCATCAGCCTGTCACAGAATACTTATTTTCCTCATGTCTACCTGGAGTCACTGACCACTCTTTTGACCTTTGTGAAGGAGGCTTTAGCAATTGATTTCACAGCAAATATGAACTACCTCCAGCAACCGCGCACAACTAGTTGGGGAATACACGTTTTTTTCTCAGTTCCGGTGGTTGCCAGATGGTTGCTGACAGGCCTTTAGGCTTGTCTGACTGAAGCCCTAAATATATAACAGAATCTTCCATTGGTTTTGATTTCAAACTTAGATTCTGTCATTTTCTTGGAGTGCTGTAATAGAGGCACTCACATAGGGATATCTCATTGATTTGCTGCCACAGTGTCAACAACATCCTTTCATCTTTAAGTGTGAAAAGTGTGCCGGCAGCTATTCTGCCTCATTAAGACAAACTGTCACCCCAAATGCAAGCTAATTAAAGTGCCAAAGCTGACAGCATTGTTTCATGTTGACATATGTGTATAAAAGAAGATTATATGAACTTGCAAACATTAACAAACCCTGCATATTATCGAAATAGTACCAGGCTGACGTGTCAAATGCTGAAAGTTAGATATATTTTTTAAATGTTAGAAGTGCCAGTATCAGAAAGGCAAAATTACTATTTAACTGGTTGATGATAACTGATTTTACCCATGACTGACTAATAGAGAGCTTGTTTTCATTTGGTGGTGTTTTTACTTTTTTTTCTTGTTTATCCAAAAGCTAGACTACATCTTCTCAGTCTCACGCCAAGCTTTCATTGAATGGACAGTATAATTATGGAATCTGTTTTTGATACTACCTTATTAATTGTGTTCATGGCCTTAAAAATACCCTAATATGTTAAGTACTAAAAGTTTTTTACATTAACATAGAAGATGGATACACTCCATGTGTTTAAATACTCCCTCTGTACAGTAATATGCACACTATATATTATATTTATGTCAACCTATTAGACTGACTTGCTAGTGAATAAATTTATAAAGGACTTTATTATGGTCATAGTTTCTCCAGCCTCACTGCACACAGACGCACGCACACAGATATACACACACATGCATAATGAACTGATTAAAAATAGCAAAACGCAAAAAAGAAAGTGTGGAAGAATTATACAAGAGGAGAGCCTCTCACCTCATTAGGCATAATTTTGCAAGATTATAGGCTGGCAGAGTTGATGATTCTATAATGAAACTGTCAAAAAGACATACTACTCTCGTATACTGCATGTTGCTTCTATAGATCACTGGACTGTAATATTTTGCTTAATATAACTATATTACTTTTTTTCTTTTTTCTTTTAATTTTCAGTTGCAAAAGACAGTAACAGCATCAGTAAGAGGACACTGGACCTAGACAGGGACCTCTTCACACACTCATCAATGCAGGACACAGAAAGTGAAGTCCATTCCATCACTACCGTCTCACCAATGAACATCCCCAACCACCAGCCAGTCTTCAAGGGGCTGCTGCTTCATGAGCATCTTCTTACAAGGGACTTCCAGGGGGACCAGCATTTTTTTAGGAAGGATGGCTCTGTGGCCGCATATCCCACCATGCCAGGCTCTGTGTCTGCTCCAAATGCAGCAGACCTTGTCACTCAACTTGTGCCCCATGAGGATGCTCCAGCTTTTTCAGATATTGCCTCTACTGCTACTGTGGCTGCCACATCACCGCTGACTACATTTTCCCCCACAACACCAGCACTGCCCGTGTCTATGCCTCAAAAGAAATCAAAGGAGAGGACCAGGGGGACAGACAAGGTCGAGCCAACAACACACTCACTTACCACCCAGGTGACACCAAATAACAGAGGTTCAGGTGGTGAAAACAGCGGAGTACATCCCTCATCTTCACTAGGAAGTCAGCCTCAAAGTTTGGGTGCTTTTCCGGAAGAGGCCACCTCGGGGAAAATGGAAAAGGGGGAAGCTAGTGAAACTGCACTAAAAAACAAAACCAGCCCTGGTCATCAGCTCCACAAGCTCACTCCGGCTTCTTCAGAGAAAGACACCACAACAATGTCCACGACTGTTACCACAACTACCACCATCACCACCATGCAAACATCAGGTAGGCAGAGTAATATTCTTTTTCTTTTTCTCTGACCTTCAAGGATGTACTGTACTGAGCTGGACATTTACCCTTAAATATAACACATGTATCCCAGAGGAAAAGAAAATTAAGCATCAGATCCTCAGCATTACTCCTGTTCATTTTGCATTCTGCACACAGCTATTCATCTTTCCATCAGGGATAACGGAGTTGCTCATGTGTCAAAAACAATCTGATTTTTCCTGATGTGTCCTGCCCGCCCTTCCCACTGGCCACAGAGGGCTGAAGGCCCAGATGAGTAGTGTCAGAGAGGATCTCTGCAGAGATAGTTAGAGGGTTATAGGGCCAGGGAGACACAGGTGGGCTGTCAGAAAGATCAGTGATCCGGGAAAAAGGGAATCACTTGTCATTTTACTTTCTTCCACAGAGCCGTGTAGTCTGAATTTCACTGACCCTGAGGGTAACATTGAAATCCTGCAGCAAGTTGACTCGGGAGTGGAGTGTAACTACTTGATTACTGTCTACCTGGGATATGGCATCGAAGTTCAGGTCAGTGCTAAAGGCTCACAATAATTATAATGTTAGTAATTTGATGAACTTTTGATGAAGTGGCTCTTTGGTAAGTTTCAAAACTCAATTAAGCAGCTAACTGAGAACAGGCTAAAACCAGCTGTAGCCAAAGCACTGCGAGAACTGTGGGATAAAATTTGAGGTCTGAAAATGTGACATCTAATGATATTGTCAGGTTGTGTGGAGCGTAAAGGTTAGGGCCCAACTGCAGGAAGCTGAAGGCTGAAAAACCACAAAAGGTGATGGAAAAATACAAGACAGTGCATGAGGAATAGACAAGGGAAAAATAACAAATGCTATGACAAATGCTAACTCTGCAGTCTACTAAAGGGAAGACGGGACTATTTATAACAGAGGGCTGATTAGGGAATGCCAGATAGGAGAGTGGTGAAGGCAATCAGGACAATCAGATAGAGACAGATAGGAAGTAAAACTAAGAAAATAAACTTTCAAAGTAAAGCAGGAAATAGCGAGAGGAGACTAATATAATGAATGCTAACATTCTTCAAGATGCCAACCTAAGAGAAAGATAAGGAGACTCACACTACACATGAGGAAAGAGACAAAGGAACCAGAACTACAATCAAGAATAATTCAATTTCAACTCAGTTTTATTTATACAGTGCCAAATCACAACAACAGTCGACTCAAAGTGCTTTATATTGTAAGGCAGACCCTACAATAATGCATACAGAGAAAAACCCAACAATCATATGACCCCCTATCAGCAGGTACTTTGGCAACAGTGAGAAGGAAAAACTCCCTTTCAACAGGAAGAAACCTCTGGCAGAACCAGGCTTAGGGAGGGGTAAGAGAAGGAAGACAAAAAATATAAATATTAATTAAGATGTGAACCAAAACATTGGATTACCAAAGCTGAACTTCATTAGAAGGTCAAAAATAAAGTAATATCAGGAACTTTAGACTGAAAATCACAAGAACCAAGGTTTACAATGGGATACCAATAGAATCATGTAAAAAGGAAATCCCAACATATACACACAAAGATCAAAATGTCATAAATCTTTAAACCCCCCCAACCCCACTAAACTTTTTTTAATACTGAAAACAGCTGTCAGTGTCTGGAGAGAGTGAACCAAAATACTAACTCTGCAGTCTGACAAAACAATTAGCCGAAAAAGGCTATAAAGCTCATGGGAGCTGGGAGGAAATGCATAATTGTTTGTGGGTTTGTCAGAGCGACCCAAAAAACATGTTCTATTGTTAATCTAAAAATACTGATTATAGCCATTTCAACCTGAACTGTGCTTTCTGATGCTTTATAAAATGCTTATTAAACCAGTAAAGAGCAGTGACATATTTTGGTTTAGTTTAAGCAGTAACAGTAATTTCTGGTCTTGTGTGGGTTGATAGAGATAGAAATGCAATGAATTACTGGGGTGAGTGGGTGGATGGGGACACAAGTGACGGGGTCTGTCTCAGGTTGAATGTTTGCCTGGTAAGTCTTTTCACAAAAGGTTATAAAAATTAACTGTCAGTGTATGCGTTCCCTGGCATTTGCAATTCTTCAAACGCCTCATTTACCATTGGAGACTTTATAAAATGTGTGAGCTTTGTCTTGCTGCCTCTGGGGGGCGAAGATAAGTCTTGACAGAGTATATGTTTGAGAGTGTGCCTTTTTTTTCTGAAAGCTTCCTCTGGGTAACTTAAGTAAATCTTGAAGCACTTATAAGCACGTACACACTCACCCGCACACGTGCATGCATACCCACATAGGCATTTGATGTATCAGCTTTTTGCTTTCACAGCTTCTCCAGTGCTTTTGGCAGAAGATTTCTTAAACTGAAAGGCTATAAAGCTAAAATATATAGACATTTTATATTCACACATCAGTCAGGCTTGATAAAGAAATAAGATGAAGCCATGCGTTTCAAACCGCCATGCAAGCAGACGGGGGCCACTTTTTCCCCTCCCTCCTGCAGACAAGCTGATAGTGATCTGATGGCAAACTTACAGACAATTGCTTGGCACGACTGAAGAGATTGAGGAAACAAGGCCCCTGTTCCTTGGGAATGCATGAAGTGACTGAAGGTGGAGAGATAGAGATTGAAATCAAGCATGTGTCATGCCATGCCTTTTCATCAGCAATGTGTGAAGCTCTTCTTCAGGGAGCCTATCCAAGGTTTGGAAGGTTTTAAAAGGAAAAAAAAGATTATCACAAAGTAGCAATGTGGAGTAGAAGTGTCCTCATACAATCATATGCAAAGAGAACAACCTTAAACCATAAAATATAACCCAAAATTGGAACTGTTTTAGTTTTTCACTTGTGAGTAATTTGTGCAAGGAAGCAGAAAAATATTGAATGCAATTATTCCTAGTTAATAAAAATATAAAATTAAATATGAATATTTAACATTAATAATATAATAATAGTAATTTTTTACATTACTCGCTACATTTTTTTGCACTACTCCATAACATGTTACCAGTAACCAGATTACATTTTTCACTGTTTAAATTCCATTAATAAATTACACAAAGGTTCTTCAATTATCTGCATGCTGGGAGGATAGAGGAGAAAAACATCAAACAAACATGCTTTTTGTCTCCCTATGCTCTTGCACTACCTGATTTCATTTCATCTGTGGAAGAGGAAAATACTGGAGCGGTCATTACATTTATCTTTAGTAACCAAAAAGACAAGAGACAAGTGTATTATACTGCTAACTAAATAAATGACTGCTAATTAGCATGCTAACACAAAGCTAGCCTAGAAGTCAGAGCGGCACTAAAGCTCAGGGCATCCCAACCCCAGTCTAACAGCCTGATGCTGAACTTTTTTCAGGTAACAAAGGCAGTGATGAACACAATATTGTTCCTCAATATTTGGTCTCCTTCGCTTCTGTCCCAACTGTTGAGAGGGGCTGGTTGGTTTTAGGGTGCTTCTAGGTAATTAGCAAGTGAGCACAAAGGATGGGAGTTCACTCTTGTTGTTTCTTTTTTAAATCTGTGGGTAAATAGATGGTAAATACCTTTTTTTCCCTCTTTTTTTTCTCTCTTATCTCTCTTTTCCACATGTATAATTGTAAATGTATGTAATGACTTTAAATATGTGATTCCCTTTGTTTTTTGGTTTGTTCTGTTTTGTTTTTGTCTTTGTCCTGATAATGAATAAAAACTGTTGAATCATGGGGGAAAAAAGGCAGTGATGAGCAATCGAGTCACAGCCTCCCTTTCTACCTGTTCATGTTTTTAAAATAGGATCATCATAATGATACTTTGAGCTTTGCTTTGTGGTGTCAGCTTTGTGTTCGCGTATAACAACTAAAAGAAAGCTCCTAATGTGTCCTCATTGGGATAGATTTGTATGATTTGTATTGGTGTGTGGAAATGTACCCTAAGGTTTGTATTGTTAACTGGTAATTGTGAGACATTGCATTTCAGGTCATTTTACAGAGTAACAAGAAAGTAATGTAACAAGTAAGTGACAAATTACTTTTCTCTGCTGACAATATAAATAACACCTTACAGTCCGGCATCCCAAAACAGTTCCCAATCCTAGTTAGAACACAAATAGAGCCTTCTTTAAGTGTTTAAGCCAAAGCTGAAGTGTTGAACCCTAAGCTGAATGCAAAGCAAAGTTGAAGCCCAAAAAGTACTGGTAGAAATGGAGGCTAAAATGGTACAAGCCTGTCTTCTTATCACTGCCTTTGTTACCTTTTGAAGATCAGGCTCTGGCTACTGGGCTGGTATCAGTATACACTGAGCTTTAACATCACTCTGGCTGCTTTGCTAGCTTTGTGTTAGCATGCTGTCAGTGGAGATCCTTGCAAAAGCTGATGATGTGTTGGCAGTATACTTTTGTTTCTTTCCTGAATGCAGTTTGCACTTTAGCACTTCGCTCTCATCCTTTTGTGCAATAAAAGTAAAAGATCCAAAATTCCTCAGAAATTTTCTGTGGACCACTGTGGACCACTAGACCATTTCCCACCTCACTTATTATTGTAGGATCTTTACCTTACAATATAAAATGCATTGAGGTGACTGTGATTTGGGGTTATAGAAATAAAACTGAAGTGAAACTACTTAAGAAGAAGTTACTTCATCTAATCACTCTCCTGGAAAAAACACTTGGAAATCAAAGGGTTTCACAAAAGCCACCATTTGGCCCAACATTAATAACAGGAGTATAATCAAATAAAATGCTTATTAAGATTTTCAAGCACTTTCACGTTCTGTAACAGCAGGTGTCTTCTTTGTACGCAGCCCTTTGTGTGGAGGTTTTTGGGAGATTTTTCACTAAGATATCATTGCAAATCAACAGTTGATTGTTTAAGTGGAAGGGTATAAAGTTGGTCTCTACTAAAGTTTGAAATCCTTCCTTTTTTTTTTTTTTTTTTTAGTAATTTTGATAACAGATAAACAGACAAAAACATACCCATGTTGGCAGGGATGAAATAGATTAAATTACCAGTTGTTGTCAAAAAAACAATTGATTGCTTTCACTTTTCTGATGAGCCTATTTGCAATAATTACATATTGATCTGTGAAGGGATCACACCTTCCCTTCAATTTCTCCAGTTAGGTTATGGATTTGTTGGTTTGCTAGAAACATACAAAATAACTCCGACCTGGGTTAAAAGCTCTTAGTGCCCACTTTTCAGGCTGTGTACTGATACAATTTACTTTACCAACCATTAACACAGATTGAATGCACCGCACTTTGTTCCAGAGGAGCTGTAGTAGAGACATTATCATGAAGGGGCCTCTATTCTGGAAGGTAGCCATCAGTACAGAAGGCAGGGGAGGAAAATTAGATGAAGGAAATAATCTGAAGGGCAAATATGGAGACTGTGATAAATATTTATATGTTGCTGTTATGTACCTATGGCTCAGAGAAAAAAAAATCTAAACAGCATTCAGAAACCCCCACTGAATTCTACCAGCATTGAAAAAAAAAAAAAAAAATCCTGCAGAAATTGGTGGGGAATAAATAAGCAAGATCAAACCTTTTCTGTATTTAGTCAATATTCCTTTCAGCAGTCTGGCTTCTTGTGAGAGAGGGAGGATGAAAAATGCATCACGAGAGTTTACTGCCCCCAGCCTGACTGTTCAACCCCTCTGCCACGGCTAACAGAATATAATGCATCGCCCCATCTGGTGATTCTGAACATATAATGATTTTTTTCCTGCAAAATAACTGCAAATATTAAGAAGCTGCTCTAACATGCCTTTTAGCACTAATCTAAACTATTAGTCACTACCCCCCCACCCAAAACCAAACAAACAAATAAACAAACAAAAATGACCCAAAACCCAAAAACCAAACCTAAAAGTGGTTTTGAAAAGGGCAGGACACTTTGACATTAGGTGCAGCTTTTAATTGTTATGTCCTGGCCTGGTATTCAATAGTTAAATGCAGAAAATATGTACAGGATGATAGCCTGTGCAAACTATGAGCTGGATATGAGATGTAAAGTACTGATTTCCATCTGACACTCACTCCTATTTTATGAGGTTAGCTGTGATGAATTCCTTTAAAGCCACAACACTAGGGACTAGGGAGAAGTTTTTTTTATGGGTTTAATTCCATCCTTGGCTCTGAAACTGATTGTAGATTCAAGTTGTGAAAATAGGAAGAATTAGAATCAAACTTAATTTAATATTGAATAAAAATAAAGACTCATGGGCTTACAGATGCCATTAGACAGTCCAATGGAGTACGAATGCTACCAAATCAACAGGAAGGAACATATTAGCCCCTTTTCCCACTGTATAAATACATGTGGAGGTAGGTTTTTTTTCAGCTGTGAATTAGTGATATCTAAAGCACATCTTATCTCTATATCAATCTCCCCTTGTACTCCACTGGCACTTTTGCAATAAGGTTTTAGTGGAGGACAGATGGAGGTTTTCCAGAACTGGACTGTGGCATTAAAGTGCTTAGAATCTGTTATGGTGCTTTTTTTTTTTATTTATTTGATCAAATAAATCCAGTGGGTTAGCTAGATATCAGTGCTTTCCAGGCCATCTGTCCTGCTCTGATTTCTCTGTTTCCTCTGCTTGCTGAACTACCTGCCTGGGTTTCAGGCAGAAACCATTTGAGGCGATACACTGGTTGTCTCATTTCTGTTTCATACCCGATTCTCCATTCTAGCTCAAAGCAGCTGTAATGTGTGAGTACCATTGGTTAATGCATTGCTAGAATTATAAACCAATTGCAAATCTCTCCAACTGTGTTGAAGTCTGATTATATTAGTGTTTCCATTTACTGACAAGCTTATACTACTATCATTCACGATAATGTTCAGGAGTTACTATGCAGTCAGTACTCTCAATTTTTTTTAGTCTTTCACCGTCAACTTTTATTTACTTTACCCAGTTATTTTTCCACCTTGCTCTCATCTATTTTTCCTTCCTAATTCCTTCTGTCTTCTGCTTTGTCTAATCCAGTTCAGAGTATTTTAGCAAAGGGGAGTAAATTAATAGAATATGGCAACCAATTAGCATGACTCCTGTTGATCTGATGTTCCATCCATCCATTTTCTTCTGCTAATCATGACCGATCATGGGGACAGCAGCCTAAGCAGAGAGGCCCAGACCTCCCTCTCCCTGGCCACCTCCTCCAGCTTGTCCAGGGGAACACCCAGGTGTTCTCAGGCCAGCCAAGCGATATAATCTCACCAATGTGTCCTGGGTCTGTCTCCTCCGGGTCAGAAATACCTGGAACACCTCACACAGGAGGGTCCCAGGACCCATCCTTGTCAGATGCCCAAACCACCTCAGCTGGCTCCTTTTGATGTGGAAGAACAGCGGCTCTCCTCTGAGCTCCTAAAGGATGGCCAAACTCCTGAACCTATCTGTAAGGGACACCAGCCACCCTTCGGAGAAAGCTTATTTCCGCCACTTGTATCCACGATCTCATTCTTTTGGTCACTACCCAAAGCTCATGACCATGGGTGAGGGTAGGGACTTAGATCATTCGGTAAATTGAGAGCTTTGCTTTTACCCTTTTTAGCTCTCTCTTCACCACAACGTACTGGTACAGCGTCTGCATCAATGCAACTGAATCTGTCCATTGACCTCCCGCTCCTTTCTACCTAACTCATGTACAAGAACCCGAGATACTTCAACTCCTCCACTTGGGGCAGGAACTTGTCCTTTAACCAGAGTGGGCACTCCACCCTTTTTCAGCTGAGGACTGGAAACAGATTTGGAGGTACCAATTCTCAATCCTGCCACTTCACACTCTGCTGCAAACCGCTCCATTACAAGCTGGAGGCTGTCACCTGAAGAAGCCAACAGAACCACATCATCTGTAAAAAGCAGAGATGAGATTCTGAGACCACTCAAGTGCAAGCCTTCGCTCACTTGGCTACACCTAGAAATTCTATAATAATAATTATGAACACAATCAATTCTGTTCTGACTTGATGTTCTTTACCTTCATTTTTGCTGATTATGCTGGTTAAAACGAGTCAGATATGATATTCAAAAAATCATTTAAAAGTATGGTGCAAAATAGGTATTGCAAACGTGATACAGTTAGTAAATAGAAAGTGGGCCTGCTACTGCAGGTTTCCATGATCGCAGCAGCTCTAACCAAGCAAAAATGGTCTGCTTTAAAAAAACACATCTTATAGTAAAAGAAAAGAAAACTTGCCCTTTGTTTGTTTCCTTAATTAAACCTTAAATATCAAAGGCTTTCAGTCTCAGTGGAGAAATTTAAAACTTCCAAGTTTTTATTTTCCATCCTGAGAGGAGTAAATATCGTTTTAGACACTTCTAAAGTAAAACCAAACTTGAAAAAAAAACAACAACAACAACAATTAAAAAAAAAAACACCCAAGAAAACAAAAAATAACAACCTAATTAGCTCAGGGCTGTATACGCTAATGAATGACACTGAAGGCAGGGCCGCCAAGGATGACCATCAATGAAATGCCCCTTTAAGGATTAAGATGTTACAGAGCATGCCAAGAGTTTATAGCTAAACCTGACTTGAGGGTTAATGATTGGTATTTGATGCTGCTTCTGTGACCATGCTCCTCTGACTCCAATCAATAGTCATGTTAATAAGCGGCACAAATACTTGACACACAGGCCCCTCTCAGTGCTGGTTGAATTGCTGTATTGATCCTTGCACTCTGATTTTAATTCTAGCATTTCTTACAAAAGAAGCAAACTGCACAAGGCATTGACCCTGGCTGAGGGTGGCTGATGAGGGAGGGAATTAAATTTGTGTTGTTGGTGTTCAGTGACCGCTGGTGCTCGTTTCAGATGGAAGTGCCACAACAAAGATGGAAAGATTTTCAACAAAAGCGAGTCACGGCACTTTTGTAAAAACAAAAGTTCCACTCTTAAAATTCTTTGATGAATGTAATCACACGGTCTTTTAACAAGGTAATGTTTAGGCCATTCTTTGGATCGGGTCCCAGGCAGCACAAGCAACAAAGGACACAGCAGATGTGTCACAGGGAAACGAGTCTGACTGAGGAATGGAAGCCAGCAGAAGCTTGCTGCCTTTAATCAACTTGAGATGAGGCAAAAGGAAACCTTCATCAGCCTGTGCTGTGGGTGAGTAAGTCAGGTCATAAAGAAGGCCAGTTTGATCTTGATGAGCTTTTCAGGGCTTTGGCGAGATGAGTTTTCATGGCGCCTTGCAATCCTGAGAGGAATGCTTTCAGGTGACACTAATTGCTCCTCCACCCAGCTAGCTGTCATAAAGGAAGAAGAAGAAGTCTGTCTGGCAGAAGGTGAAGTCCCCCCCCCCCACAACTCTTTTAGTGCCATGATGAGAGTGGGAGGGTAGAGATGCATGCTTGAAAATATGAAGAGTAATCAGTAATGCATGAATTTAAATCTATGCAAAAAATGCAGTGTAGCAAATAAAATGAGGTGTCAAGGCCTGAGAGAAAATGAAGCTGATTTATCAAAAAGAAAGAATCTCATCTAATGAAATGGCTTCTAATGTCTGAGTAACTGTAAGCAAATAGAACAAAAAACGAAAAACAAAAACCCAACATGCACTATTTAACTTATCACTAAGGTGGTTGCATTTGGTAAACTCAAGAGCCAGCTCAAATTAAACACAAGGGACAATGAGCAAGTTATTGTATGCAGCTTCTGGCACCTGCACATTCTCATTAACATTCAGCATTTGCTTATTGGTAAGAATCCATTGTTTTAGACAGCAGGGCAAACAGGAAATGGCCTTGACTGTTTTATGTAGAGGTGAATGTTCAATTAAGATAACGTTTTTATATAATGAGCACTACAACTCCTTTTTTTTTTTTTTTTTGCTTGCACAAATCTATCCAGAGATGGACGAAAACTGCCAACTGGATGTGCCAAAAATTATTCAAATGGCGGTGGCTGTGATGGTGGTTGTGGTGGGGCGGGCACAAGCAAGGTAGACACATTTCTGGTATGTTCCAGTTTATAAGCCGGGGGATTTTATCATAGTAATTATGATACTGCAGCTGGTGAGTCCAGTGGCTGTTGATTTATTGCCCCCAGCGGCAGGGTCATTTAATTTCCATGTATAGCGGTATCATTTTGATTACATACAGCTCATTTCTGCATAAGCAATAGCTCCTGTGAGTCAGTGTAAATGTTCATTACTTTTTGCCACCAGATGTTTTCAACAATAAAATATCAGCGAGAGCAAGCCTCTGTGGACAGTTAACTCATTTTGCAGATAAATGAATAAATTAGTGAATAATGCCCATATCTCACGTGTATAAAGTCAGATTGGTTTGATATAGTGTCTATTTTAGGACACCAGGAGAAACATTTGGGTTTTGTCCAAACTGCATTTGTACTTTACATTTTTAAACATAAATATCAAAGTTTGAAGTAACTCCTGGCTTTATAATATGGATTATTTAGTTTATGTTTAGTATTATATTAACTGTACAGTATGATGCAATCACTCCCTGAACTCTGTGTTAGGCTGTTTTCTGTTCGAATGTGATAACATGGATCTTCACCCCTACACACTGTTGACGCACACAGTAGTACAGTTCAAAGAAAGCTCCTTGTTCTACAGGGCCACGGGTAACACATCAAGATCAAGGTGTTCAGTCCTACAAATATCGTCGTCTTTTTGAACATTATAATGGACATTTTCTTTCATAGTTAGTATTCCAAGTGCAATTCTAGGCCTGACAATTGTACTGTAGCCTTGCAGGATGGTGTGTTTATTACAGTGGTTTGATTGAAAAGACACAGGGTAGAGGAGAGGGGTGACCTTCTCTCCTCTAGTCCTCTCATTTTGATTCGTCTGTGGAAAAATATTGGACCAAGGGTTGGGAGAAAGATAATGCTACTAGAGAAAGTGCACCTTATCCGAGGCCGGTGTTGCATTTCTTTTATTGTCCCGAGCTTATTTCATGAAAAAAAAGACAGAAAAAAAGAAAAAAAAAGATATTCTTTCCTCTCTCAACATAATTCTGAAAATGGAACAGCATACTGTATAGATGGCATCCTGTGATAATGATGTGGTTGGTGCAGAAGTGTGCTTGGTCAGCCAAATCCCTGGCCACACAAATGTGTCTGCTGAGGCAGAGATTCCAGCTAGGACTTACCATAATACTGCTCTCATTACAGTCCAGAGGAACACGCATGTGTGTGTGCTCTTCCACACACACACATGTAAGTGTATGTGTGTGTGAGTGAGACAGTGAGTCCCCGTGGGCATTTGGCTGTAGCACTAGAGAAGATAAGGTAGTCTGATGTCTCCTGACATGGTCAATGATTCATAATTGAGGCAGGACAGCTGTTGCTGGGTGCACTGACAGGTCCCAGGGTGGATGACAGATGATAGGGCCCTCTGGGGCTGAGCTATCTATCAGTCCAAATGTTCTCTGTCCACTATCTGCTCACCTATCCTTCATAAGCCTCCCTGATATATGTAAACCAAGTAGTCACAGATCCACAATCTTGTTCTGCTCACTGAATATGATAAGTTGTTGCAGTATCAAAGACTACCGCCGATACCATATCCAAGGTGGACATCAAATAATTAAGAATCCAATGCACAGTCAAATTATCTTCTGTGTTTCAGTGAATTAAAATGCTGTTTTTAAACAAGGGCACAAAAAGCTCTTAAGGGAATATTAAAAATGACAAAAATAAAAAATGTTAATATTTAATGTTCTCCACCAATCCCCATAAATTGCACAAAGCAACATTTATAAATTTGAACAGCTGCCCCTTCAATGTAGCACCCTTCCACACATCTGGACCTCTTTTCAACAGCTAAATGTGTTTTTTAGGTGTGTTGTAATCAGAGCTTTTCTAGCAGGTCCACCCACAAGCTCGTGATAGTGAGAGCAGGTATGCTATGAAAGTCTTTGTTTCATTGTGCTATGAAAGCCACTATATGGATGTCTCCTCTGTTAAGACACTTTTATTGTGAGTTGCAATAAAGGTGTCACAGCAAGTGTTAATCTTTTTTTAAGGCGTCAACATCAAACGTCTGAAAGCCAGGACAAAGCACATTGGTGACAAAAGAAATAGAGAGGATATGATGCACTAAAGTAAACCAGTGGGATTATGTAATGTTTTACACTGTACAGTATATACTAGAGTTTTTTTCCCATTTCAGAAGGAAATTATTGTATTTATAGCACAGAAAAACTTCTTATCTCACAGAATGAACTTTACATTTTGCATGTGCTTTTACCTGGAACAACGGTGCATCTGGGAATCGCCACTAATTGATTAGTAATAATAATAATAATAATAATGGATTGGATTCATATAGCGCTTTTCAAGGCACCCATAGCGCTTGACAATACCACTATTCATTCACTCTCACATTCACACACTGGTGGAGGCAAGCTACAGTTGTAGCCACAGCTGCCCTGGGGCAGACTGACAGAAGCGAGGCTGCCATATCGCGCCATCGGCCCCTCTGGCCAGTAACTACAAATTAATTACAGTTTCCTCAGTAACTATAACTGTACAATTAAATGTACATAATAACACAATACAGTTGAGATGACATCATTCACATCTGTTTTCTAAGGCTTTCATTTGCTAAATTTGACAGACTAAATTGCAATTCCACATTGACTAAAATTCAGTCTCATTCTTTGAATATATCAGTGTGACTGTTAAACTCAAGGAGAATTACTGTGCTCTCCTGTGAGCTTGTAGGGAGAATTATTAGGTTATAAAACAGTCAAATAACCCAAATAATCTGATTTCCAAAAACACTCCGTAGTGAGAAACAGCACAATTCAAGAAAGAAAGAACTGTGCCTACAGCCTTGTCATTCTCATTACCCTTGAGGAATTGAGAATCTGATTCTAAAGTCACGTGTCATTCTTTTATTACTCACTGTGACGCTCCTATTTAAGGCTCATGCAACTATGCAACTACAAAAAAAAGCATCTTGGCATCTTTGACCTGATGACTGACTGCTTGTTGTGCACCTTGTATCCCAGAAAACCTTCAGAGATTGTGTTTAAATCTGGTATTGATTAAAAAAATCAAATCAATCAAAGTGGCTGATCTCATGGATCATTCCGGAAGAAGTCACCTCTAAGCTCAGGCTCGCAGCGTCCATCAGCCTCTCTGCAGTCATTGTCAGCACCTCCTCGACTGAGTGACAGTTTGTCTACGTGACCAAATTCATTTTGCTACCATAGTGTGACTAGTACTCATCCTGCCCACTGTCTCAGCTTTTCCAAACTGCTGCACTAACAATCCTGCAACACATATTACCTCAGGGACATCAGCCTAGGGCAACCTTTTTTTGCCTCGTGACATACCTGAAACCTAAGCCCACTACCTGTGACAGCATTCAGTTTCACATACTGTGCAGACCTCTTGAGTTTTATGCATGGCTCAGAAAATGGGAAGATATTTTAGAAGACATTTATTTAAACATATGCAAACATACATGAAATACAGTATATAAGGCAAAAATTTAGAGTTACAGTAACAGTTTACAAAATTCTACCAAGCTTAATCTTGTGAACATCTCTTGTGTTGTTGTTCTTCTTGTGTTCTTGGCAGAACTTAGTCTTTTCTCATAGTTTTTCATAGTTTCTTGACAGCCACCCTTCCAGTAAGACTATTTCTAATGATGCTTTGACAGTAGACGGCTGAACAGTAGAAGAACTAGTGTCAGATCTTTGCTTAATTGTTTCTTGTTTCTTAAAGATGTGACTTTCAGATACAGTTAATGCGCTCTCAATAGTTTTTCAGCCTGACACTCCTTTTATCCTCCACTTTACAGTTTCCTCCGAATTTTTAAGGATACACTGGACACCAATGCCATATCATTTGGGAATCACCTTGTTGGTGCAAAAATAAAATGACACAAACTGTGTCATCTTTATTTTTTGTAGATTCAACTAAAGACATGGGAAAAATTATGTTTTTGTGACATGCTGCTAATAACAAAGGTCCAAAAGATATAACTTGTGAGTGGCGCTTTGCTAGGTTGTCTATTATGTGTAGACACAAGACAGGTTCATCCATTGATTTTAGGTGCCTCCTTTATGCTTGAATAATTCATAGTTCAGTATTAAATGGCTTAACAAATAAACAAACAAACAAACAAACAAATTTCCTCTGAAAATGGTCGGGTGCAAAGACTTGACTGAATATGAAGGAAAAAGCAGCCAATGTTCAAAGAATAACTTTAAAAGATCTTTAGAAAACCTGAAGAACTATTGTTCAAGACCACTTCAAAAAACAAGAAAGACATGAGGAGTAGTTTAATTTTGCAGATTACTGTATATAATTACTTAAGATTATTTAGCTGCTTGGCCACCAACATCCTGTTGCGCTTCAGTTTTCTATAGCAGCAGTTTTCAGAGCAATGTCTCAGCGTACTCTACAACCTAACGTACTCTACAAAAGAAAAACAGCAATTAGCTTTAGAACATAGTGAACCATTTATCAGACATTCCCCGAGAGACTGGTCGAGACCAAAAATAGCGCTGAAAGGCAAGATTAGACTTGCATTTTCCAAGTGGTCAGAAAAAGAAACCCGACTATAACTGATGTGCACAACACGATAAACAACAAATAGAAGACACGGGAAGTTATACAAGGGCAAACTGAGAACTAATAATGGGAGTGGAAACAGCTCAGGAACAAGAACAGGGGATGACAATCAACACAAAGAGATAGGCGAGAAAGTAAAACTAAACACAACACAAGAAAAAGCAAAAGGTAACAACTCTTATCTGGAAAACCAAGCACTAACTGAAAATATAAACACAAACAAAGGCAATTTAAAAAAACTATCAAAAGTAGAAAAAAGTCAAATGATAGAATAATATATATATACAGGACACAGGGGAGGGGAAGAAAATAACAAACAAGGAACCAAATAATTACTAGGATTCTAAGGTAAGCTAACAAGAACCAAACTTCAGCATGAATAATGCAAAACTCAAAGAACCATAAACTATGCAAAACTCAAACCCTGGCATCAAGACCCAGGGACCATGACAGACCAAACAATATTTGTGTCAGATGACAAGAACAATGCCTGAATTATAAAATCCCATCAACCTACAATGACATAATCAGAATGTTCTAGCAAACCCAATGTAGAATGTACCATCTTTTATTATTATATAGAATGATGATTGGGATTTGTTGTTGGATTTCTATTTGCCTTTTTGACTTCTGCCAATAATTAAATAAATGATGCTCCAAAAGATGTCATTACACAGACCGTTTTACTACATACAGTAGTCCTGATTCCTTTGCCAAATTTAGCTGCAGATTCTGAATCCAAGACATAAGGCGTTGCTAACAGACTATTCTGCAGGCAGAGAGAAAACATAAAAAGAAGAGGAATTGTGCAACAAACCATTAGTGGTATGACTCAGATAGATTCTACTATTAGTCAAAAATATGTTTTCATCCCAGCTGCAGGTTATCAAAGAAATGAAAGCAAACATGTTTTCTGAAGGGGAATATTAAGGGTGAATACATATGCTCAAACTAGTACTGAAAATAATATGTATGCAATGTAACATTTGATAATGTGTTGGTCTAAAAAGACCCTTTGGAGTTTTGTTGGAAAAAACTTTTTTTGTTTAGTTTTCCTGGGTTACATGATGACTACATTATATGTGACGCACAGTAATGAATTGCAGCAATGAGGGCTTTTGTTTAATCTTACTGCATGGGTGGTTTTTTTTAGGTGCTAAATGTGAGCGTGTTGGAAGGAGAGCAGGTGACCGTGGAGGATACAGGAGGTCAAGAACCCTTCATCCTTGCCAATGAGTCGGTTTTGATGACTGGCTTAGTGCTACGCAGCTGGAGCAACCAGATCTCTATCAGTTTCCGTAGTGAGAAACGCCGCAATTCAGCATATCTCCTACTCCATTACCAAGGTGAGCAGAAGCTATACAGTACTAGCTTTGTTGCTACATCATTCAAACATGTTACATTAAACATGACAAACAGCTTATTGTTAAGCAGCAGCTTTCTATCAGGTAATGCTTATCCTCAAGCAAAGATGGTGGAGAGCTGGTGAGAGACTGCAAAATGGTTGACTAATTGCATTTAAAATTGCTCTATTTCAAAACACTATCTGTTGACCTTCAGCTGGCCAATGATGTGTATGTGCCTTTTCCATTTTAATTTTTTCATTTGCCATTTCACGGATCACATTTGTAAAGAATCATTAAGTGTAATAAAGTAGTATCTAGTGTGTCAGCAAATCCTGTCAGTAGAAATAGTTACTGTGTTGTTGGTGAATATAATGGCCTATAATTTCCAACCTCTCCCTCGCTTATTTTGTGTGTGACATTGATCTTCTATGTCTGTAACAATGTCTGTTTATCTTAGCAATCACACAAAGTGGCCGCCAATTACATGCCCCATCGATTTGAGCTGACGGTGGTCGCTGGTGGACAATTCATTCTACCACATTACCGTGGTACTTTCATCAGCTAGAAAATGAAAGGGGCCATCAGAACTGTGCGGCTGATGTGAGATAAATCAGCCCATCGCTGTCGGATGTATGAATATCACTGTGAGGTCAGGTCGAATGATGACTGTGAAGGGTCACCACAGAACATACAGGGTGATGTATAGCGGGGAACACATGGTGATAAACAGTTGAAATATATATAAGTATTGTTTTATATCAGTAGGTACACTTTTCACCTTTACCTTTCCCATTTGGATTTTGCATTGTTTAAACACCTCAAACTCAATTGAGGTAATGCAATGCAAATGCAAAAATGCAAAAAATAACATTCAATACATTATGTACTGTATAATATACAGGACATCCTTAAGTGAATAGCATACCTCCACCTTGGCATGGAAATTATGCATGCTGTATTTGCTGTAAAAAACCCCGAACAATTTCTAGATTATCCTATATTGCACCAAAATAGGTCAACATTTTGCTGTGTTGCTCAGTTTTAACATCAGCAGGGCATTTTCCCCCAAAATTCCTGCCCACTATGAAAACAATTTAACATAATAGGCTTCCGTATTATACTTCTTTGGCAACAATGTGTCAAAAAAATGATCACACGTGCAGCTTTGTCCGTCTAAAAACCTGTTTGGTTTGAAAGTTGATGGAACAAATTCAGCTACATTAATGAGAAAAATACCAGGAGCAGATTTCATGAAGATTAGACATATCGGAGTCACGGAAGATATTTCAATTTGTGTTCTTCTGCTTTGCAAGCAGGGTATCTTCTTGTCCTTTACAATGGACTGTGAGAAATGTAATTGGACAAGCGTGGAGAAGCAGATAGAACTGTGAAGAGACGCATCTCAGCTCGGGGTAATTAATATTTGCTGCAGCACGAGCTCTGCTCGTGATGGCAGACTGATGTATCTGTCTATAACATGAGCAGTTTGACACCTGGAAATAACTTAAAGTGTTTTTTACTGTTTATATTAAGAGAACATAAAGTGTGGGAATGAAGAGGGGCTTACCACTCTCCTCATATGTTCTTATCAGCGTCTTTTTCTCAATACACCCACATGTTTGTGATCTAATCTAGAATTGAAAATATAATTAATAATAACATCTTAAGAGAATTTATGTCTTGATTGTTCAATTATTTTTCTTAAAAGCTGATTTTGTTAAAAAAGGAAAAATCTGAATAAATACTTACAGTAAGGGATTATTTGACTTTTTCTATTGCATAGATTAGCCATTACATGGAAACCGACAGATGAAGTGAATATGATCTGATGTGATTGAGCAATCTGAATGAGCATCGACGACATGCTGTGGATCAAGCCCAAATCCATGGAGATTCCGGCCCGCAAACCCACAGAACGCAAAAGAGCTTCTGCCAGTGTTGTGTGCCAGACTCTACATGATGCCGGCGTAGGTTTCATTGCCATGCCGCAGCGAGTTAGAGCTGCTTTGGAGGCACAACAGGGAACACTATATGAAGCTAGTGGTTTTAATGCTGGGGCTGATTAGTGTACAGTTTTGGTATTAATAACAAAGGAGTTGGGTCAATTAAAAAAAATGCACACAACGAAATAAGCACCCACCCCCCCACCAATACATATTTTTTTTTTCAAATTCAGGCATCTATTCTCTGTAGGATTAAACTGAAAACAATTTAATTTCTCAGTCAGGCATTGCTGTTTAATACAAAATAACAATGTGAAAAATTTATGATATTGCTCTTTTAATGAGAAGAATCGGTTTAAATTTAAGTTTTAAAAATGAATTTGCATGCTACAGTGCAAGTAAGCATTATGACTTATTTTATCCCAAACCAACAACTGCTTTCTGAAAACTACTGATTACTGATGATGAGTAAAAGTAAAGCCCACCTTTTGGCTATTTTATATCTATAACATACATAAAGAATTTTGTCTGAATTAAATGTAATACTGATGTAATGTCTGTAATATTAAATGTAATACTGCCAAAGCCTTATTTGATTCCAAAATGTTTGATTGAAATTATTTACAACCTCTTTGCATTGAGAGGATGATATAATAATTGTATTTGACATCTAAGGTGAGTTAGGATTTTTTAGCTGTATGGAGTAATCCATGCTGCTGATGGCAGCGGTGTTTCACAGCAATTATTGATTGGTTTTAACTTAAAACCTGCAATGACAAGAGATGTGGTCAGAGGACCCCTGCCGCTGGTAGCGATCCAGCATATGCCACCTGTTCTAAGTAGCATTGATAAGATTCTTGTCTCTAGCTCAAAGTTATTGCTTTTTAATGGCCTTTATTGAGTAAATGGCCATTTAGATTGAGGCTTTAACCAAACCACATAAATATCAATAGGCTATATCACCGCGGAACTATCGTCTGGCTTTGTACAAGTGAGGCACTTTACCAGAGACAACACTATTGATGTTTCTATAAAAGGTAATGCTTTGATGCACAGCCAGGTCATGTGGCTTAGATATATATTGACAGCCACACTCTCCCACATGTCGCCTACAAACTGAGCGACTGATGTTATATCTGTATATTAAAACAGTAACTGACTATTAAGATGACTAATCATTGCCATGGAATCTTCGCTTCTTGCACATTTTACTCTAAATGTCAGTGTAAGACACAATGGATAATATTCTCCAAATATCGTGCCATTATATATAATAACAATCTACATTACATTCATTATCTGTGTTGTGTTTTCTGTCACCTCATTTCATTATCTGCTGCCTTCACTTTGCCATTTTTGATCCTATTCCAGCTCTCCACCTGAAGGGATTCAGGCAACACATACAGGAGTGTAACAGTTTATTAGAGCTAAATTGAAATGCATTTTATTTGTTTGGCCAAATACACTGTGGGTAACTGACTATTACTAGCTTCCTCAGCTCATCTATTGTGCCCTAGTCAACAACATTTGTCCATTATTGGTTGAAGAGCAGCATTCTCAATTTGAAGTACTCAGGCAGATGAAAAATGTGCATACAGCTGAATGAGGCTCATTAATGGAAGGAATGTGTGAGTGCATGCAGGTGTCGCATCAGGCGTTCTTTTGGGAAATGTTTACTTTCTTTAAATGTTTTCCGAAGGTTGATCTTAAGTAAATGTTGATAGAGGGCGGAAGAACGGGGAACTCATTATTGGATCCCAAATACACATTTAGAGTTCCACATTTGAAATTCAAGTTTGTTTTTTGTTTTTTGTGCCAACATGTAGGTGTGAAAGGGCAGGAAGCAAAATAAAAAGCATACTTTATATTCAATAAAGACAGTACAAATCCACAGCTTGTGCACAGATAAGAGAAAGAGAATAAAAGAGAGAGTGAGTGAGGAAAGAATGGCAAGACAGGGCACGCGTCCCTTGTGCTTTTTTGTAATACTGACAAAAATAAAATCCAAAAAGACAATTAGCATGTGCCCAGGTTCCTTATGGTTATGTATTGCTTGTGACAAGGTACAGTGTAAAAAGAATTTCCTGTTTTTTAATCCATCCCATATAAATCCAGAAGTGTTTTGAGCTACTTGTCCTCTTCTATTTTTAATATTTACTAAAGTGACATTTCATTCCATATACTGTCGCATTTTTGTCAGGAATGCTTCATTTTGACATCATCCAAACATTGTAATATACACCGATCAGGCATAACATTATGAGCACTGACAAGAATAACACTGATTATCTCTTCATCATTTCACCTGTTAGTGGGTGGGAAATATTAGGGAGCAAGTGAACATTTTGTTCCCAAGGTTGATGTGTGAGGAACAGGCAAAAATGGGCGCGTGTCAGGATTTGAGTCTGAAAAGGGCTAAATTGTGAGGGCTACATGAAATCACAAGTGGTCCAAAGAAGGAACAGTGGTGAACCAGCTCCTGGGTACTAATAGGGTCAAAGAGCCAAGGCTCATTGATGCAACACAGCATGATCCGATCCAACAGACAAGCTATTGTAGTTGAAACTGATATAAAAAAAACTTAAAACTGGTTCTGATAGAAAGGTGTCAGAATACTGAGGATACTGAGAATACCTGGGGAACCCCTGGCACCTGGAAGCACTATGGGAAGAAGTCAGTGGAGGCAGTGTGATGCTTTGAGTAATGTTCTGCTAGTAAACCTTGGGTCATCCATGTGGATGTTACTTTGACATGTGCCACCTGCCTACCCACTGTTGCAGACCAATGTACACCCTATCATGGAAAAGGTACTCCTTGATGGGTGTGGCCAATTTCAGCAGAATAATGTGCCCTGCCGAGAAGAAAATATGGTTCAGCACAACGATGAGTCTGAGGTTTTGACCGCCAAATTCCCTAGTTCTCAATCCAGCTGCGCATCTGTGGGATTTACTGGACAAACAAGAGGGCCCACCTTGCTACTTAAAGGATCTGCTCAGCTGCATCTCAGACTCTATAGGTCTCTGTTAGCAGGAATTAAATGTCAAAGGTCATGAAAGCATATTTACAAAGGACTGACTTGTTTGGAAGGCTTGCCAGCAGAAAGCCTCTTTTCCCTAAAACACCATGGTAGCATGGCTTAGGACTGCAAAGTCGCATCTGAACAATCACAAAATTTCTGGAATAATATCCTTCAGACAAACGAGACCAAAGTGGAGATGTTTGGCTATAATGCACAGTGCTGTGTTTGGTGAAAACCAAACACAGCAAGTCATCACAAACACCTCATACCAACTTTCAAGCATGGTGGTGTTGGAGGGGTGTTGATTTGGACTGGTTCTGCAGTCACAGAACCTGGGCACCTTGCAGTCATTGAGTCAACTATGAACTCCTCTGTATACCAACATATTCTAGAGTCATCTCTTTAGCATCTAAAACTTGGCTTAAATCAATTAACGTAACAAGACAATGATCCCAAGCAAAGCAAAAAACGCCCACAAACCTCGATGTACTGAAGCAATGTTGTAAAAGACAGTTCTTCCACAACAAAGTCAGTGACTGATAAAGTCATTCAGAAAATGGTTACATCAAGTTATTTGTTCTAAAGATAACTCTACAAGCTATTCTATTGTTGGGTGAACTCAGTTTGTCACCTATGCTGCTTCTGCATTTTGGCATCACTTTTATAAAAAAAAAAAATACTGAACCAGTGTAATATTTATGTCTTTTTGTTCATCAGAGTTCGTGTTTTCCCTAGGTGCAAGTCCACATTATCTTTACCACAATCGTACAGTAAATGTGTGGTATTTAACAAGTAATAAACAATATTTTAATGAGAGAATTTGAATATTCTAATGATACTTTTGCAACTAGCTTATGCGTGTACTGTACTACTGTGGGTTTACATGAGTATTACTATGACTTTTCCTCCCCACTACAAGAAAACAATAACTAAAGACATACGCTTCACATCTGTTTCCTGTGGCTCTACAGCACCATCAGCTAATCTTCCTGGCTGTCTGCACTGTGGATCTATTATTTCTAATGGTGAAACAATCAGACTTTATGGCCCAGCACCACATCTACTGGAATGGAGGCAGCACGTAATTTAATACTTCAGGAATTGGCTCCACAATTTTTGCCTCTGGCTCTCCCACTGCATGCTCAATAGGGATGTAAATGCTGCTATGATAATGGCAATAACTAGGTTCATTGGAGCTAGTGATAAACTATGAATGGAATGGATGACCCAGGGGCAGTGTACCTCGTCCCTGTGGCTCACTGATTTACTGCAACGCAAAGGCCGGTTTCATTATGGTAGAAACCAGTGGCTTGTGTAAAAGAAACACATAAGTCAGTAGTTTCACAAACCTTTATGGCCGTTATGCATTTAGGGCTGTTTTCCCTCGAGTTCAAGTTCAAAGATTGATAGAATGACATTTTTTTTTTTGAATAGACAATTTAGCTTCAAGGTAATGGTAGAAAACATCACTAAAGTGATGTTTTTTCATGTCCAAATGACTTGGTTGAAATGAAAGCGCTTCAAATCCAACCTGCTGCATAGTGTCTAATCTGTTTGCACTGTTTAACCTCCACTTGCCCTGCTTTTGTGGAGGTGGGCCAACAACCCTGTCTATGAAGTGTCTGCTATTGCTTTATACATGTGGCTACTACTCTAGCACTAAACACACCATCTTAAGATGCCAGTCTTGTAGCTCTTTTATTGAGGATCCTGTGTCAGTGCTTTCTGGTATTTGAACCAAATTAGACTCGATATATTGAAGATAAACCCATTTCTTGATGTAAACGTACTTTTTTGATGTTATGTAGCCATTTGTGAAATCATGCAAATATATATTAAAATTATGAGCGTTATACAATTCACTTAACTGTGAGCAAGCTACCTTTACCATATATTATCATTATTATTATTATTGGCCATTGTGCTGTAATTTAAGACTTTTAAGGCTGCAAATATGATTTCAGCAAGACAGTTTTAACAAACACATGACTACCAACTGCCCTTTGCTTTATTATCGTTGTCTGTTAGCACTTGTTTAGCTTTCGCATCCGCTCCATTAAGCTAAAGCATGTTATACAAGGCTTCTAGCTTTCTGTACTTCTGCAGCTTCACAATCACACTGTTATTGTAGCACAAGCCATAGTGCGTCCAATTATATTCTGTTGTTCACACATTTCCAGAAGTTAAAAAGTTTTAGTCTGGTCATTAAAGTGCCTACACTAATGAGGTAGAACAGTGTGGTTATTAGACAGGAAGAGAAGGTTGTTTAATAGCTTCCATTAAAGACTTGGTTAGCTTACTTCATTATCGAAGTGAACTCCATGCCGTCCTACACCATTTATTTAAAAAGGGAACAGGACAACAATGCATAGCAAGTCTGGGAACATTGATCTTACCCTGCTGCAATCGCAACTCTTTGACAACCACTATAGAGGCTATTCCTCAGCCTAACGTTACAGACCCACTATGATGTTCATCCAACCAACCATGCATCGATTTGTCAAAGTATCTTCAGCAACTATACACCAAACCACACAGTGATGATAATTACTCTAGTGCCAAGAACATGTCTCTGTACATTTGCATACTGTTTGTACTGGTAAACTACAATTAAAAGATGTAGTGTATATAAACAAATCTGAAGGTTGGTTCTAATGCAATCTTTAATTGCATGTTGAAGAGAAACAGGAAGACAGAGACAGATTCATTTGCACAAATTCACAGTCATTTTAAATATTTATGGGTCTTCAGCAGTGGTTTGGAGGAGAGACAACTTGGTCAACAATGAATACACAATGCAGGACATAGAGGATTATGTTGTGCAGCCAGTTAACATTGTTGGCAGTTTGGTCCAGGACTGGATTGTGCTCAGACAAATAAAAGGCTGAAAAACCCTGGAAAATGATTTTTCTAAATGCTAAATTAAAATAAATAAATAAATAAATAAAAATAAGGTTAGACCAAGCATGTCCTTTCCCAAAATAATGCATTTAGCTATTTGCGCTGTGTTTTCACGGCTGATAATGGTGAAATCAATTACATTAAAATGCATTACTGGTCCTATTGTATAAACATTATTGCTTTGTTTCTCTGTCTCTCATTCCTGTCACTACTGTATGACATACTGAACTTCATAAATAGATACATTGCAACAAAAATGATCAAATCACTATATTTAAATTGAATTTATCACAACATTTTCATTCTTACAGTAAAGCCAAGGAAACTTTCAGATGGTTTTTTGGCATAGGGATGCCAAAATAAATGAACAAATACAAGTAATAACACTGTAAAATAATGTATTCATGAGAGCACCTTTGTTTCCCTTCCCCTCTATTTTTGACTCCTTCCTCTGCAGCCTTTGTGCTGAGTTGTGCATTCCCCAAAGAGCCTGCTGGTGGAGAGGTTTCAGTGACGCACCTGCATCCTGGCGGAGAAGCCTACTTTCATTGTTTCACCGGATACAAGTTACAGGGTCCAAAAATGCTCACCTGTCGTAATGCAACCACGCCTTACTGGAGTGGAAAAGAACCCCGATGTGTGGGTAAGGCAAACCGGTTCTCTGGATAGACAAGTTTGCTAGTTAACATTGCTGGAGCAATTCTGGGCAATGAGACCCCCCCACCCACCCAACTGATACTCCAACAATAAAACTGCAAAGAATGTAATTAAACTAAATGAAATCTAAACGCTATAACAGTGGGTTATGGGCTTATCCCTTCAGCTTAATTGGAATGTTGGGTGATTTGGTTTGATTTTTAATTTTGCTTTGTAAACTAAATTACCTTCAGGCTCGCTGCCTGACAGTCAGTGTTAAATACGTTCAAGTAGTTAACATTGACTGCCAGGCTTCCAAAGCAAACATCTAAGTGTTGCTATTAATTTTAATCATTATTTAATTATTCTTATATTTGAGATTTAAAAGAAAAAAAAGAGTTAAGGAAAATAATATGCAAAGTGAAACTTGCAATTTTAAAGACGCAAGCCTGTTTCTCTTTAGCTTTCTCTGAGAGAACAGGTGATTTTGATTAACAGAGCCTTTCACTGGGTTGTCTCCTACTGAGTCACACTCGGAGGGCAAATGAGTGTGTTTGCATGTGATTAGCAACACAGGGAGCTGTTCTTTGGAGACGGGGCAAAATAAGGCCATTGGACCTGGCTGCCTTAATTAGAACTGGGCCACATGACTCTCCTACTCCTGCTGGTAAAAACTCATCTGCTAGTTCCAGCCTTTCACCGCGCCTGCCTGCAGCTGTTCTAAACTGATAGTGTTACTGCCGCTGTTTTGCTTTTACCTTCACAAACAATCAGGCACTCTTAGACCCAGGAGAGCCGCCTGGTGTAGCTCAGCCACAGTCCACTGGATATCGATGCAATCTATGCTCAGACAGGGACTTTTCTCCAAAATCCCCCTACCACAGTTCGAATCATTACTTTTTTTCATCAAGTTTTTACTTCCTACTCTTTTTCCTTTTTTCTTTTCTTTTCTTTTCTTTTCTTTTCTTTTCTTTTCTTTTCTTTTCTTTTCTTTTCATACAGCATCCTGTGGGGGAATGATAAAAAATGCCACATATGGCCGCATCGTCTCTCCTGGTTTTCCTGGCAACTACAGCAACAATCTGACCTGCCACTGGGTTCTGGAGGCACCTGAAGGCCACCGGCTTCACGTTCACTTTGAGAAGGTGGCTTTGGCAGAGGATGATGACAGGTAGTTTATGCATGCTGTTAAAATCAAAACACACATTGAGAATAAATGTGAGCATAGTGTGGAAATGTGAGTGGCGTCGAGCTTTGAACTCTGAATAACAGTATTCCTGCAGATGGAGGATTAAAATTCTCGAGGGCTATAAATGACCAAAATCTTTAGGGAGTGACAGATGAATTTGAAAGGACCTTTTATCATGATAATCCTTTAAGTGTGCTCTGTCAGGCAAATGAATTGAGGGGACCAGAAGGTAGTGAGAGGTAGGAGACTGCAATTGCATTATGTATCCTTCTGTAACCACTGATCCATATGGCAATTGTCATGCATGCCCATTCACCTCATTACAAGGTGTAGAATGTTATCACAAAGTTATTACAGCTGCAGCTGGAACAATGAGCAGGTCTCGGCTACCTTGTAATTTCTTTCTTTAACATCTATTTTAATCCCATCAGCACTCTCTCCCTGTTTTCTTTTTTTAGGTTGCTAATAAAAAATGGCAACAACATAGACTCTCCCCCTGTGTACGACTCCTATGAAGTTGAATACTTGCCCAATGAGGGAGTGCTCAGTACCGGACGTTATCTGTTTGTGGAGTTCACCACAGACGGGACGATGACCTCCACCGGCGCAGCCATAAGATACGAAGGCAAGCTGATGAGGCAGAATGCAGAGTTTGCTAATAATATCTTGCACCATCCTTGTCACTTATGTTCAATGTCATACACTCTGTCTGCAGCTTTTGCGAAAGGGATGTGCTACGAGCCCTTTGTGAAGTACGGGAACTTCAGCAGCAGCGATTCCACCTACAGTGTGGGCGCAGTGGTTGAATTCTCATGTGACCCTGGCTACACACTGGAGCAAGGCTCTGTGGTGATTGAGTGTGTGGATGCACAAAACCCTCAGTGGAATGAGACCGAGCCAGCTTGTAGGGGTGAGTTAACAGATGTCATGATTGCAGGGCATAAAAAAAAATAAAATAAAAGTGCTTCCACTGGGGAAGAAGAACTTGGAGCAATATCAGATTGACCCAAGGACCCGAAGCTTTCATTGTCTGCTTGATCACTGCAGGAGTTAGTTTTTCTAATATTAAATACCAGTGACAGTTAACTATATCTTCCTAAGCTGCTTTCCTCTGATCCGTGATAAATTTTCTCTCAAAACTGTAACAACGATTTACTTTGAAATGTGCGCTCGCAGGGCAGATTTTCGAAGTGCTCGAGATTAAAGGCGCACAATAGCTGGCCTAAGATGAGAACTGCCACAGTTCACAGGCGACGCATCATATTTAATAGCGGCCCAACCCTGAGCCCTTCCCTTCCCCTCTCTGTTTCACTCCTCCCACATGCACATACACACAAACATGACATGCTGACCTTACTCTTGGTCTTTAAAGCCTTCATGGTTATTCTGCAACAGAGTGAAATTGAAAAGCTCTCCAGTAAAGCTAGCTATAAGAAAATTTAATTTCTGCTCGTATGGGTCATGGTCACCAAGTGGTTCAGTGTCAGTTTGCAGTTTTGTGAGGATCACACCAAGGCGCTTGCACAGCACCTGATTTCAGCTGTATTTTTATCAAGCATTAAGGTCATGGGCATAATCTAGCTAGTCAAAATTATTTATGTACCAACATATATTTTAAGTGAATTGATTTCTAATTTGCATCTTACTTTCCTGTATCTTCAAATCTTTTACAATTTGTTTTTTTCAGCCTATACTGTTTGTGTGTTGCAGCTGTGTGCAGCGGGGAGATCACAGACTCTGCTGGTGTTGTGTTGTCTCCTAATTGGCCCGAGGCTTACGACAAGGGGGCAGGACTGCATCTGGGGTATCCATGTGGAAGAGGACAAGCGGATCATGCTTGACATCCAAGTGTAAGAGACTGCACCCAGGTGTAAGACTAGAAATCACTCAGGGAGGTCAGAGAGGATGTCAGACTCCAGATATAAACACACACACCCCTCTTGGTTATTTTCCCATCCTTTCTCTCATCTACGCAGACACACTACAAAATGCGAACAGGAAAGTGTTTCTGTGGTTGCAGTCACTAATTAGATTTTTTTTTTCAACATCCCCTACATTAAGAATTCTGTGTTGCTTCCAGCTCGCTCTCTGACCAGATTAGCCAGTAAGCCTTCCTGTTCTCACTTCCCTGGTGTCTGCCTCAGAGTTGGCTTTGAAATGAATCTGCTCTGGCAGTCAACTACTCTGAGCCACTTATTCAGCCTACCCAACTGTAATTCAGCACACATGCACAGAGATGTCAAAACAGACAGATGCGCACACAAAATCCAGGCACACTGTTTCACCTTCACCAATCACTCGTGCACAAATGTCCCCTGAATGCACACACATTTTGTTTCAGTCTACACCAGTAATTGATCTTAACTGAAGTGAAAATAATCGCACAACCTTTCTTTATGGTATGTGGAGCCCTTCTTAAAAACAAAAAACACTGCAAAATTATATATCTTGTGCCACTGTCTTGTTATCTTTTATGGATTTATTCCTTTGCTTGGGTTGAATGATTTCCACAATATTGCCTTGCACATGCAGCCTATAGTAAGCACAAAAACTACAGCATAAGTGATTCCTGTTGTTGCCTGAAGCACTTGCAAACAAGAGGGCACAGAGAGGTTAAAAATAAACCAATGGGAATACTGCCTGAGGTTGTAAAAAAAAAAAAAAAGTCACTGACAAATCTCAACCAGTGGCAATTGGTCAGAGTGGTCAATTGTGCATGCGTGCATGAATTTGTTCCCGTCACTTTTCATATTTCCCATATTCATAATTCTTTCTGAATAGTGTGATAAAATGAGGACATAATCATGAAATGAAGTCAGAGGCTGTACAGACAGATTGCAAGCTGTCCTTAATAGACAACCTCCAGAACAAATCAAATCACCATCATTACTACAAATCTACCGTAGTGAACGGCAGCCAGAGGTGGCAATCATGAAGCTTTTTCACTGATTTAAATCACTCCATCATTTCAGTTAAGACATTCATGGTCACTTTTGTGCATGCATAGGGAACAGTACTCACTAGGTTAAGATTCAGCACTAATGCACCATCTTCAATTCATCATTGTACATCCTATGCATTAATGTCAGTAGCGGTATAACTGACGTTTGGTCAGTTGCTCAGCATTTTATTATTTGAGCTATTTAAATTTAGATTTTTCTTCTGTGGAATTTGTTTTAAATATGTTTTTAATAAGGAAGTAACACAATGTGAAACATAATAAAGCTGAGAATGCGGCTCTGAGTTCCTGGTGAAGGAAGTTCCACCACTGAAAACGATTAAGTCTCTCAGGGATGATGGCAATGTTCCCTCTAAGCTGCGCGCGTGCGCAATTGCGCACTGCTGGCACGGTCTCTGCGCACAGAAAATCTGCGTTGCGCACACAAAAAAAAATCTAACCTGAATTGAAATTAAAATTAATACTTTAACAATTCTGTTTTGCAGTGTTAGTCAGTAAGTGACTGGCTGCTCCCGTATGGGATTAGAACGATGCCACCTTATCCCATAGTCCTTATTCGTCCTTATGTGCCGACACCGGTGTTTTAGCTAGCAAAGCGGCGTGGCTGATGTGGAGTGAAGCCACGTTAATGACAACGTGTACAACCATTGGAGATGTGAGCAGGACAGACGGAACAACTGACGGAAAAGTGTGGACTTTATACCAGTTTTTAAATTGTGTTGATAGGCCACATAAAACCAGAGTTATGATAAAAATATATGCAGTGTTTGGTTTTCTTCCTGAATACTATCGTTGTTTATATTTACTGCGGGAAGAAACGGTAAAAACAGCGTTTTATAAGGAAAACGCTCAAAAACACTCTCCGCCTGTGAGCAAAAATGACGCCAAAAAATCCCACCCTTTCCTACTGGTCGAAAAATGAAACCTGGTCGACCAATCAAAAATGATATGGCAAAATGGCATTTAGTCTTTTAGGAAGGGGGGAGTTTTAGGAGTAACTGCGGTGTTTTGAGATGTGAGAGATTTTCGACATTTAGCGCAAATCTTGTGTAGTTAGTGTGTATAAGAATAAGAATAAGAACAACTTTATCCCGAGGGAAATTCTTTTGTCATGTACATGCTCAAAGCAGCAGGAGAGACAGAGGAACAGATGAAATAGATATAAGATATACAATATATACAATAAGAATAGTGTACAGTAATATACAGTAGTAGTGTAGTGTAGTCAATAGTTTTGATGTGTGTGTCAGAACAATGAGGCGACTGCTGAATGTTACAGGTGTTACAGGAGTGATACATCTCCTGTTGTCAGGCCTGCAGGTATCAGGCTGTTGTTCTCCTTTATGTCATAGTGGACAGAAATTATTTTTTGGAGTGGAACAAATAATTTGTGTGGCATCAAATTTGATGCAGAACAGCTGATTGTTCTGTAAATAGTTTGAAATGTTTATTTTTAAAAAAAACGCCTTGGCTGCACTTTTAGGTAAACAGCTGCAAAAAACTTTGTTTGCATAACTCAGTTACTTTTTTGAAGAAGTAACTATATAATTAATTGCCCAACACTGGTCATTATATACTGTATTTTGCAGACAGAGAGTTACAGGACTCTCTCCCAGACCACAGACTCAGACTCACCAGTCAGAGCTTTATGAAAAACAAAAAGAAGAAGAAGAAAGTTTTGTTTTCAAAATTGGAGTTCAAGTTATTTTTGCTTCCAGTAGTGTTAACATACTACACAGGTCATGATTTTTTTTTAAATTTTCATTGTAAGTGGGCTAAAGCAGTTAATTAAAAGTAGTCTAACATAAATGCTGTAATTTGATTATTTTAATAAACCATGTAACTTGGATGGATTCGATGCTGGCATAACCACAGTGCACACGTCTGATGTCGCTCACAGTGGTCCAAGGGACCGCTCAGGGAGTTTGTGTGTTCGCTCAGACACATGAATAATTAGAGGGAACACTGGATGATGGCAATTTGGTTGATGTAGACACTATATATCTATATATCTATATATCTATGTATATATATATATATTTATGTGTGTGTGTGTGTGTGTGTATATATATACACATATGTATATATATATACATGTAACTGTCATCATAGTCATCATATGGCATTCTTATCTCTGTGCAGTGGTACAGGAATTGTGCTAAGAATCAGAGTGAGGTGGTCACAATCTACAACCAGTACTGTACTCGTGAGTGGCTCTGTTGCTACAAACTGGGATTTGACTAAACTAGAGACTGTATTTTTGCTAAGAACTAAAAATATACTGATAAAATAAACTAACCTGTTCATATTTAATGTACACTGGAATAACAGTAACAACAGTAGATATAGTAAGAAATACTGTGTTCCACTGGAATGCTCATTCATCTTTTAAAAGTTGCTGAACTAAGCATAAAGATACAGATTAATATCGCCCAGCTGTGTCGTACTGAACATTTGTGTGGGCGGGGATTATTTCTGCTCATGCCCAGTTTTGTATGCTGCTGCGTGGTCTAAATACGCATCATTTCCCAAACTATATCTGTCGGGCATTGAGATATGAGCCATCACTCAAATATGAGCCGCAGATCAAAAGGGAATAAATGCATTAGAGGATACCAATACAAAACAATGTCTGAATACAACACTGAGCTTTATGTGACCCTGCATGCCACTGTGATCTTGAGATTAAGACCCAGTGATTAATCTCTGTTATTAAAAGTCAACCAGTGCACCTAGGGTAATAAAAAAAAAAAAGATCAGAGAGGATTTTTTTTTATCACGCAGAAGTAAACAAGTTTGATTAGAGGTAAACTGATTTTCATTCAGTGCCCTCTTTTTAAATTGCACCAGCCTCAAATTTCTTTTAATCCTGGCCACATGAGACTGTTCACTGTAAATTAATGGTGGTGTGGCCGGCTTTAGTTTATCTCAGGGTTGGTCATGTGTAGCTTTCCTGGCACTTGAAACCCGCAGCTTGTCTGATCCCTGCGGACCCCACCATTACCTTCAAGTCTGGTCCGCTCTGCTTGAGAAAAAGCATTCCTTTAGGCTCGGCCAACATGTAATTTGCATCAACGTGTGTTTGTGTGCATGCGTTTTGCATGTTAAAGTGACAAAAGGCTCTTGTGGATAAGAGTCGTCTCATTATAAGGGTGGGCACACACTTTTCCGCAGTAATGAGAATGTTTTCTGTGTTATCATTCATCACTGTGCCAGTGCTGGCAATTACAGAGGAGCAATGTGCATAATGAGGACTGATTAATTAATTTAGGCCAAACAGGAGGGCCGACTCCTTGCTAATTAGCATGGAGCATGGCTCCAGCAAGAGCCAGACACAAGAGGTTACAGCTGATATCCCCACCTGTGGAATATAGGTAGGTAAGTAGTGTTTTAGCATTGAGCGTATTGTATCTGGAAGTGTGTTTCACCAGACAAAATGATCACCAAGTCTCTTTAACAGTGCTAATGTTTCAGTTTAGTGAGCAGGATTGGAGACTTTGCAGCTTGAACTTACTGGTTTTTAGAGTCCTCTTGTGGTGACTCTATACATGACATGCAACCTGCAAGTCAGCTTATGCTGTAGTTATGTAGGTGCCTATTTTTTTTTTTTTTTTTTTATTTGAACTGAGCAGAACAATTTAAATGTCAAATATGTATGAAAAAGATGTTAGAAGGTTGCTTTTGAAAGTATGGTACCCTGAGCTATTTCCATTCTGTTAAAGTTAATAGAGATTTGCTGGGTTCTTTAAACTTGACTGGTCAGTGAAGGTGACAGAATGCCTACAGGCTTGTAGAAAACAACTGTCATTCCCTCATCTGCAGAACTGAGCCGGTGGCATTGGTATGCAGAGGAGTTTTCAGAAATTGTTTTTCAAGCAGACCTTGGAACTTTGCAAATGCCTGTGCCAAGTTGGTGAGGGAGATGTTCAGTCAAGTAAGATCTGACTAAATTTAGTCAAATAAATAATCTTCTTTAAGTCTGTCTTGCATTCTCACCCGTCTTTGTTTGTGGCCAGTAGTAGTTCGTGACTGTTGTTTATCAACAAATATCTCAGATGTTGTCGCTGTATTCCCAGAAACACAACATCTTTCTAAAATTGAGAAGAATTATGAAATCATGGATACAGAGCAAATGACACAGGGACAACATATTTCTAAGATTAGTTACTAGTTTTCAAACCAGGACAGGACTTGCTTTTCATGACTTGGGGGCCATCTTTTAAGAAAGGAGCCATGTGGGATGACATTTGGATGCAGTGATTGCCAGATTGGTGCGGTGTGTGGCCGAGTAGCCTGCAGTGACTCACTACTCAGTGCTGTGGATGTCTGGACTGGAGGCATCTTGCGTTTGGCAGTCTTCTGTGGTGTCACTGGGATTTTTTTAATAAACTTCAGGTAGAAAGGTTAGAGAACAGATGAGGTCAGTAGGGCAATTTAAAACCAAGGTTGACCGCAAGGTTCTTGACGAGCTACCGTGACTGAGGGGGCTATTTAGGAAGCCAGACGTGAGTGGTTTCAGTGCATCGAGTGGAAAACCAAGTTATCCACTGATGGTGCCCACTACAATATTGATTGTTTTTGGATATTACAACAGTGTTGAACATGATATCTAAGTGGAGTGGACCTAATACCACTGAAAGGCAATTTTAGATTTGACAATGTCTTTGAGTGTTAAGATATGAGACAAAGTTGTGCAACTAATTATTTATCAGAACGTCAACTATGGCACTAGTAAACATATTTTTATCAAAACACTTTAAAGACCAAATCACTGCCAAAACTGTGAGGAAAGATTTCTCAGATGCACTGGTTTGCACAAAGGGAGCAAAGATCAACACAGCTGACATGGAGCTCACCATACATCATTAGTGTCAAAGAATGTGGGCCGTGGTGCTAATAAACCACCGTAGTAGGGAAAAAACAGGAAAATCAATCACAGTGAAAGTAGTAAAATTAGAAACTAGCCTCATTTTAAAAACAAGAGAAAAAGAACAGCCAGTACATTGGCAACATTTTATAGTATGTGGCAAAAGGGATCAGTGGGTGTTGGTATATATTTGTGACGGGAATGCAGAAACTGGATGTAATCACACAGTATGATGACCAAATGACAGATCTACATCACTCCAGGAGGAAATCCATGAGAGACGAGAAGACTGATAGCTTTTATGACCCAAAGGTGAAGGAGAGCTCAAACAGAAATGAAGATTCCATGCAGTCACTATAGTGTATGCAGAATTCATGTTATTCCTCAAACAGATTTAGAAGAAAGTGGAAGTTTAGGTCAAGAAAGTTTTTTGCCTATCCTGTAGATGCCCTCATAGAAGGCACCAGGTCTGTATTTGCACAGCTTTTACAACAGGGCAATAGCCCTGATCAATGCAAATAGCTGACCTGACTGGCTACCTACCTGGACTTTTTTGGGGAGGGGTTAACAACGGTAAAAACAGTAATAATAATAATATTTATATTTATAACAAGGTGCAATGATAATTAATGTGCAATAATAACAGTGTGCAATACAAATACACTTATTCTTCTTTTTTATTACTAAGTTATTATACTGTGTTGTGTTGGTTGTGTTGGTTGTGTTGTTTGTGTTGCGTTGTGTCGTATCGTGTCGTGTTGTGTTACATGTAGTGCCGACGTAGGACAGTTTTCCAATTTCATTGTACTATTGTACTATGTATGACTGTGCAATGACAATAAAGAGTTATCTTAGAGTATTATCATGGAGATTTGGAAGTGAAAATTGGCTTTGTCATTCCTGTCACTTCAATCCACAGTGGTCGATTGTCAAAGAACACGGAGGTGTAAATTGCCCTCATAGTGTTCCAGCTAACCAGAGGGAGTACATTGCCACCCAGATTCATGCAGCCCACATTCATTATTTGTGTCCAGGAGGAAAACCCTGTCCAACTTTCTTTATATAAAAAAAAGATCCACCCATCATTCTGGCCATGTTGTGTTAAAATTTTATTTTGCATTATTTTCCACAGAAGCAAACCTTGTGGGGCTAATTAGATCCGCTTTTTGTTTATACTGTTAGTCAACATAAAATATTCAAGATTTATTCCTAGTCTGATTTTAACAGCAGTTTGTTTGCTCTCAGAGGAATTCTGTGGGGAGGTTCTGGGTAAAAGACTGAGTAGAGGAGAGGTCATTTGTTTCCCTTTATTATCAAACTCTGTCAATCACAGATAACATGGCCTTATCTCCTATTACAGTGTTTGTCCCAAAAAGCTGAAATGTCAGTGTGGATGTGGACAGGACCCAAATGTTAACTCAGGCAAGCCAAAAATAAGCAAAGAGCAACCCTTTTTATTTGGCTGTTTTGAAAATGGCCAAACATATTCCAAAAGGGAACAAGACATATATCCAAAAACAATCACCACGACGATGGAAATCAGAGTATAAACTGGGTCTGAACATCAAAAAGGAACAACAGATGCTCTGACAATAGACAAGGCGGAGACAGGACTATGCATAAGGGCTGTATATAAAGAATATAATAGCGCTGGGAGAAAAAAAAATGATACAACATAAAATTCCAGTATTTTGTGTGGCAAAATTTTATCTATACAGGGACACCAAATATTGATATTTTATTAAATATTGATTAAAAAAAACTCTGGGAATACTATGAACAGGAGGGCTCATCAAATGCACCACCATCTTGAAATAACATTAGCTGAGCAAACTTACATTAAATCGGCTCAGCCAAATTACCATCAAACACTGGACATACTTGACAAAGCTTGCTCCTAATACACAGCAAGCTAAGAAAGCTAATAGCTCAGTCAGACGAATGAAAATTAAACAGCAACCTTCTCCCATCTACATAAAATCCTCGGCTCCTAGGTGATTGTATTGAATTTTTTAAACATTCTCCAACCTCCTGCAGCTTGTGGTGACTGAATGTCTGCCCAGAACTTGAGAGTGTTGCACAGCATGACAACTTAGGATCACAAGGCAGTTGCACAGGTCGTTCCTGATAGGAGGCAACCTTTCAGCAGACATTATAGTCTGACTTGGACTTCCTGCAATCACTCTCAGAGAGATTGTCAACAGTTTGCAACTATGAATTAGTTTGCAACTTATAAATGCAAACTGATTACCAACAAGATGGGACTCGACTCAACTGCCTGCCAGCTGGTTACATTTGGTTTATATTCCTATAGAACAACACATGATTGACTAGGTGCAAATGTGGATATTTCTGTTTGTGTAAACAGCAACAGATATGTGATTTTTGACAATTCATTATTTAATTGCTGTATTATCAGAAACAGATAGCATTCAGTTACAGACTGATATCAGGCTAATAGCAGGCCCTGGTAATATTTACAGCAGGTTTTAGTGACAGTGTTGGCATGTTTGACAATTTCAAGTAATTTATTGGATAAAACTATTTAATTTGGTTGGCATAATTTGAAGTTGAACAAAGGTGATCACAATCACAGTATATGTTTTTGCTTCAAATCTTAAAGACCACTAGGGTGACCGCAAAACTATGACTCAATAATATCATAACACTGAGGTCATCATAAAAAATAACAATGCAAAACTGGAGCCTAAAACTCAATCATTCATTCATTGTTAATTTATTTCAAACATGTAAACAATATGCAGGTACATTTAGTAAAGAAAAATGAGAGAGAGAAAAAAAATACTATACAGAAGTCAATACATTTCAATATTGCTACCGTTCATTCATTCAATCAAGAACATCCAGAAGCTAAAAGATACAGTAAGCAAATTTGGGGATCATAACAGCAAATCAGCTGGTAGTTGCATTTTGTCTGTCCTCAGCATGTGATTTAAAAAAATTCTGTCATGTTGTTGCAATGGCTCATGTGTACATCGGTCACATATATCAAATCTGGTTGAGCATGAGATACTTGAAACATTCACAAACATAAAGTAGCACAAAAATGCTATAAAAGCAAAAAATACTATAAAAGCTGTAGTTTATTACTTTACTTTTCATTCATATTTTAACATTAAATATTTATTACAGATCTGTGCTCTTTATATGCAGAATTGTGCTGCTGAGATATTTTTTATTTATTTTTTAGAGTGTGAGCATATGTTTGCTTGAAAGTTTGTTTTTTGTCAGTATTAATAATCAGCTTGTCAATGTGATTTTTTTACATTTGAGAATAGCATATTATCTCAGAGCTTATTATTATTAATATTATTATTATTTATTTGTAACATATTCTTACTCATTTGTGTTCAGACAGTTGTTACAAACCAGTCACTTTTCTTATAGATGAGCTTGACTCAGAATTGGATATCTTGACAATATGGATATCTCTGCAGTGTTACTGTAAATCTATTGCTCAGACAAATACATGTAGAAAAGACAAAGACACACCATTTAAAAACAAGCCGTAATTACATACAGCAGCAACAGAAACTGCACATTTTTGAGGCATCGTAATTTGAAACTTGTACTCTGAGCACTCTTTTCTCACCACACTTTGTGCCCTTGGTTGGTCACTTGATCTGGCACAGTAAACAGTGATGTACAGCTTGCATGGGAGACGGGTAATGGCTGTAAAGGCACCGCTGCTGGGCTCCCATGAAGCATGTGATTGAAGGCATTATGCTATTCTTATTCTTAATTTTTAAATGGTACAGTTCAGTGATTATTAACACAATCAAGTTAAGTCGTAAAAACTAGCTGCACTGCTATTTCGACACCAAATTTAGTCACATGTAAGAGCAACCATTTTCTTGTCCTCTACAGCTTATATGACTACATTTCTTCCCCCCAGTATTCTTCATACTCTGTGTCTGAACAAATGTCAAGCTTTATTGATGCTGATGTGATTACAAAGACATATGAATTTTCCAAATCGAAAAAGGTTAATGCATTTTTATGTTAATCAGTAACAGCGAAGAATCCGCCAAACTGTGACTTGACTACCGTATACTCTATCACACATTAACATCACAAACACAACACAAAACATGTAGAACTGAATTCATACGTATTTATTCATTATTTATTATCTATTATTTTTTTAACAGTTTTTGTAGTCCTTCTATAATTCCGTTTTTGGCAACTTTTTGTAAAAGGCCGGAAAAAGGACAATTCAAAAGGCAATTCCTTTGGATTATTTTGATGATATGCTCAAATACCCCTATATGCACACCAGTATATATTCATGGGATGTGGGGTGGGGTGTTGGGGGGCATCAGACAGACATGAATCATGAATAATTTAATGTTTACATTGCATCAGATGCATCTAATATAAACAAAATTGCAATTTTCCAAGTACTGCTGACACTGTCTAGTATCATCAGCTTGTGCTTTCATCAGCGTAAAGGGAGACAGAACACATTTACCAGCTGAAGCTCTGAGCACAACACTCAGCAAATACACCTCAGAGCCAGGGAACTCTGTCTAAATCTGCAAAGTTACTAAGGGGAAAACAAACAAAAAGTAAATTTCTTTTTGTGATGTCAATCCTAGTCTCCATTTGGGAAAGAATGACCTGCTGACCTTCTATGATGGTGATGACCTGACTGCCAACATCCTGGGCCAATACAGTGGCACGCGACCACATTTCAAGCTCTATACCTCCATGGCTGATGTCACTATTCAGTTTCAGTCTGATCCTGCCACTAACATCTACGGCTACAACAATGGCTTTGTGGTTCACTTCTTTGGTAAGACGGTGGTTCAGTTTCATTTTCTCTTAAAAAAAAAAAAATATAAATATAAATATATATATATATATATATATATATATATATATATATATATATATATATATATATATATTACATGCTTTTAATATAAGGCATACATTCTTCTAATTCTCTTAGGATTACATATATTGTATACTTTTTACTGTAAATGTACCACAGGCAATGGACCAAAAATGGTAACAAATGTGGAATGTAAAATCTTACTCATATCTGGAACCTAACACATCATCATTTAGGGAACGAAAACAAAAGAAAGGTGCATTTGTTCCCCTGTCTCTTTGTTCCACACTCTTGCTGTGCCTTTGTCTATCTGTCTTCTGGCTTATCCCAGGTGCACAGGATTAAATAACAACAAACACGAAACATAATAATAGTGTTCACTTCAACTCAGCTGGTTTTACCTAACTCTTTGTGTTCCTGGCCATGTATGCTGTAGTTAGGGAGGCACAGATTGACTGGTGCCAAACCACATGCTGCGCTCCTCCTAGGAAACATCACAAGCCTCTATTTACATTTTCTTCCCAAACAGTTTCTGTTTAGAGCACAAAGAAAGCAAAAAATCTGCAGTCGTATTTATTCCCTGCAGTGGGGGTTGCATATTAATGCTCGGCTTTTTCCTTGAGGATCCTCATTATTCCTTTTAGATCTAGATCTGCTCTAAACAATAAAAAATTGTTTGTTATACAAGAAAATGGATTATTAGGAGAATATTTATATATCCTCAGTAACACATTGTCCTCACAATTTTTGTAAATCCTTATTTAACATCCTGCCTCTTCTCTCCCCTACCTGCGCTGCATGACACCAATGGCACCAATGCCAACAGAGGTGCCAAGGAATGACACCTGCTCAGAGCTGCCGGAGATCACCAACGGCTGGAAGAGCATGTCGCATCCTGATCTCATACACGGCACTGTGGTCACCTACCAGTGCTACCCAGGATACACACTTGTTGGCTCTGAGATCCTCATGTGCCAGTGGGATCTCAGTTGGAGCGGTGATGTGCCAAAATGCGAGGAAGGTGAGAGGAAGCACATAAAACTTTCTAGTTTCTCTTTAGTCCACCTTGGGAGTTAGAATAAACCATCATTGGTCCAAGTCTCAGACCTTTTTGCTTAAATATTATAGTAACATGACTAAATACAGGTTACCTTAATACCTGGTTAATTAGTTAGTTTGATATAACTATGTTATTCTGTGATTGTTCAATTTTAATACATAACATGAGGATGAATTGTCATGTGGCAAATAGTTAACAATATAACATTTATTGGAACAATATTTAGTGCAGCCGGTGCACTTCCTTTGCACAACAAAATTAATATTTTTCATTGTTAATTATACTTTTTATCACTCCTGTACCAGCACCGGTGGCAGTAATAACTAATTATCATCACTTGTTTTTGGTGATGCACCAGTGATGACATGCCAGGACCCCGGGAATGTGCAGCACAGTCGTAAAGTGATCACTGGCAGTCGCTTTGCTGTTGGATCGACCGTACAGTTCATCTGTAACAAAGGCTACATTCTGTCAGGCTCCAGCCTTCTAACCTGCTACAACCGTGATTCAGCTATGCCCAAGTGGAGCGAGAGACTGCCCAAGTGTGTCCGTAAGTTCCCTAAGTCAGAATAGCATAGATTCGCAAACATGCAATTATGTACACCTACACTGTTAGTGATGTGCAGCTAAGCAATTATGAGTAAAAGGCAAAAGTTACAATGTGTCACTGTTTCTACTGTACAAAGATGCATGAAAATAATAATAGTCTTAATCAAATATATTGTACTGCTCCTCAGCTGAAAAGTATGAGCCATGCAGGAACCCCGGTGCAGCTTCCACCAGCATGCAGAGCTCTGAAAAGGCTTTTTATCAAGCAGGAGAGATGCTGACTTTCTCCTGTCACCCCGGCTATGAGCTGCAGGGTTATGCCACCATATACTGTGTTCCTGGACACCCGTCACAGTGGAATAGCACTCCTCCTGCCTGCAGAGGTAAACCACGTAACCTTTAAATACAGTCAAAATATACAAAAACGTAAAGCAGAATCTCGACAGTTTTAAGTGCTGTTTACAAATGCAGGTTCTCTTGAGTCTTTTGGCCATAAATGTAATGCATGCACTGTGATTCACATTGCATAAATATGGTCTACATACTCATTAAACTGCAATTATTTCTTGGTAGCGTCCTCGTCACATTATGTAAATGAACGCAGACTAGATGGTAAGTCATATTTCAGTACCTTGCAGAATTGATTGATATTTATTTGTTGACAATCGTTCACAGGCGTAATTACATGTTATGTCCTTTTTTTTCTTCTTCAAGTTGTTAATACAAATTATGGCACAGAAGGAACCAACATTGCCCTTGCAGTATTTATTCCAACTGCAGTCATCTTGGTGATTGTCCTTGGGATTTACATCTACTTTGCAAAGTAAGTCATAACTCAAAATTTTATGTAATTCCCTTGTAATAAAGGCTTTACATGATGTTTCCTGTTTCTGTACTCTTTGCTCAGACTCCAGGGGAAGTCTATTAGAATGCCAATGTCCTCGCCACCGTATGACAACATGACAGAAGAGTCAGCTTTCGACAACCCCATATATGAGAGTGGAGTAAGTACAGATGTCATGAGCATGCAAGACGTGGATTCACAGAACACCAGCGTGCTGTCCTGATCTTTTCCCATCCGGCTGTCATCCCATCGTCATCTCATGCATCACCAGCAGAGGGCGCCCTCACACCTCATCTTTCGTCATCATGTCACTCATCACTGAGAGCTAGTGGTCTGAGAGAGTGGTCTCTGTGAGAAACAACATTTTTCCTCACCTTACTCTGATATCACATCTCATTTGCATCCTGGATTTCCATTCTCCATCCTCTCAGAGAAGTGAGAGTGTTATGTTAGAGCTCATAGTGGTAACTTTTACCCATGTTATATACAACTTTTCCCTAAAAGTTGTGATGCTGTGTAACGCTGATTTGGGGGCAACAGCAGACTAAATACAAAAACAAATTAAATTTTTTTTTAAAAAAGAGTGTTTTAGCAAGATTAAGAAATGCTTCAATGTGAGAGACAGGATAGATAAAGAACATTTAAGCATAATTTACCAACATGTATTTCCAATACTGCATAATAATATAGATTCAGAAAATCCAAAGAAATGTCTGTAAAAGGACAAGGATCATGCAATCGTCAAGCACCCAGAAAGCACTGCTTTAAAAATGATTCTGTAACAGAAATCCATTCACACGTTCAGGAACACTTTTAAGAGCCATTATTGTTGCTGCATCTACAAATCTAACACCACAGCACAAAGGAGGCCTTTAATTTTCAACACTTTACATGTTGCCTCTGTACAGGTTTCATTTAAATATGGCTTTTAAAATTATTTGGAAATCACTCTGTTTTGTTTTGATTTACATTTTACACAGCATCACAATTTCTTTTGGAAATTATATAGTTGTATGTTTATCATGCTATATGCTGCAGTCCCCATGTGTGTATAAAGGTACAGTTTGCTCTAAAATCTATGCAAATGAAATCTAGCAAATGAACTTTTGCTCTGACGTTAATTAGCCTTAAACTAGCATATACTTATAAAGTGTACTTTCACCTTTGTAGTGAGAAGAACCTAGAATTGCATAAATGGCTATTTTCATTTAAAAGGGATATTTAGTTATTATTTAGTTTTTATAAATTTTCTCAGTCTTCTTGTGAGTATAGTTACCAGCTGATTCATAAGTCAAAAGGTACACAAGGCACATAATATATGCATAGGCTGTTGTGACAATAGTAATTCTATTTTCTCCTCTTTGCTCCTTCAGCACTGGCAGACTCATTCTAGATACTAAATCCTGTCATTATGTCCAGTTTGGCTGTACTGCAGAACAACTATGAGGTGAGGTCTCCTGATTCTGAGATCGCATCTTACTCCAGTACTCCGACCGTTCAACGATCTGTTTTTGACTTTATCTCGATCCTGCCACTTACTCACTTTTGTCTGAAGAATTTTTTTTTCTCTTAAGAACCACTGGTTGGTGAGAATTTTGAAAGACATTGTAGGTCTGTCATGAAATATGTAACATATTGAGAATGAAATGCTAAATCATGTTTGTCTATACCTAAATAATGGATAACAGATAGGCTACTTAATAAAAAAGAAATATCCCCTTGAAGATGCTTTGTCTATCACTGCATTTCAGTGAAGTTCACAATGTTGTGCTGTTATTGAACAACAATTTTACGTGTGGCTATAACATCTATGTATTTCATATGCAGACTTGTCAAACTTCTTTTTAGTATTGTCTTTTTCAGCACCCTGCTTTACTGTTTATAAGTGAAAATTGTTTACTCACTTTCATCAGAAGAAAAGATAAAATGACCATAAGCTGATGATAGACTTTTTTTTTGGTAAAAGCTTTAGCAGTGGTATTTGAAAAAAAATGTAATGGCAATCCGTAGCTGCCCAGCTAACAAACATTTCACAGGCTTTTGTTTTTTTGCTGTATCATTGCCATTGCAGCCTGTATTTTCTTATGTTCAGTTTAATAAAATGTCCAGGACTGATCACCAACACTTTACAATAAATCATCCAACTACTTGCTTTCATCTAAGCTCGCACTGCTCATTTTGACAACATTGAATCGGAATGGTAATAACATCTATTAGAAAAGAGATTTGCTGTAATATTCAACAGCTGTATTGTAAGGAGGAGCATATATACTTTGGACTTCACAAGCTGCACCATCCTCAATAATTTCCTGTTTTTTTTAATTATTATTATTATTATTATTAAGCAGATTGCTTTGTCTGATCTGTACAGGACAAATGAAAAAGGTTAAGAGTGTTCCATTTAGAGCACTTAAAGGAAGAATTACTCAAACTTTTTGGACCATCTCTGCACTATTCATCTTTTACTCCAATATTCTTTTTTTCTTTTTTCCTCCCCATTTTACCTATTTTGTGTATTACTGTAAATATGTCTTTCTCTCCACAGTCAAATCAGTTAATCTGTGGAACATCATGGTGATATTTTTCTAAAGTAAATTGTTGATGACTGTCAGTGATTGAATGTTTTCGAGTCCTTTTTATTGCCTCGAGTCAGTGGCAATTAGAGATTGGAGGAAATTTGGCTTTGATTGTTTAGCTCTGTTGGATACAAAGGCCCCATCCACCCAACAGACTTTGAAAAAAGAATTGCCATTATTACTTGCTTCACTTTGTATGAGTCTGCTATCTGTAAATAGACTGCCTGTCCAATATGAGTGCCTCACGACTGACTATAATCTGAGTCATCACATGTGAAAATAACAGGTACATGAAAGATTCATTCAAGATTCATTTACTTTCACTTATGATTCATTTCTATCTTAATGTTTCTGATTAAGAGATTTAAGAAATGATCCTGGATATATTACTATGAACATTTGTGTGGTTCTGACAGCATACGGCCTCAGAGGATTTCTCAAATACATGTTTTCATTCAGGAACCATTAGCTATGCATACCGTTCTTCTCATATCACACTGTAAAGTCTGCCTTAAAGGATAAACATCAGCTAGCTAATTTGTGTATGTTACAAAGTGTGGTTGCACCACATCATTAGCATCCTAGGACAACAATCATCAAAACCTAGTGACAGCATACAGTAATCGGCTCACATCCTGATCTATGTCACCGAGTCACTGCGTTACAAAACAATTGAAATCATGCAGTGTGCAAAATAAATCCCTTTGCAACAGATGGTTGTTTACTTGGGGTCATGTTGTGGTGCATCTGCCTGTGTTCAATTTTGTAGATAGATCTCATCTCCTTTGTGCAAATCCTTTCTGTTCTAACAAATCTTTCTTTCAGTATCACAGCTGCTGTGACCACATACAGGAAATTGCTTCATCTTTAACTATCTATAACCCTCTCAAAATAAATTAAATTGTTACTTAAGTATTGTCACTGACTCATTAATGACTAAACTCGTCTTTTAAACTCATAAAGAAGTCCTTACCTGAGATAATAACAGGGCAGACATGTAACATTATACGTCACAAGTCAAAACACTAGCTTTAAAAAGGGCCAAATGGAAAATGTATATTGTGTAGCATCACTGATTTTCACCACAGCTACAGCAGGATGATAAGGCCATATACTAGAAGCTACAGCATAAGCATTTATGCTGCCACGTGTTGTCAATTACCAGAGCTGAGATTATCAGCTATCTGTGCAACTGAAGCATGTGCGTTCAAATGAAATCGATGCAAAAATATTGTGTGAAGTATTGCAAGCAACACCATATAAAAGTTTTCATACATTTGCGCACCTCTAGATGGCAGCATGATAACAAGACATGCACATGAGGTACTCACAAGCCTTTGTGATGAGCATGCTGTAGTTCTCATCCAACTTATATTAGTGAATTATAACACAGTGTATTTGTTTCCTCTTTTCATCTTCTTCTGAAGCATTTGTAGATATATATATATATTGAAAAAAACCATCTCTGGTGTGTGTTCCTCAAAGCCCACTAGAGGCCTGAGGTTCTTAGCTGTTCCTAGGGCTTCACTCTTCCATTGAAGTTTTGGGTTTTACAGCTCCTAATGCCGCAGGACCACTGCGGAAGTGCATATATACATTGCCAGTTATGCCAGTGTTTCTCAAACCGTGGACCATGGACCTTCTCCACAGGTGAGGCATGAACAACCAAGGGAAAACTATGAATAATAACTATGTTAAATTTGATTTATAAAATAGACACAATAAAATAAACATAGGCACTTTGCTGTTGCCACCATGCTCCACATCAATCCTATTTCTATTGTTAACTGGAAAAGCAATGGGATGTGTAAGGGTTGTGAACTTCTTCTTAAATGGGACATGCCAGAAAGGATCCCAGAACCAATGAATAAGATGAGCAGTTTTGATCATGTGGTCTTACTCATTAGCATTCAAATAGCTGAGTATGGCTTTGCACTCAGAGGGTTTTTGTGAGGACCACAAGTAGAGTAGCAGTAGTAGCAGATCTGACAGTCTCATATGAAAAGATTTGACTTGCACTGCAATATGAAGAGTCAGTTATGTTGTTTAACAAAAAAATAGGAAGAGCCCACTTTAAATAAGTAGCAACAATAGTAATGAGTAAACAACAGTATAATGCAGTTATATCTAAAATACAAGCATTTTGTCTATTCAAACTGACAGAGGGAATGAGACTATATTTCTTTTCTGTACGCTTTAAAGTACATGAGGGGATTACCCGATATTTGGACCTTTTTGATATACTAGTTAAGCAAATGAAATGCTGCTAAAAAAAAACTTGAATCCCTGTGTATATTTAATCACTCACACAGTAAAGACATCATATAAAGTATTTCTGCTAGTTATAATCTACGTTTGACCTTATTTCTGTACAGTGGTAATCTGCACAAGCCCTGGTGGCTTTCTGTCTTGTCAGATTATTCTTAGACTGTGATCCCCTATTTTGATTGCATGATGGTTAAATGTATCTAATAAAATAAACATATGCTTCCACCCAGAAGATTTATAACCATGTCGAGATTTTGTGTTTTTGTGCTTATGTGTATAAGAACCTGTTGTTTTTCTGTCTTTCTTTCTTTTTTTCCTGTTCTCAGTAAATCATTTGGAAGCAGTCACCCATGATTTCAGCTGAGCTTTCACTCTGATGCTGGGGACACGGAGCAGCTTGAGCCATTAAAATGTAAATTGCCTGTGCAGTCTGAGGAAGAGGGCCAGAACAGGGATCTACTCATGCATTATGTTGTTGTCTTTACTTTACACGTTAATCATTGACAGAACAACGCAGTGTCTGCTGTCAGGGACAAGAAAAAGAAGAAAAAGAAGAAGGAAGCTACTGAGAAAAATGTGAATATAGTATAAAAATGCACAGAAGGAAAACATGGCAGTGCTGTACTGATATGGTTTTAATGCTTTGCATGTATTCATTTTAGAGAAGGAGTGACAAAATAGTAAACTTCTCCAAATGAAGTAAAACACATAGATTGCATATACGATGGAGGTGGCCACCTTGGCATGTTTTTGCCACCATGTTATTTTTTTGCCGCCACAATCTGCCATATTTGGACATGTTAGTGGAATGCTAATATATTAGCTAATGCTAGGGTTCTTTTAGCAAGCTGCATTCAACACATATACCAAACAGACACATAAACATATTAGGTATTTCCATTAAAAATGGCCAAAGGGATGCCACCACTACCTGCACAGTGGAGAGGTCCAGAGCATGGGAGGCCAACAAGACCGCTTCAGCTACAGCTGCTTGTGTCAGCACAGCTGTCAGTCTAAGAAGCTAACTAACTTTAAGCCTTATTAGCATCCAAATGGAGGAGTCCATAAAGGAAGGGGGGGACTCTTGTGTTGTCAGCATTGCAGGCATGTCGAGTGTATACAGCAGTCAGCCTCACTGACCTGCGCACAGAAGACATTCAATGTACAGAGGATTTTATATTTTAGCATCCGATGAGCCAATACCAACTGTGATGGTAAAACGTATTAGTGCTTATGTATACATTTTTTTTTTTTTGGGCATGGGTCAGCAGCATGACTGTCCTTTGTTTGGACTTGGTTATCATCAATGAGGAGTTATTTTTCTAAAACTCCAGCAGGTGGCAATCTACTACTGAGTCTGCTGTGAAAAGGTCTACATGATGAAGACCATCTCCAGCACTCACTACTCCTACAATGCACTCGTGGTGGGCTCACAATTAAACTAAAATGCCCTGCCTACAATCCAATGGAGACCTGGACATGGCAATTAACCCACTAATACTGCAGACCATTAGACCTCCCTCTCTGTGTCAGCAATCCCAGTGCATACAGTACACTTACTACTGGACTGGGTATAAATGACAAAAGATAGTTTAATGTAATGACCCGTTTGAGAGTCTAGGGTACAGTGTGCACTCATCTCTGTTAAGCTGCAGCTGGTTATTTAATAGTAGAAATGCATTTCAAGACAAATTCCAGTTTTACCTAAATTGTATGGATTCAAATTAAAATTACTGTAAGTTTCCAAATGCACAAACACTATCATATGGAGATGTACAGTATAACAGATTAATATTTTGGTAATTTTATCTTAGGAAAAAAAAAATATTAGCTGCAGTGTAATATTTGAAATTTAATCGAATATTTAAAGCTTTGACGGTTGTCTCTGAGACTTCTTTCCTCACCTGTTTTAGCTGAGATAGACTGCAGCTCTCTCTTTTAATCTGACGTTTCTGACTGCAGTGGAGGAAAAATAGAAAATAAACAATAAAACTACTACACACTGTCTGACATCTCTCTCTTTTCCCCTCACAAACCTTACTTAATGTTATGTAGCCTTTAAGCAAAACAATATGCAGGGAAGTACCAGACTTAATTAACATAACTACAGTTTTACTTCACTGATATTAAGTGTAAAGGGATGAAATATGAAAACGAATACTCAAAGAGGTGTCCTTTTTCTATTTATCCCCTCAGTTCTAGTTTTCATGTAAAACTATCTTTAATCTGCTACAGTGCTGCATTTGTTACAGTCCCTGAGGACCAGTAGCTGATGAGGCAGGCAGCCATGTCATATCGCTCAGACAGGACTCACTGTTGTTATTACAAACTGCAGCCTCAGGAAGCCATTTTGCGCAAAACAAAGGGTAAAACCCTGCAAGCCGCTGGTATTGCTTGATGTGGCAAGATGCCAAATCTCACTCTCTACCATATGCAGGGGGTCTGGTCTTCCCTAGCGCACTCAGATCACTGAGAGTCATGTAAACAAAGAACTGCCTGAATTAGATATCATCTTCAATCTCTAGAGCCACAAATGGCGAAGATTTTCCTAATAGAAACTATAAACTAATGTAAAGTCAAAGGAGAAAACGTGCAGGAAAAACACCTTCCTCTGAGATTATCTTCATTTATTTTGAGTTATAAGGAAGAGCTTAATTGCATCCAGTATTTTTATTCTTGATAAGTCACAGAACCAGGTGATTACAACCAAGTAACGGGATGAGTCTTTAAGAAACCTTATTTGCAAGTGGAATTAACTGGTACTCTTTAGAAAAGGTTGTATTCTGTATGCTGAGTATTAGAAAACGCACAGCTTTATTGTTGCATTGTTTCAGTACAGTACAAAGATGTAGCCTTACATCCTGCTTATACAGTTCGTCTTCACCTCTTCCTGCAGCACTTCTGGTTCTGTAGCACTTGTAACCAAATATCTTGACCTTTCACATATTATCATCTTGTGAAATATATATATATATGAAACATATATATGGTGTTTTAATGAGAACTTTAATTATTTTCTAAAATGAATATAAGGATGCTGGGAGCCTCCTTTGAAACTAGCTTTCTTGTGAATCCATATGGTGTACCCGAAGCATGAAGGTGACAAGGCAGAGTTATGCATGGAAATTAATGTTGAAAGGAATAAGAAGATGCATGCATGGTTGAGTGGATGTTTTGAAGACTATGTAAAAAGGATAGATGATGATGATAACAATGGTGGGGATACGCTGAGATGCTGAGGCAAACAACAAAGAGTGGCTAATTTTAAGTAATGTGAGCTTTGTAAGCTCTGCTACCTTTAGAGGTGCAAATGTTTCGTATTTTGAAAAATCAAAATGTATTTATACAAGCTGAGAAAAATAATTTATGATTAGAGTTTTTAATGATACTGTGGTGTAAAGGTAGGTATGATATTTGATCTTCCGAAGAGTCAAAGGAGTTTGCGAAGAAAAGCGGCTGGACTTCTTTAAGTTGCTTGAAGACTATGAAACCATTGACAGGGTCAGCACAGTGTGCCTAGGCACCTTCTCGGTATATTCAAGCAATGGTACATGCTGGTCAGTTTCAATAGCTGACTATGTGTGTAGCTTCCCAAGTGTGTTACTTTTGTGCAAGCAGAGGCCTTAAAGTGTTAATGTGTAGGTGTATGTGTGTAAGGCAGAGAAATCACATCAATGTATTATCTGAGGTAGAGCAAGATAGGACATGTCTTCCAGGATGCTGGGCAGGTTTGAGATTGAGGGGTCTGAACAGAGAAGGTACAAAAGCGAGAGAGCCAGAGGGCGGAGACGAGTGGATGAGCCGGTGAGATGATAATGCAGCATGACACCTCTGAAATGAATCCCTGGTTACCATGGCAAAAAGAAAAAAAGAAAAAAAAAAGACGGGACAGTCTCTCAGGAGCCTCAAATAAAGCCAGCTCTAAATGTTATTTGATTAGTATTTAGATCATGTTCCTGTTCAACAGAAGCATTTTGTCAGCTGTTTGTGCACAAGTACCTCCAGTTTTGTACTTATTATTAAAAAAAGGAGCCAGGAAGACTTAATTCCATTTTTTCCGTTCTTTAACCTTGTCGTTCACCCATCACAAATGTAATTATTAATCACATATGCTCTTCTTTGAATGTTTTCAAAGCAGCATGCCTGTGTATTGTGATATCATAGCTTTTCCAACCTACATGTTTAATTTGCAGCATTTATTTATGTACCTCAACATGTAAAATAGATTTTATTTGATCTATTTGACAGTCAGCTGGGGCATCTTTACATATCGTCGCATCACAGAGAAAAGGAAAAAAAACATGTATATAGTAATTTGGCTTTTTGTATATCCAGTGGAGTGTACAAAAGGTCATATTACCAAAGTCAATATAAAGTATAGAGATGACATTTTTTCAGAACACATTGCAGTTGCTGAGTAATGTAAAGTAAAGCACAGCAAATGTCACAGCTATTTGGAAGCAATATTCCATTATGTCTGAATTACTGAATTGCATAAATGTCAGGTAGAGTGTATAGCAAAGTTGGATTGGTGCTGTAGGTAGACTATCCTGTATGTAATAGACTGTGTGCCTCATGTCCAAACTGCTGGACTCTTTTCGCTGCTGCACTTGCACTTCTCGGTTTTCTTGTCTTCTTAGACTGCTGACCAACCCTGAACTAATCACATCTGACTGCTATCTGTCTCCATCAATTACATACTAGGCGCCTCAAGCCCTTCTGCTTCAGTGCTGTGAAAGAGGTCGTACAATGCTACAAGAGACACTTGCTGATTTGACTTTACCTGCTTATTCCTATAGAGTGCCTCTAGTAATGAGGGTCTGGGAGCAGAAGGGCGGGAGGTGGGTCTGACTTTGATAGAAGTGGGTCTAGTGGGTGGTGTTGGATGGTGTGTGTGTGTGTGTTTGGGTCACTCACAATGGAAACACAGATCGACAATCGCTCACTCACACTATAGTCAGTCAGTCAAACAAGCTATTGGCTTTCCTGACCAGCTTTGGACTGTTGGAGGAAGCAGAAATACAAAGAATAGGCAAACATGGGTCAACTAAGCTGGGTAATAACTGAGCAGTATTTTCTTAATATATGTTAAATAACTCCTGTAAAAGGTTTACAATGTAATGCACTATCGTAATTGATGGTGTGTGTTAACAAATCTTAATTTGTTGCTAATTCTCTTTGATAACCAGCTCAATGTGTTTCTGTTATGAACAAGGCTGTCTTTGATAGCTGATGCTAAACCCAGTATTAATTCAGCTAGCTCCACTGAATCTTTCTTTCTTTATATTTGATCTCTTACCATACGCCATCCTGGACATTCCTCTTATTCATTGCCTGTCTTCTACTTGCTCACTGTCTGGCCGTGTTGCATGTACAGGAGATGTCTGACAGAGACAGATTGCTCAGTCACAGCTTAAAGGTGACTGCCTTGCTCTGTGTTCCCGAAAGCGATGGATCATTTGAATCCATCATGGGCAGCAGCTCTGGTCTCCATATAGACAGAGCACATGAAAGAGACAACAACAAAGAGGGGGGGCTAGAACTTGATGACAAGAAAAAGGGAGATAAAGGGGAAGCATGGAAGACTGCGTGAGAGTTTTGTGCTGCAAATGCTGAGAAGCGCCAAAGCAGTGATGGAACGGAGAGAAGAGGAAAACGAAGAGCTGCTGAAGATCATCACCACTAGTCATAGCGTATGGAGCCTTCTACTTGAGAAGAATGTATGGGGGTTGGGTGTGCTTGGAGGCATTTATCATTATTGGCTCACACCTCCATCCCTTGCTCAACCTGATATCCCTCCTGCCGTTGACATAAATCATGATTTTTCCATAATAGGTCTCCTTTCTGCCATGTGGGGAAGAATGTGCAGTTTCCATCGATTTTAGCCTCCGTTTCTCCTTCTTCTCACACATCAGCTCAGAATAATGATGCATATCCATTATCAGCCATTTGTTTTGGTAGGTAAAGTTTACTTTTACAGTATATGACCTAATTTGGATGAATGAGGTACTAAGGGGAGTAAACAGTGCTTAGTTTGGAAAACTTGTACAGCTATCTTTTTCTTTGGTAATATCTGTTACCTGTCCATGTATTAAGAGATATAGTTGTTTGACAGAGCTGCATTTTAACTCAGTATTTCGGCATGCTTATACTACCAGGGAGGAAGTATACTCTTTGTTTTTCAATGGTAGCTCTGAATCAAAATCAGCACTTAAATCATTAAAAGTCATAAATATTTCATTTGAGATCGTTTTTATAATTAAACATTAAAATTTAATACATTCTTTAATATGTTAACCAGGAGGGACTACAAGACTATATTTTACAAGTGGTGATTAATCACTTAGGGGCAAATGTATTTTCAAATTATACTATAATTAATCATTTAGTCATTTTGTTTCAGTTGTGGCTGAAAATATATGAATAAGAGTGGAAGGAAATTTCCACTCAAGGAATGTGATTTTATTAACAAAAAGTCTTTAATTAAAAATACTGCACATAACTCACAAAGGATGACGGAGCTCCTTTGTTTCTGTTATACAGACACTGACTCTCTGTGCTATCGAATCAGCCAAGTGCTGTTATCTCATGCTTGATGTGTGTTACAAGACATCTGGTTAATAGAACATTCAGAATGCCTGAAGAACTTAACAGAGGCTTGATTTGTGAATACTCATTCGTACCCTCCACCAGTTTCACGCCTTGTATGCCAATTCAGAGTCATTTGAAGACCAGTCATGTAAGAGAGTAAAGTGTGTCAGCATGTTAGGCTGAAGCGCCTATTTTGGAGGCAATGTCTAAATATTAATTAACTTTAGGTATTGATTTTCCTTTACTTCTTTATGAACTGTGTTATTTCTGACTTAGTAGGTAAAGTAATTTCCTAGCCATTTACTTTTTTCCCATTTAATAAACACTCATTGGCCACTTTGTTATTAAGAAGATTTTGGTCATGCTGACATGACAGCATCATGCTGTTACAGCAAATTTGTCACCTGCACATCCATGATATGAATCTTCAGTTCCATTACCTCCCAGAGATGCTCTGCTGGATCTGGTGACTGTGAGGGGCATGTGGGCACAGTGAACTTGTTGTCATGTTTAGGAAACCAGTTTGAGATTATCTAAACTTTGTGGAATTTTGCATTATCCTGCTGGAAGCAGTCATCAAAAGATGGGTACACTGTGGTTCTAAAGGCATGAACACGGTTAGCAACAATACCTTAAAATGATGCTCAGTTTTAATAAAAAGAGGCCCAAAGCATGCAACAAAATAATCTCCCATACCATTACACCACCAGCTGCAGCCTGAACCATTGACACAAGGCAGGATAGATCCATGCTTTCATCTTTTTTTTTCTTTTTTTTTTAACATCAAACTCCATCAGAATCTGAATGTTGCAGAAACTAAGACTCATCAGACCAGGCAATGATTTTCTGGTCTTCCTCTCTCCAGTTTCCTGTTCTTAGTTGACAGGAGTGGTACCCAGTGGGGTCTTCTGCTGCTGCAGCCCATCTGCTTCAAGGTTTGATGTTGTGAATTTAGAGATGCTTTTCTGCATATTTTGGTTGTATCAAGTGGTTACCTGACCAGGTCTACATTTCTAAATGCACTGGTGTCATGTGATTGGCTGATTAGATATTTACGCTAACAAACATTTGAACAAGTGTATGTGACATAGTAGCAGTTGAGGGTAGCTGTCTCTTACTAGCCTGCACTGTAAATGTATGTATAGAAAATTATATAACCTCTATTATGTTTTCACACTTTTCACACAGGGGCAAATTTGTTTGGCTAACTTTTTCTCTTAATAAATGATATCCACCTTTAAAAACTACCTTGAACTTTGATAACCTTTGTATTTACTCAGGTTATCTTTGTCTAATATATACAAATGCAACATATACAGAATATATTGAGATATAACGCACTATAAATTCTAAAATAAAATAAATAATTTTATATTTGTTTGGTCATATGATTTGAAATTGTGAATTTAAACAGCATTAACAATGATGCATTTATCAAGGCAGTTTGTTTAAAAATATATCAGTAGCTGGTGTGGTGGTGATTAACTTCAACTAGAAGAACGACTAGAGAAATGGGAGTGTAGAAGATGAGCCAGAATAGATTCCTGGCTGGATCATTTGATGATGCCTGAGCTTAACTGTCTAAGAGGGGATTAAGTATGAGGCCCATACATATAGCGCCTACATAAATGATTGCAGGGTTAATTGCATTGTTCTGTGCCTTTGGGTAATGGACTGTATTGAACTAATGATAAAGCATGAACTCCAAAGCTTTTGGTTTTGCATCCCAGATTTCCATGCTTCTCTGTCACAGCTCTTTCCAAGATAACCTAATTAAGAAGAAAATTCACTCTTTTGATAATTAGCCTACTAATAGTTATTACATATCTTCCAATGAATATTATTGTAATGTGGTAACGCATCCAAATCTTTTGAAAAACCCCGCTGTGGGACTATTCCAGCGCTACAGGAAGTCATCATGACTACTGTATCTACTGTGGAAAAAACAACAAAAAACAACAACAAAAAGGGAAAGAGATATTTTTCTTTCTTTCTTTCTTTTTTATTGTGCAGTCTTGTTTTTGAGACCTGGGGGGCATTTTTCACCTGTCATGACAAGTCATTAGACAGAGAACACTAACATTAAGCTATCCAGTCAGGATTATAGCTGAATCAATCCATTCAGCAAAACAAATAAAAACATGATGCATTATACGTAGTAAGGATATCACAGAGAATTTCTGTATATAACTGTATATAATTTTAGTATATGAAAATATATGAAAATATATATGAAAATTGTATTGTCATATACTAAAATTATATATATACATACATATATATATATATACATACATATATATATATATATATATATATATATATATATTGAGAGAGAGAGAGAGAGAGAGAGAGAGAGAGAGATTATGATTGATTGATATATTGACTGATTATCCCTCTTATAGTACTAAAACATCTTTATTACATTTGAACTAGTCAATGCACTACATGTACATTCATTTATTCATATAATGATTAAGAAGAAGAGCTTCTGTGGCAGACATAAGTGGATCATTATCAAACCAGAGAAACATTAACAGAGTAATGAAGGGCACTACATCAGAGGTCCAGCAACAGTTCACAACCTCAACAAGCCCTGTACTGCAGTCTCATAATGACTACAGTGTTTAGTGAAAATGCTAATCAGCTGATAACAGGACCACTTTGATTGTCTTTTAATTAGAGCATACCTAAACAGAGTGACCACAAAAAAATAACCATGAGACTTTTTGAAAAGCTCTTAGTTGAAGCTCTTATTAATTAAGAAGCAATTCATCTATTACTGAATAAAAGGAGAACAAACATTTAAAAGCTGGTGCTGGCATATATATTTTATGTCACAATTTAGGGTAAATAGTTATAAAAGCATTAATATACAGGAAAGTTCAAATAACAATAATTTGTTGAGAAGAAGGTAAGAAGACCAACTAAATGCTGTAACTGTCAAAGTACTTCAATCACACAAAGGAATTGGAGACAGGAGGTGTTGGAGCAGTAAATGGAAGGGTTATTATGGCAGATTGTGGGGCCTAAGCCTTGTTGCCTCTCCACCTGCTCTCTGTGCTTTTTTTTTTTATAGTGCACAGAAAGCCTCCTCACCTCTAATGGCAGTTTACAGAATGTTTACCCACAACCAAAAGTGTCATAATTTGCTCTAACCACCATAATTATGCCATTTATTTTTTTTAGACATAAACTATATTAAATGGGAACAACAACAGTGTCTCTAATTATAACTTGTAATGGTTGTTGCACAATAGCTGTGGTTGAATTGTTGCTCAACTACAGTAAATTTCACCCTCAAAGCATAAGATGCCTCCAATTTTGCGAGTGTAAACAAAAACGAGGACAAATATTTCACTCTTGACAAAAGCTGTAGACAATCAAGTGAACAAAAGCTGCAACATTGTAAGTGTGTTGTCTACAGTTTTACAAAAGGTAATTTTTAAAGTAATTTAATGGTTAAAGTGTCACTTGAATGCTCTTTGAAAAAGGTCAGACGTTGCTATTTTAATCTAATTTACCTTGAGGAAATATTCTTGATTCTTTAATTTTCCAAGAAAGAAAATCAGCGTTATATCATCAACCTTTGCTTTACTTAAATGACGATGTGTTAATGTTTGTACACATTTTCTCTACAGGCTGGCTGATACATAATGTACTCTCTGCAAACTACACACCTTTCCAATTATTCGGGTGTTAAAATTCAGACAGCAAGTTTGCAAATTATGTCTTCTCCTCTTGTGTGGCTTATAGAGCACTTAGTCGGCCATCCTGGCTTTGCTTCATTTAGTGGAAAAATAAACATGATGACAAGCCTGAAGTATATCAGTTCATAAATATAGTTTGATTGTAAATGGCAGCAGTAAAAATAACCAAGAGGGTGTATTCAGTGAAAATGGATGGATGGATGGATGGATGGATGGATGGATGGATGGATGGATAGGACTTGTAGACACTTTTCCAAATCATTCTGATTGTGTATCATTACCCATATAAACTACTGTCTTCCATCAATCCTGAAATTTTTGCTTTTGTTAAAGACGGAAAAAGAGCAAAAGAGTATTAAGACAGAATTTATGATTGTTCCTTTAAACAGAAAAAAAGTATATAAAATATTTTTTATAGAATGATGTGCTCTGGTAATCATTAACACATGAAATTAGCCTTCAGGGTGGATTTTCTACAACAGCTCTGCATATAACTCACAGTTCTCACGGCACACTAGAGTAAATGGTAAATGGACTGGTACTTATATAGCACTTTTCTAATCTATTTGAACACTTAAAGTACTTTCTTACTACAAGGCTCATTCACCCATTCGCATTAGTGCTTTTTCTATGCCGAAGCATCTTGCCTAACATTCACACTCCAATGAATGCATGAGGAGTAACTCAGGATTCAGTATCTTGGCAAAGGACACTTTGACATGTAAAGTAGGGGAACCAGAAAACTACTGACCTTTTGATTGGTAGATGACTCATGGCTGTTAAAAAATAAATAAAAATAAGACAGCACCCTCTTTCTGACTTGGAAAAATAGGTGGTTGTGTTTAATTATTTCGCTATTGAAGAATGATTTTAACCCATTTAATCCCACTGGCAACAATTGTTACCATTTTAACCTGCTATTACATTTACAAAATTAAACATATTGTGTGTATGGGAAGGCTAAGGAGTAAAATGCATGGACTTATTTTGCAGGGAAAAATTTGGGATTAAATGGAAGTAGTTGCGGGATGAAACTGGTCATTCAGAGGTTGACTGTTCAAAATCCTCAACTACTGGGTGACAATTTGTGATTGCAAGAAGACAGCACAGGTGCCCTCTGTGCAGTAGGGGACTCTCCAAACCAACTGGTTGTATACTGTTTATATTCCAATATAAAAGCACCATATAAAAGCATTCTGCACCAAAATTGTGATCCTATAACAACCACGTCACTATTTCTGGATGAATAAGTGAATTTCTGTTTCAAATCTACAAGATTCTGGCTGGACTCTAGATGTAAATGTAGATTTCTGTTAAACATGAATTCTTGTGTTTGTAGATGGCAACAGATTTACCAATTTGTCACAGTTAATCTCTGTATTATCAAAAACAGAACAAATGTAATGTCCAGCTTGACCTCATCTAATTACAGACTGATAGTTGACTTTCCCTGTCTTGTTGACATTTTATTGCTGTCATGACACACCAAAGAAGCATTTCAAAGGCAACAAGATTGCAAGTTCATTGCACACAGTTGCAATAATTTCACTTGTGCCACAGTGTCCATCCACTGTCACAGTGTGATTGTAGCATTATTGCTGATGCTGACCTTTGAGTTCTAAACATGATTCCCACACGCTTCAATGTGAATGGAAACCACATTGCCTTCACAACTGATTACTGAACATCTTTCATCAGCCACTGCTCTCCCAAAGGCACTTGAAATGAGCCCGCCTTATTTGCATGATAGTATTGCCTGAATGTTTCTGTGAGTATACCAAAGTGAAACCAGCACACTGTGGCATGAGACAGAAGGACATGGTGGTGATGATGGTGTTTTGGGGAAGTGGGGCTAGTAGAGGAAAGCTGCAGACCCTGATGAATACAAATAACATTAAACATTCATGTTACCCAACTTTTTTATCTGAGAGTGCTGAACAAAGGCAGTGCTCTCGTTTGGACAACATTATATTAGACCAAAAGATAAATGCATGCATTGAACAGTGAGAGAGAAATTCATCACAGTGGTTCACCTTTTCAGCAGCTAAAAAAGTTTTGTGGAGTTGTTGAACACTTGATATAAAATAACCAAAAACTCTGAAAAGTACTTTTTCAATAAGTTTCCCACATGCACACAAATTATTTAAGGCTGTTGGGTTTACTACTTTTGCAAATGTAGGGATACATACAATAAATTACAAGCCCAATTTCAAACATTAAAACAGACTACCATTTTACCATTCGGCCTTCTTTGTCATATTTTTCAGCACACAGTCTCTGTGGCTTCATACTAGAAGCCCGTTACAAAGTATGCTAAACTGCATACTGCAGCATTAACCCTCACAGAGCTGAGCATGCAGTTTAGCATATTCTTCCCTGAGAAAGACGTCATCTGCATGTTCCTCTAAAATCTCTATATCCTTTTCAGCATTGGTGGTGTCTTTTCTGGTGTTCTTAGAATCTTTTGATGATATCATGCAGCCTCTGTCCATCTTTACTTTTGGGAAGCTCACTAAGATGCTCTTTTTATACCCAGTTATGTTACTGACCAGCTGCCAATTCACCTAACTGGTTGCAAAATGTCCCTGCACTTGTATCTTTTTAAATGCCACTTACTTTTTGAGCCTTTTGTTGTTCCCATCCCATCTGTTTCAAACAAAAAATTCTTAAAATTATACAATTTCTTCAATTTAGATTTAAAATGTGTTTACCCTGTTCTACTGTGAATAACATATTGTTTTGTTCATATTTGCAAATCATTTCATTGTGTTTTTATTTACAGTTTACATTTTTGTAATTAGGGTTGTACAAGCACAGTCTTCATTTACTATATTCAAAGTAGCTGAATCTCATTTATGCAAATTAAGCCAGTTGTTCAAACTGATCTATTGAGAAAAGGCCTGAAACCAAATAATAACAGTTTATAAAACTTAAATCTGTTTTTTGTGATGATGAATGTAGTGTTCCAACAGCACTTTCTCCTTTTTCTCCATGTCATTTGCAGTTTTCTGCATGATCACATATGTGATATACCTTATGTGAGCCTGCTGGGAGACACGCTGACTGCGCTCTGCACTTCATACAGCAAGCCACAGAGAATCAGAGCTCAGTAAGCCCGAGTAACACCCATAACAGGCAGGGGGCCTTTATACATTTCTTGATCCCTTATTCTCTTCCCATTTGCTCTCCCCTCCTCCTGCCATGACGGCACAATTAACCATCAGACACACAATAGGGGCACATGTCCCCCACAGCCACGGCCAGCTCCCTCAGACCTGTACATCCTAATAAGGATTAGGCTACAAGTTAACAATGAATGAAGAAGTCTTTCAGGAGCCTCTAATTCTATTCTGCCCTGTGTCACTTTTCATATGAGGTCTTTCACAACTGTGTGTTTGAACATAAGGTATAATCCTCTTAAATATCAAAGGTGGACAAATCATATTAATTTAGACATTACTTCCCCAGGCTCAAGAGCACATTATTCACTCGACACAGACCCCCAGTACCACCATCTGCTCTACTTTGTCACCTGCCACTGAGTGACAACCGAGTGCTCCTCCACTCAACTTCTTGCCTTTTTTCCTCCATCTGACTTTAATCCTTTAGATTTAGTTCTTTTCACTTCTAACACTCTGATAAGTAATGGAAACTAGATAATGTGGAGACATGACTGATGATCAGGACATAATTATACAAATATTTGATTCTGCGGATTGCTCCTACCAGTTAATCTAAAACTTTTGTGAAAAGTTGAATTTCTTTTTATATATTATCTACCAAAAGAGAAAATGACTTTGTCACTGGCTCTGGCAAAGGATTTAAACCATCTTAGAAAAAGGTTACAAGTATGTTTGAAAGTATATGAGAATATGTGGCACACTTGAACTGATGAAAACTTAAACACATTATTTATGTTTTTACTCTCAGTGAATATTTCTCTTGTGGTTTTGTTAAATGAAAAAATTAACTAAAAAACATATTGTTTATTAAATATTGCTAAGCTTCTTCAACATCTTTTACAAAACTACAGACACTATGTTATCCCTTAGATGATTTAAAAACTCCACAGATCCACTTAACTGATACATTTCCTTTGATTGCATATGTAGGTAGAAACAGGAAGGGATCTTATTTGAAAATTGCAAACATCTGCTTTGTTTTTCTACTGTTTTATAACGCAGTGTACATCCAGCCTTGCTACATGTTTCTTTCTACAAGTGTAAGTGAAAAATGGCCAGAATCTGTTTCATCCTTTGAAGAAAGTCACAGTATCAGCCTATTACCTTCTTCCTTCCCTGGAGTTATATCTGTTCATTTGTACAACTTCAGTTCCACTTGAATTTTATCAGCCTTCTGTTGGCCTCTTTCGTGGAGATAGCGTATACATTCTGACAAGAATTAGGCTCAGACTAACCGATATGGCTCCTCCCCAGAGAGTTCATGTTCTCATCCTTTAGTTTTTTCTCTTCTCCTTTCTTTCTGACTGCTGCGTTCGGTTGGTTTTCTCTTCCTTGTCACTCACCTGTCTGTAAGACATCAAGCAACGCCTTTGTCTGACCGACAGCTGCTAGCGATGTCTGATGGAGTCATTTGCAACAAATGTACAAAACACAACTGATGAGAAAAATGTCATCCGAGGTAGTGGTGAACACTAGAGCAGTGTGGATGGAGAAGAAAGGTCCATTTCCATTCATCACAAGTACTGACAGATGGTCCCAGTTCTCATTTTCCATCTTTCTGTTCCAAGTCCCTCAGCTCATTAATGTTCTACATCCTCCACAGGTTGATTTATTCTCTACTTGAAGTCAGTGCTTACCACCACTTGAGAAAACAACCTGTGCATTTGAAGGTGTCGGAGCGGTTTTAAAATGCAACTGGAATTAGAGCGCTATACTACATAATGCAAACAATCAATATTTGTAGAACACAAGTCTTCATTTTCTGCCCCGTCGGGTCATTTAAAGGGAACTGGAGCAAACCGTCCAATTGTAATTTACATCCGACTCTGTCCAGATTCATTTTATGAACCCAGCACAAAAACGAGGGAAATTTGTATTTAGGTGATTATTTCTTTGTTGCAACAATCGTTCTTGGCAATACATTCTTACACAATGGCAAAGCCTGTTTATTTCCCCTTAAAATGTGAAATGGTTTTTCAGTTTGTCATTCTGTTTCTCCCTAGTTATTGTCCGACCTTTTTTCCTGTGTATCTTTGCTGATTTCATGAAGGCCTGGTTTGGATAACCACATGTTTTAAGAGCTTTCTTTGCATGTCTGTGTTCCTTTTCTTTGCCTTCTGCCTCAGACGGAACATTTTCTGCCGAGAACATTTCCTCTTAGGCAGAAGGGAAAGAAAACAACTTAACCTTTTTGATATAAAATGGTTATACTTATTTTATCCCATCATATCTCTGTAATTTTTTTTTAAAATCGAGTTATGTTCAAAGACTTGTTTTATGAGATCACAGTGACCTCTAAACATCCAGCTGACTTCCATGTGAATATTTCAGAGAGAGAAAAACAATACCCTCCCCGCACCCTTTATATACTGTAACCTGTGAATGGGACAGAATGACATCCCAAAATGCTAATGCTTCCTGACCCACCTGTTGCTGGCACATTATAGGTGGAAAAACCTTCCAGGAAATAATGGTGAAGGCTACGAGGTGCAGGCAGGGTGTTTGACTTTGTAACACTCTTTGGTGTAAAAGGCTTGTCTGCGTGTTTGACCACAGCATGCTACGCTGTCAAACATCTTTATTTCTGGGGTACAAAAAAGCAGTTACAGGATGATATCGGCTAGCACTTTCCAGGGTGTCGGCCACAGATGGAAAATTGATTTTTCCTTCCAACAACATTTCATCTGTTCACACATTTATCGTATCCGATACTGGACCGGACAAGTCCATGGGCTCTGATTTGGAGGTAAAGGTTAAAAGACAGAACCTGTATGATCTACACTGCCTGTCATATTTGCATCACAAAGCAAAACCTGACTGTATAGCCACATAATTTGTATTACTGTATGCATCTGGGGGGGAAAGCTGGAATCTGGAAGAACGCTGCAAGAAAAACTTTTGAAGCTCTGTTCAGATTACATTAACACTTTAGAGAATCATTTCATGCCAATCACGGATTATAGGGTTCAAAAAGAGAGGCTTCTTAGTTTTTGGTTGCATGCATGAAGAAGTGTATCAAGGAGGAGGTAAACAACAGATGTAGTGGAATAAAGCAGTCTAATCCTTTAGGTGAGAAATAGAATTAATAATTATTTTAGGAGATTAATAAAAATGGAAATCTTCTAACATATAAAAGCCACCGAATTTAGATAACCATGAAATGCACTGTTTCTTTTTCTTTTACTTTTCTTTTCTTATACGTCATTTGTATTAAGGTATTTTCCTCTTTAATTCTTTATGCAGCATCAATCAATTTGATGTAGAGCTTCATCCACACAGTGTTCCTAAATTAATGGGGTTTATTCTTGAACACCAATCAGAGAAATGTTGAAAAAGGGGGGGCTTTCTTAGTCCGTATGCCTCATTTCTGTGTGAAAGAGTTCTTGGAGACATGAAGGAAGAAAATAATCGATAAACTACACAAAACTCAGAATCCAACACTAACACCTTAACTAAAGGTTTTCTTTCAAAATTTCCCCTGACCCTGAAATGACCATGTTCTGTTATTGTTGCTTCATCTTCACTGAGGGGCTAAGAGCCACACAGAATTGATTGTATCTCTACAACATTGAGATGGTCATTGATCTTATTCTTTAAAAAAAAAAGAAAGAAAAAAAGCTTTGTTTAGCTGACATCTGTCTTTTCTCTCATGGTCAGGATACCCCAAAGCTTTATGGTGCAGGAAATCAGTGGGCTGCTTGATTACATTCAGTGTTTCAGCATGAACACAAAGTACTGCTGCTCTTTGGAAAAATGCCAAAGACTAAATCTACCATATCAGGTCTGTAAAATTCAGAAAGAGGTTTCCCTACAGTTCAATTCAATTCAATTCAATTCAATTTTATTTATATAGCGCCAAATCACAACAAAAGTCGCCTCAAGGCGCTTTATATGTGCCCCTTCCTTTTCTTTGCGGTGAATTTGATGCTGATCTCTGACAATTACTGATTGTGGTTGGGGTACAGTGTCATGCTTCTTTTATCTCTCATTCTCTCCAGAGAGTAGAACCAATGGGCGTACTGCGCCAAGGCACCGTACACCACAGGTCCTGTGTTATTAACTGAGGTCAGATGTGAAGAATCAGTGATTCTCACACCTTCTTCCTGTCACTCTCTTTAATTCTCACTCATTCCTCATGGGAACCGAAAGGTTTTGACTGATCAATCACCTGCAAATAGCTTTATTGACATAGCATATGTAACATCTGCATTGATGAGGCTGTTTGGACAAACAGTTGGCATGGTCACAAAACACTCAAGCAAGTGAAGTAGTCTCATACTCAGCTGTAATCTGTAGTAAAATATTAATGAATAACTGTGGAGTTATGAAACCTTAAGCAAATGAGTAGATTGGGACAATGTTTCAAAAACTGACCAAAACAGTGAGGAAATGATTAAATACACACACTAACAGCTCCTCCAGTTTTATTAATACATTTTCAATAATGCAAATATTATACATATTACACATTATTCAGTCTGCAAAAGGATTAAATTATGTGTAAAAGGGGATTGGCAGTCTTCTGTCAGGCTCGGCATCCAGCAATTTGAATTGACAAAATTAGATGCCAACTCTGTGTTATTTCAGGCTGGTCGGGCTGGGAGGGAGCAATAGATCCAAGTCCTGCATTCAGCTGTACTGTATTTTATTATCAGCATTAGTCAAGAGGGATGATGCACTGGGCTGTGAACTCTGAGCTGTGATCAGCTGTTCCACTCGGTCAGTCCATTAGCACTTTTCTCCATGCATTGTCCTGAATCTAACCACCCACTGTCCCTCTGGCACTCGGGCAGGCCAGAGCATGAACAACTCTGCTATAAGTTGTGTAATATATAGATAATATATATGTAATATATCTAAGCTATTATATTATACTAGTGTTACCATTGCTGTTTGGTATTATAGTGAGTATTCCTTATCCCCTCATGATGTGACTAGTTAACTAAATTGAAGAGGGGTCTTTTTTGTGACCTTGATGCTAAGTGAAAACCCAAGAGATGGGGAAAACAAAGCAGCACACTAACGTTGCAGCACTTGAAGGTATATGTCACTCAGTTGATTTGATTTGTAAGCTCTTCTACTTCTCCTCATATTTTTTGCATGATAATATGCAAGTGTAGTAAAGAGAAACATCACACACCACGCGTGATCAATTGATAAAAAGTCCTTTATCAGACATGCACTCACACTGCTGTGTACTCTCATTCCAATTTTGTAAGACTTAACAGAGATCTCTGTTAATTGTCCTTCTCTGCTGTGTGGCCTTTATGCAGCCACAAACATGAACCCACAAATGCACAAAATCTTTAAACTACTCCTCTCTCTCTCTCTAGGGATATTGACCTTGCAGTTACGTTCTGGTTGGCTGCATTCTGCGCCGATGTTGGGTCTGTCAGAGGAAATATACAGTCCTTGGCTGGAACCCAGGTGTGCTCAGGCAAACTGTTAAATTTGGTCATTACTCTTGTAATAGTGCTTTTATGGTTTGTTCACATGGGCCATGTGCACAACCGCCTCAGCAGAGCTTTGCTGTAAGGTCTGCAGACAGAGACGAAGGCATCATTTCTCAAGAAGCTCAAATTAAAATAGCTTCCTGTGTCCACGTATGAAGCACCCTGACTATAAAGCAGACATCTAAACAGCCTGTTGCAGAACTAAAAGATTTGAAGGAACACTATCTATCTATCTATCTATCTATCTATCTATCTATCTATCTATCTATCTATCTATCTATCTATCTATCTATCTATCTATCTATCTATCTATCTCTCATTTTGGATGTATGGATGCTATAACATATGTACGTCTGAATTGATTTGTAAGTGTCAACTCAACTAGAGGCAGGACCAGGAGGAGGGAAAAGCAATTCTAACGGCTTTTTGATGTAGATAAATGGTGTACAGATGGCCCACTCAATATATTTAAATGAGATATAAAAATCGAGGAGGGGGTGACTGGAATACATTGATTAGCCTGCCAAGCAGACACGTTTTCACTGCTATAATTCAATTGTTTATATGATTTGATAAGTGCTCTTAAATATCATAAAAACTTTTGTAATGATGTCATCAAAAGTATTTTAAACATATAGAAATTACTAAATAAAAATCTCAGCACTAAGATATCTCTATAAACATGATTTTGATTTGATATAAAAGTGTAATGCATTAATAAGAAAATGGTAAACTGTTACAACATAAATGTACACCGACAAATTTGGATAATATATTTGTTATTGAAGTTGTTAAACCCCTGCCTGTTTCAATTTAATTTCTGAACTAAATCCAATACTTTCCATTCATCTACTTTGTTTTAGGGATTAGCTCTAGAGTAACAACAGTAATAATACTCAGTTTTGTCCTCTATTACACTGTAGAGGAGAGGCAAAGTATTGCTATGGCAACATGACAGACACACTTGTCATCAAACATGTAATGTTTTATCCTACCAATTTGATTTACTAATGTCTCATGACTCCTCATGGGGGTGTTTATCAGATTAAAAGGAATGAAACTGATATAAGTTAACCAATACTGCAGACAGCAGAGAAAAGCAAATCTGAGAGATAATCAATTGACTTGACAGATTATTAAAGTTTAACATTAATGATAATAAACAAATGCATTTCTACAATTACACTGATAACATGATGTATGTATGCAGTGTACATAGCATCACAATCCCATTCCTGTCACGGGAAACAGTATTTTGCTATGAGCTACTCATTTATTTCTACCCTGGATGCACTGATACTCACCTTGATCAGTGTGATAACATGGTGTAAGTTGTTATATTACCATGTTCTTATTAATGTGCTACATAATTATGGCTAACATAATACATGTTTAATTACATAAATATCATTTAACAATAAGAGTTTAAAGAACTGCATATTGACTGTTACTATAGACTTTCTGTTCCAATTTGTGGCTATTATGCTGAATCAAATTGCCATTTACTATTTTAATTTGTGTGTCATTAAAACTTTTCAATGGCAATACAATGAAAAAACTTACTTATTGGCATAACATACCATCTGTAAAAGGTTTCCTGAAATATCTGTTAGTCTTAACCTATAACTCTCTTTTTATGTAAGTCATGTAGTCTGTGATTTTTCTGCTTTTTGTAACTCTACCTTGTGAAGTTGAATGTCGACTCCTGAAACAGAAATTATCGAAGAAAGCTTAAGTCGCGCTGTAATTAGGAGATTTTGTGCCGCCGCGCTAGAAGAGATCAATACAAAGATATTAATATACAAATGAATATAAAACCATCAAAACACAAAAGATAATGCAGGGAAATCCACCACTGAAGACAGCCTTGGGTGGTGGTATTATGACTCTCTAAGATGCACCAGCCTAGACATTTTATGACTGAAGAGATAATCCTCTTCATTCAGCCATCTCGGTCTGCAGACACTATCCTGAAGGTAAGAGCTGCTAACACATTCCAAACAATACTGTCCGACAAGTGTAAATTGTATTTACCCACAGTTCACCTTTAACACTGGGCTGCAAAAGAAGCCCAAATGCGATTATACACGTGAAGAATTAATCCCGAGATGAGCACAGGGTAATGTATGGTAATTATCCAACAGGATATTCTTACGTAGCGATTAGCATATCTGGGAGGCCAGACATGGATGGGAGGGCAGTCTGAGAGGAAGGAAAGGACACAGCTGCTGATAAGAAGCCCAGATTTTTTTTTTTTTCTATGTTGATGGTCTGGCTACAGGCAGTGACTCATTCTCCCCTTTGTGTTTCTCTCTATCGTATATACGCATATACAACATCAGATGAAAATCTGAACAGTTGGATGTACACAAGCACCCACAGACTGACAACGCTCCTATCATAGCGAAGGCTGGTAAAATAAAGAAGGGAAAATGCTGGATATCTGGGAAACAAATGCTCTCAGACACTCACAGTGTGTTTATTTTGCACTTCGGTTTATAGTTTTATAAATCCAGCTCACAGTTTATGCCAGCAGCATGGTTCAAAAAGTTTAAACAGGGGCATGTTTGTTGTTGTTTAAGCTGTATTTTTTATGCAAGCACACATGCCAGTATCATTTCTCATGAAGACATGTTGTTTTCATATTTGCAGAATGTGGTTTATAATGGTCTTGCTAAAATAAGTAAGGCCTTCTGTGAAAATGATATAATCGCTCAAATCTATATGCATTGAAAAATTGTAATAATCGCTCCTTTACTGATAAAATTACTCATGCATTTCTACTTCATACCACCACAGATGCTTGTCAGCTGTGTATTGATCATTTTATTTTATATATTATTATTTATACATATTATTGCATTTATACAGTTATCACTTCTCTATCCATCTTGTATGAGTCTGGGACAAGAGAATGCAGCTTGGTAGAGTTTTAGCTTCACTGCCGACTTCAAGTGAGCCTCAGTCCAAGTGATACTTATTTAGAATTGTCGTCCAAATTGAAACATGATGAAATCTGAATCGTGAAATCCCCAAATTCTCAAAATCTGTCCAGTTGTAAAATGAAAAATGTTTGTTAAATTGTTAAATTGAACCAACATCATCATTGTTATTATTATTTTATTTTCATTTTTTCCCATAACATCTTTTATGCCTCTTAGCATGCCCCAGCTTTTCATTTCTTCATTTCTACATCTTCTAATGTACCAGTAGGAGTATTTATGAAATCTGAATAACAGACACAGGCTTCAACCCATTTTTTTTTTTTTTTTTTTTTGGCTGCCCTCTAAACCCATTGCATAATGTGACCATGAACCACTGTATCAATTCTGGGTTTGGTATTTAGGTGTAATCAGCCATGTAGGACACCAGTTTGCTGAGAAGCACGGGCCTTTGTGAGATGCCCATCTGTTTAGTGTATTGGGACAAGCCCAGTCCCACAGAGCTACTGAAATGAAAGGGGTGAGTATGAGAAAGCCCAGCTGAAAAGACAAGGGTGGGCGGCTGCATCAGGGCACAGTCTGTCTAAGGCACTCCTGCAGTTCTGTCTTATTCTAATGCAGCGTATACGAGTCCCCTGCTTGCATACAACTCAGAGATCAGAGACTGACAGATGCACCATGGGAAGCAGACTGGGATGTCTGATGCATGCATGCATCCATCCTTTCATGCATGTGGTGTCTGTGTTCTCTCACTCTCTGTTAAGCTGTTTAGCTAATATTTGCCTATTGACTTGACAGTGTACATATTACCCTGCCTTGGTGACCTCTTAGCAGGACATGTATGTGTGTGAGAGTAGATCGATTCATACAGTGGGCTCCCCCATCCTTCTTGTTAGTATTCAGCAGTTTGACTGAGCAGGGTGCGAGCAGGTGATAAGCTGCTATAGGCCAGTGAAACCATTCCAGCAAGAGTTGTGACCCTACTTCAGCAGGACTGATTATATCTTTCCCAGGGCTGCTAGGTCTGGCAATCAAGCCTACACTGCAGCCTGAAACATATCACCCCAGACTGAGATCACAGCAGCCATGTTCGAGATAATAATAGCCAGTGAGCAAACAGTGGGAATGACAACAGCGTTGTTTTCAAAATTGTGTTCATCCTTTAAAATGTGCTTTTGATGAGTTATATTTAAAACTGTACATCCCTGCATCTTCATGGCTGAACCAGACTCCTGTCACATTTAGAAATGTTTCTGTAAACTTTAGATTAAACATAGCTTTAATCTGCTTCTTTGGCCTATTTTTAAGCTATTTTAACTATTTTATTTATAATTGTACAATTTCACATGATAAGTGCAAGGGCAGTTTTTGATAACCTTGCACCTTTACAAACATAAGAGCAAAATAATAGTGGAAAACACACACACAAACCATTTTTCCCGAGCAGCCTTGAGATGTGGGGCAGGTGACCTGCTTGTGAGAGACTTGCCATGTGTTGCATGGAAAAGAGATCTTTTGGTCCTGTAGGTCCATATGCCCTCAAGCTCCAACAATCCTCCGTCCGCTTCCCCCTTAGACTTACACACAAGCACGCTTCTCTCTATCAAAGCAGGCTGCACCCCCACCCCCGGCGCACGCTCTTGATAACTGACAGCAGCTGCATTGATGAGCACAATGCACGGGCCAAGGCAGCTCAGCTGGCCTCACTCCCCACTTGACACTGGTTTGACCTCTGGCATGTGAGTCTTCCTCCCCGAAGGATGCTCTTCCTATAGCCTGACACAGTCTGTCTATCTCCTTTACCCACACTCACACAGACAGAAGCATGACACACACCCAGAAACGGGTGCATCCTGAGGTTAGCCGGGTCAATTAAATTCAAACCAAGGATAAATGATTTGTAAATCATGTACAGATAAGGAATTAATGGACAACAGAGTTAGCAGCAGTGCTGCTTTCATTTTCACGTAAAAAAATACTCACAGCAAGCATCCGAAGGTGTTTCTTCCAATGACCCATAGTAAGGAAGTAATTCGCAAGCAATCTTTGTTTCATTACTGCCTTTGAAAAACCAAGTCACACTGTGCTTCACAGGTGCACATAAAATATAATACCAAAAGTTGCAGAATCGCTATAATTAGTGAAGCATTGAGAAAATAAACAAATATTTTGAAAAAAAAAATAAAACCATAATTGCAAGGAGTTGTTATGTACACTTCTTGCCATATACTCATACATACTTCCATATGCGCACAAGGAGCATCAGCAGTGTATCCAGTACGAGTGAGCATGAAAGGCTTGTAATAGCTCACCTCCCTAGGGGACTGATGACACCAAGGAAACCAAACAGAAGCTGATGGTATGACAGAAGAGCTGGGGAGGGCGTGCTCATCGCTTCCCCTCCACCATTGTGCTCCTTTACAACTTTACAAAATAGCCTTTTAATTTGCTGCAGCGTCTGGGGTGTCTGAATTGTGCCAGCATCAATCACCATCATCACCAGGGCCGTAGGCACTCTGTCCCTTGGGCCCTCTCACTGAACAGCCCCTGAAGCAGATCACTCTGTCTTCCCTCATACAGGCTAGGTTTCCCAATCTGTGCGATTGCTTGCACTACCTCACAATCATGCAAACAATGTGATGCTGCTTGAACCCTAACATTTGCTCCACTCGACATCACTCCAATTTTGACCAGCCTTTGATACTAAATACAAATCTAAATACAAATGACACTGGCTTGAGCATAAGTTTTCATTGGTTAGTTTTCACTGATTTTTAGTTAAAAAAAAATCTATCAAATTTCTCTTTTTCCAAAAAAACCAAAAGAGAATGTTTACATTATCTTAATATATATAGACTCATTTTCTAAAAGGCTTCAGCATGTCGATTGGGAAATTACCCCCATGATGGAAAATGATATATCAAGCATATTGCAGGGCAAATCACATGTCTCGGGATGGTTTTTGTTGGGGTTTTTTTTTTAGGTTTTTGAGGTTAGTGGGTTAATACTAGGGAAGCTACTTTGACAGAAACTGATAATAAAAAATTTTTAAAAACCATTTACAGATCAGTGCTTCATGAAACCTAGCTAGTTAGGTATGTTAGGAATAGAACCTGATACAAAAAACAACATAACATAACAAATCCTCCTTCATTTTGGTTATAATGTTTAGCTTGGGTGCAAATGATTCAAAGAGGTGTTGGCTCAGATCTAACAGAATTTCTTACACTGTTTACCTTATGATGCTATTGATAGTGCTATATTCTGATAGTGTCTAATATACATGCATGGTTAATGGTAAGGTTCTTATATAGTACTTGATATGTGTTGTACATGTATTATTTACCCATACACAAACACTTTTTCTAAGTCCAAGTGTTTTCTATTCAGGATTGGACTGCAAGACTCTAACCTATCAAGGTGAACTAACAAATAGACATGCCTTTTTATTAACAGTCTGCAGTATCCTGATTGGATTAAACTTAAATTGTCTACAGATGACAAGAAGGGCATTAGGAGAGGGTTTTCATCTGCTATTACTGTGTGTGTGTGTGTGTGTGTGTGTGTGTGTGTGTGTGTGTGTGTGTGTGTGTGTGTGTACGTGCGTGTGTTTGTAGTTTTATTTTGTAGGTTTTATGACCTTAAAGCGTTGCAGACCTATATAGGTTTTTATGTTTCTATTTATTATATTAAGTATATTGACTTTACGTGTAATGAAATGTTCTATATAAAATAAGACTGACATTGACACTGACAATTATGTAGACTGAGACAGTTTCTCTTTGTTGTTCTAATAAATGTCGGCTGAGTGGTGTAAAGGTTCAGTTAGGCTGCTCAGCTAAGTTTCACAACTTTGGAATTGCTCTTTTAAAGTAAGCCTGTCCATCCATTTATTCTCTTCTGCTTATCCTTGTCAGAGGCACAGGGGTGGGGCTGAAGCCTATCCCATCTACCATAGGGCGAGAGGTAGGCTGGCGACCTGGACAGGTCACCAGCCTGACGCAGGGCTATCATAGACAGATGCACAATCTTTCGCACTCACATTCACACCTACGGGCAATTTACAACTACCAAATAATCTAACCCCACTAACTGCATGTCTTTGGACTGTGGGAGGAGACGGATATCCCGCACAGAACCCAATAATGTCACTTATGAGTTGTTCTGACTGAACAAAGCAGACCATTAAGCACCGTTCAGCATAGGTACCAAAGTGGTAAAGTTATCCTTCTTCACATTAGGAATCTCCTTAATCTGCAAGATATGCTTGTCATGTCTTATTGTGTGCTGCACAGTATTTTCTTTATGTCTGTCACTTCCCATTCTGCCACTGCCTAGTCAGTTTTAATTGACTTTAATTAGCATCTAGTAATTAATTTTGTTTTCTACAAATTATTTGTATGAGTGGTCCCAGTGGGTGGCCTTGTTCATCTCGTTAGGGCCAATTAGCTGCAATTAACAAACACTAATGACGTGCTTTTTTCATTCCAAAACAAACAGTGCACACCCTGGCAGATTCCAACGCTGCACAGAGACCTCTTGTGTGTATAAGTGGTGCTGGGGGCCAAATGATGGGCTAGGCCTCTAATCAACACCTTCCCTAGAGAAACCAAACTCACTAAGAATCATGTATCCAGCTTCCAGCTTCCCTCTGGTCTTTTTGTTGTCATCCACTATTACACATAGGCTTCTGAGAGCAAACGTATTAACAGAATAAACTTATGAGAAATCTTTATTTAGTTTAACAGGTCAAAAGTTGTGAAAACAAATCTATTGTTGGATCGGTACTTATTTTTGCTTTTAGAATAATAATAACAATAACAAATCACCTAATTTATATGGACACACATACTTACAGTGCCACTGAGAGACTGTCCTTTCTGCATTGTGATTACATCTTACTTGCAATGTTTTGACGTCATCTTTGTATATGGTTCTGTATAAAGTGTAAGGCCTGATGAATGAATCAACTGATAAATTCAAATTTTAAAACACATCCTCTTAATTATTCTGCATTTACAGTTTATCAATAATACCGCAGCCTGAAATAGTGATAACGATTCACGATATGCTACGATGCTGCTTTATGCACACAATTCTAACATTAGATAGGCCCTTTAATCCCTTAATTTTAATTCCATACATTAAGTAAATGTGTACATAGGTTGTTCATCAAATCAATAATAACCCCTTACTCCCAAACACAACTCTGCTTGAGTGGCTGGTTGTCAATAACTGAGATTCACATTAGTTGTGCTAAAAGCAGAATTTTAAAGTAATGACTTTAAGTGTCAGAGAAAATGTGGAGACGGTAACGTTGTAAATCAATACAGTGGACTCTGATAAAAATGACTGATAAAATTACGAGTTGTAAAAAGTCAGGCCGTGATGTGACCTTGCTCAAAAGAAGAAAAATGTCAAGAGAAAATCCGAAGCGTGCCTTTAAAAAGCGAAATTTAAAAAAAAAAAAAGAAGAAGAAGAAGAAGTTTTTTTTAATCTTCAAAAAATATTTTTGGAGTTCAACCTACATATCGGGACATCGGATATCAGGGCCCAGCAGAACCCGAAGCTTGTATGAGAAAATGCGCTATCTTCGTCCCCAGTGTACCAACATGGTGAGATAGCATCTATAAGAGGCAGCCTATCTCTACAGATTATAACCATTAGTGTTCCCAGTCATTTCAATGCAATGAAGAATAATGCAGGGCCACAGCGTCGGTCTGTGTGAAAAGACTGTGTTGAGCACGTCCTCTCCCCACAGCCTTCTGCTGGGATAGACCTGCTGATCATTTGTCACCTGCCACTGATTCAGTCAGACTTATTCTCCGGCCTTTTCCAAAGGAAATCATTTATTCACATGACATTATCACGGACTCTATTCAGCACTCTATTCTACAGAGAAAAGGTATATCAGTCTTAAAAAAGACTATTATTGTAAAGTGAACCAGTTTCCTTATTATTTTATATTGTTTATTCGTATATATATATATATATATATATATATATATATATATATATATTAGTTTGAAAACAGCTTTTCTTTTTAGTTGGCGGTGTTAACATCAGACACAATCCTTCTCTAAAATCTGCTTTTAGAAAATTTCTTTTTAACAATTTTCCAAGAAATAAAAAAGCTTTAAAACATATTGAGGTTTCCAGTAGTTTTTACCGCCATATTTATATTTCCTTTTATTTTATTTTGTAACCATGATGCTTCACCTCTGTAACTTAAATAGTTATATGTGGCGGACTGAAATGAAATCCCCTCATCCTCCACCCCTGAAGCTGACGTCACAGGTTTGTTAACAGGCAATAGGCTGAGCTCCGCTAGGTGAGCTCATTACAGCGTCTCTCTCTCAGAGAGAGCTCGTCAGAAGCAAAATGGGACACATATGACCACACTAAGCGCACAGACAGCATTTTATTGTTGTTCGTTCTTCTTCTCTACTTTAGACAACTGCGGATTTTTCGCAGTGAATGATTTTAATATGTATGAGTAGCTTATTTTTTATGTCCTTTCCCTTCTGAAATCGCACACCTCGGATCATCTTCACGGCCCGCTATGATCTCCAGTCAGTGATTATTATATATACATATTTTTTTCAAATACCAGTTTGTCTTCAACTGCTGATCTTTCATTTGGAGCAGTAGACTGAATTTGGATTGTTGCCCTGTGGAACAAAAAATCAAACAAAAAAACTACTTTTACTCTCACGGATGGCGACCTAATCGATGCGAATAATTCGGATGAGGTGGATCTTTTGGATTATATGCACTAATCCGAATCCATATCTAGGTGAGCGGGACGGAAGAGAAGAGGAAGAGTTGATTTCGCACTCGCACACTGGAGCGGGAATAAGTCTAGACAATGCTTCAGTGTGCCAGCTGTGAAAAACCTATTCTCGATAGGTTCTTGCTCAAAGTTTTGGACAGACCGTGGCACATCAAATGCGTCCAGTGCTGCGACTGCAAATGTAGTTTGACAGAGAAGTGTTTTTCTCGAGAAGGGAAACTGTATTGCAAGAATGATTTCTTTAGGTAAGAATTGACGTGTTTGTGGTTTAGTATTTTAAAGAAAAAGTTGGGGTTTTTTTTAGTCATTTAAAAAGAAGTTAAAAATTTATTCCAGCGGTTACAACTAACCATCTGTTTTTATACAATGGGCACGCCTGTCTGCTGTTATTTTATTTTCTCGTCTTATCTTTCTGTTCTCTCTTTTCGTTTAATTCTCGGTTTTGTGTGTCTTCTTTGAAAGTGAAGCTAACCCTAACTGCTCGTGTGATTATTATGATGGAAAATATCTTACAATTGTACCTAATATTTGTGTTTAGCCTGTTCAGTTAGTAATTTTCACTGTAGTCAGTTCTACAACACACTAAGTTCCTGGTAGTTTGAATGGGGGAAAAAAAATCAAAGTTTGTTTTGTAAAACAACACAAACTTGACTAAACTGGGCCTAAAGTCAGAGCAGGTGTAAAGGTGTTCTCCTAGATTAAGGCCAACATATCACGTCTGTGCTGAAACTTTTCCCTGACTTTGGTTCTCCCTCTTGAACAGGAAATTTGGAACCAAGTGCGCTGGATGCGCGCAGGGGATTTTACCCAGTGATCTAGTCCGCAGAGCCAAGAGCAAAGTGTTTCACCTGAACTGTTTCACTTGTGTGATGTGTAACAAACAGCTGTCCACCGGAGAGGAACTGTACATCCTGGACGAATTCAAGTTCGTTTGCAAAGAGGACTATGAAAACAACTCCGGGAAAGACACAATCCTCCTTTCAGGTGATTTTTTATAATTTTGTTTCATTATTATTATTATTATTATTATTATTATTATTATTATCTGGTGTATTTTATTTATTTTTTTAAAGATTCCTGACGTGCACCTTTCATAAATATTTAGCCTAGAGTAGTGGCATTTTCTGATCGTCTTATTCTGATAACAGTAACGACGTGCAGCGACCCAAGTCTGTCTCCGGACTCTCAGGACCCGCAGGACGATGGGAAGGACTCAGAAAACGGGCATTTATCGGATAAAGACACGTGCAGCAACGAGAACGACGAGCAGAGCGCCGTCGGAAAACGACGCGGGCCTCGGACCACTATAAAAGCCAAGCAGCTGGAGACCCTGAAAGCGGCTTTTGCGGCCACACCGAAGCCCACCAGGCACATCAGAGAGCAGCTGTCACGGGAGACGGGTCTCAACATGAGAGTCATCCAGGTAAAAGCAACAAATATAGAAAAAGAAAAAGAAAAGCAGATGACTATAAGTTTACTGTTTTGTTTTGTTTTTTTTTTAATTCATACACAGACTCACACAAAGTGACAGTGACACAATCACCAAGGCACTAGTGTTACAGAGAATAAAGCCTTTGATGTAGGCAACTCAACAAAGCAATCTGGCTGGTGGCGCTTGCAAACACCCACATACAATATATGATTTTCTCGCCCCCCCGCCTCTCATTTGGGGTTTTCCTTAATCTGTGCGCCCAGTGCGTCCCTAACATCACAGAGGACTCATGATGCCCATGGGCATTTTAAAAGGCCCCCTAATAATAAAAAAAATCATGTCGCACGGATGAATCTTGAATACTAATTTAAAAATGTTATACATTATATTTTTAGTGACCTAAAAAGTTAATTTGCATGTTTTTGTGTCTTTTCTCATTTTGTGTCTTTTCTCATCAACTAAAACCTTACTCTAATTTACAAAGACCCTGTCAGTATTTTGGGTTGATTTATTTCTAATCATCGTCATCCAAATCATCCAAATCAAACTGCAATTTGTCACCCTTATTTTAAAAAGCTCTTGGCCACACTTCATAATTCATGCTCCTTGTTTTTGAACCGCTGTCTTAAAGGTTTGGTTCCAAAATCGGAGGTCTAAAGAGAGACGTATGAAACAGCTGAGCGCTCTAAGCGCTCGGAGACACGTGTTTTTCCGCAACCCGAGGAGAATGAGAGGCCTGGGAGAGAGAGTGGAACCAGGAGAGCTTGGACACTTTTCTTATTATGGAGGTGAGCTATATAAAGTAATGATTAAGTTTTAGTGTTTTAAGACTGTCACATCATAAACAAACAGATAAATAAGCAAATAAGGTACAAAGTATCTATGCTTCTTCAGGTTGATGCATTAGCTGTAATCAATAAAATGAACCTTATACAATCTTATAATCAATGCTGTTTTTGACCACATTGTAAAAATTCGAGATACATAAAAAAGCCACTATTATTCTTTCTTTAAATTCTGACACAATGCACTAATCCTTATGTTCATATGCGTGCAGAATATCCTGGTGAATACTATGGCTCAGGAGGGAATTATGAGTACTTTCAAGGCCCACCATTATCGCAAGCACAGACTCCAGCAGACCTAGGCTTTGTGCCCTCCACAGTCCCGGCTGGCACCCCACTAGGAGCCATGGACCACCATCATCCTGGGCACCACTGTCCCGGAGAGGTTCAGTGTTTCTCTGATACATTATCTCATCATCCCGTGGACTCACCTAGTCCGGAGCCCAATGGACCAAGTTCAATTCACAGCATCTCCAGTGAAATGTGTGGCCCCAGCACGCCCTTCACCACTGTTTCTCTCAGTGACAACGGATACACCAACCAGCTGTCTCAGCCCTCTTCAGAAATGAGTGAAGGCACTGTTTGGTAATCAGGCTAAGACCGAAATACTACACATGCAGTTTGAAGGCAAACCCTTAACTTTATTTCATATATCAGCTATTTATTTATAATTATTTATGAATATTTATTTATTTATTGTATTTCATTATGCTTTTTTATTTTTATGTTGGTTATTTATTGACGGGCCACGTATTAGATAGTTTGGAATAATCTGTGTGAATTGGCTCGTTAATAGGTTCGCAGTGCTGGGCCTCACTGATTAAGCAATAAACAAATACATTAATACTGCTGAATTGTATTTTAGTGTTTACAAAACCTTTTCTGTCATGTACAGTACTGTGCAAACGTTTTAAGCACATTTAATGCTTATATTCTTTATCCATTACACAAGAATATCAACTGGCCATAAGCCCATTCTGTATTTGGTTTTTTGGCCCATGCTAGCTGGAATAGACAGTTAAGAAGATGGATGTATGGATGGACAAGGCAGTGGATACAAACATTCATACAGAGTCATAAAGACCTAACTTCAGTGACGAGAACTACAAGGAGTTCTGCAAGATGCTATGGCCCACAGAGATCCCTCGTCTCATTATACTGTATTTATATCAGTCTAAGATAACAAGAAGCGATGGAAACAACTGAGACCAGCCTAAATGCAATGAAGAATTGTGACCACACATTCAAAATGGCTGGGAAAAGAAAAAAAGAACTATGTACCAAGTACCCTGATAAGCAATGGTAAGTGTACCCATAAGAATGTGTGTTTTTTAAAGAGAAATGGTGGTCATACTCAGTATTAATTTGAAACCTTTTTTTTCTGCTTAGTGCACTTTATACAACGTTAATTGATAAAATGTCAGATTTTAATGTCATTTCTAAAAACATTCACATTTTTATATGTTTAAAATTTGCACAGCACTGTATATGATGAAACTGACCTTAAAATTCAAATGTGAAGTGTGTGATTGTATTTGTTTTATCACCTTTCAGTGTTTCAGCCAACTTACAAATTCCAAGTATGAGTTTGTGTGTAATACTCATGTTCATGTATTACACATGAACCACCCACTGATCACAGATCATGAACGTGATACATCTGACCAAAACATTTCTCAGGACTGTGGAAACATTGCATTGTATTTTGTTTCGCTACACCTTTCTTATGAATAATTTGCTGTTTAGCATGTGTTTGCCTTCAAAGTATTGCCATTTTAATCTGAACATTTACATGAGTAGAAAATGATTTGACTGTGACATGATATGAGTCCAACCTGACAGTATGTATAATAATGGGCAATAATGGACGGAAGAGTCAATTGTTTATGTGACACTCCAGTGTTCAGAGAGTTGATTTTCAGTTGTTTTAAACGTCTTCATTCTGGCTTTAAATGAAATGCCAGAATGAAATAAATGAAATTAAATGGCAACCCATTTAATGCAAACAAACCAAACTTTTGTAGCTATTGTAATTATTTGGTCACCATGCTATTTTACATATATGACCTCATTAAATACTGAAAACACAAATAAACTGTTGCCAAATGAAAGGACATCACAAATCCTGCCATTTTAGTTGTAAGAACAACACCTCTAAAGACTTAAACGGCTTTTGTCTTTAAAATGTCAAATTATTTATAACGATTGTATTTCACTTTTGCCACAAACTGCTTTTTTTTCCATGAGATACTTGACCTTTCTTATCCGGTTTGTGAAACAGGCATCACAACACTGTATAATAAAAGTCCTACTGATGATTGTTATTTGTTTATCACTTTTGGGGGAAATGATGGGAACTCCTTTTTCAGTCTTTTCTGATTTTGTGAATGTTTATTGAACAGGAATTTGTTAACTTGTATGTAATCTTTTGAGATTTTTAAATAGACCAAAAAGATTACCAGAGGGAATCCTTTTAGTGTACAAATGCGCATTTAAAATATTTTTGTCCTTTAATAAACGCACTCTTATGGAGTCTGATGAAGAAGCCAAAGTGTCAGCAACTGCTTAAAAACTGCTGCAAGATTATAAATAAGTTCTAAATAACATAAGCAATAATATGTAACCGCTGAAGGAGTTCAGCTCAAAAGTACTTGTATATTTATAATAGGCACTGTAAATTTGCTTAGCTTAATCTGTTACACTGATTGTGAAGAGCTACTCATTGTCAGAATGATGTCACCAAAATCAGAGCTGTTCTGCTAATAAGTTTATAGCAACATTATCTAATTGACATTGTGAATATATGTACATCTTCTTTTTCCTGGTTATGTTCAGTGAGCCCAAGCGACATTTCAAAGACACACTGTTTAAGTAGAAAGTTATCAAATCACATTACATACTGTATATATGTTGTTTTTTCCTTGTGTTATGCAAAGGAGCTTCATAAAATCTTTGGCACTTGTTACTTTGCTAGGTATTTTCTTGATAATTCAAGAGCTGCAAGCACGTATTTGGATTCGCCTGCAATAAACAATGAGCCTTTCTCTAATGCCAGCTAAGTGACATGTTGCGACATTAACAGGCTAATGACAGAGTGACTATTTTCAAGCCAGGGAAAGGTGAGAGCATCATAAAAGGGGACAGAACGCTGCATATTGGATCAGTAAGCAGTGAAGCGGGAGACTGAAGGAGCAGATCAGTGGAGCTGATTGGGGGAGGGGTAGAGGAGACGAGCAATGTCACAAAGCATAAACTGCAGGAAAACATGGGTATGGATCATCCACCTCCTGTGTATCTAGAGGCATGTTTATAAGCTGAAGATTAGATTTGACAGTGGCTAACAAATGTCAACCTGATCACAAAATATTATAAAAAGACATATGAGAAAATGTGGAGCTGAAGCTGGAAAAGAGAGTTGCACAATTGTTAATATGGTTTGCATTAGACTGATGTGTTTAAATCTCAAGAAAAAAAAAGTTCAGACTCCCTTTTGCTTTACAACTTTGCGAAATGTTACCGTACCATTCAGCGTCACTTCC